>NC_049247.1:8450270-8760328 GCF_011100685.1 Canis lupus familiaris
AAGTTCACATACTTTCCAGGGTCAGAAAATAAAGGAAGTGTAAAGATAAAACAGTATAGCGGTTGCCTCTGACAAGGAGAGCCGGTGGAGGATGAAAGGAAAGAGAGAAAGGGCTGATACATCTAAGCACACAAGGGACTTCTGGGATTGTGAAGCATTCTATTTCTTGTCCTGCGTGGAGGATACATGTGTGTTCTATCTGTGGTTCTTTAAACACTACATGATGGGGCAGCCCCGGTAGCCCAGCGGTTTAGCGCTGCCTTCAGCCCAGGGTGTGATCCTGGAGACCCGGGATGAGTCCCACATCGGGCTCCCTGCATGGAGCCTGCTTCTCCCTCTGCCTGTGTCTCTGTCTCTCTCTGTGTATCTCTCATGAATAAATAAATAAAAATATTTAAAAAATAAACACTACATGATTTCATATACTTCTATATGTCTGCTATACTCCACAAATTTGCATTTATTAAACAATAAAAAATATTTGTCTGGCTTCTGGGCAGGTTGTGGGCCTAATGCATTGGCAAAATTAGGAGGCTGCTCTCCTGGACCTCCCTAGGGGTCTCCACGTGGCCCTGACCTCTGAGGTAGCTCCCCTCGGATTCCTCTAAGCTGAGGGAAGCTCCCTTCCTGGTCAATGTATGTCTGGCTTGAATATACACTCACATGCCGGAAAAAGCTCCAGATGGGGGCTTGCAGAGGGGTTATCTCTGTCCCTTCCTGTCACATACCACCAGGCTCAGCAAAGCAACAGCATAGGAGTGGGAAGCAGCCTGGGCCTGTGAAGTATTGGGGGTCAGCTTCAGCCAGTCAAGGAAGAGGCTTCACTCTGGGCACCACCCAGGCTGGAGGGCACAGGCCTCTCTCAGGACAGATTCCTGCTTGCCACCACTCCCACTCAATTCCTGGACAAAAACCCCCACTGCCCCAGGGGACTGATAAGGGAGATGGGTCAGTGGGCCAAGTAGGCTGAGGTCATGGATGGAAGACATCTGTCTGCCCCAGGCCCATACAAAACCAAATCTGTCACTGAGAGGGTCTCAGGGCAAATCTGTTGACCCAGCACCAAGAGGGGTCCAGCCTGCAGGTCACTGATCCTGTTTAGCCCTGGGAGGCTCTTCCTCTCCCACCCAGGCCTTGAGGGCCCGCCACAAAGCCTCCCACAAACAACAGGGAGATAGAACAAAACTGAGTTATCTTCCAAAGGAACATGGAAGCACAGACAGGCTAAGAGACCTACCCATGACCCCACAGCCAGTGACAGGACATGGACCTGACCTGAGGCTTCCACCTAGTGACAGAGAGGCCCTCGCTCTCCTACTGGAGAATAGGACTCCTCCAGTGGGGCACTGAAAGAAGGATGGGGACTCAGAACACAAGTAGCCAGCAAACACCCCCACAAACCAGAGACCTCATCAAGCACCTTGCCCTCGAGCAAGACAGATCTGATCTCAATCCAGAAAACACTCCCTAACCTAGATCCAGGAAGGGCTGCCCTATGGGGAAGGGGACCCAAATCCCAAAGGCCCAAGAAGGTAAAGGCAGATGCCTTGGCAGACATGACCAGAGCCCACCACAAGCTCTCAACCCAGTGAGAGAAGCAAGTGGGAGTTTCAGGGAGTAGGGAGCTCCTGGTTCATCCTTAATCTGAAGCCAATAAATGGACTGAATCCCTGGGTGGAATGGGATGGCCAGGGAAGGCCGCATCAACAGAAGGGGAGGCCACAGGGCCAGCCTTGGCTTACAGATTCACTGAACAGAGAGAGGACCACCCACCTTACCAATTCCAAAAAAGATTATGCACTATCATTCTGATATTCTCCTCCTGGGAATTTGCCCAAAGAAGGAAAAAGCTGTGAGTAGAAAGGAGGTCACCCGAGGGCTGTTTATAGAGACACTGGAAGACTTAAATGACAAACCAGAGCTGCTTTGTGATGATGTTGCCCTTGACAGTCTGGCTGGGAACCTTTAAATGCAGCAGGGCTGAGGACTTTAGTCCATGTTCCTTTTATGCCTCAGGTGAATAATGTTACAATGTGATAACATAGCAAGTCTTGCCTTGTGGCCTAGTGCAGATGATCGCTCAAATAGTAGCTCAATAAAATAGAAATGATAGGAGTATTTATCACATATAAGACTGGTAAAAAAATAAACAAAACAAAAAAACACTTGACACTGGTATGGCTCAGAGTGCAGGAAACAAGCTGTTGGAGAGCAATCTGACAGCATCCATCAAAGCCTTAAATGGGCATACGCTGAGACCCAGAAATTACACTACAAAGAACTTGCCCTGTGTGTCCTTAGATTATGCCAAAATATGTTGACAGTGCAGACTGTAATAATTATATACAAAACTGGAAATAAGTGTCCAGCAACAGCAGAGGGATTACAGAAACTGTTCCATCCACAGAATGGAATTCTGTGGAACTGTCAAACAAGGAAGAGCACAGACACCCTCTGGCAGGAATTTCAGTGACAGCATGACTGCTTTAGTGTAACTTTCATATACAGAGCATTAAGTGAAAGCTCAAAACTATTTTTCTAAAGGCAGTACCAGAACATTTAGTTTGTAGACAGGCACTGGGATTCAGTAGATTGGGAAGTAGGTACATTTTTAATTGTATACCTTTGAATTTTTAAAATTATGTGTACATTTACACAACACATAATTACATGTGTTAATGGAGCTATCTGGATGACAGGACAAGCCATTTCTTTACTGGTTTTCATTTGTACACATATACATTTAAAAGTGTATATATGGGGCAACCTGGGTGGCCCAACAGTTTAGTGCCACCTGCAGCCCAGGGCCTGATCCTGGAGACTTGGGATTGAGTCCCACATTGGGCTCCCTGCATGGAGCCTGCTTCTCCCTCTGCCTGTGGCTCTGCCTCTCTCTCATGAATAAAAATCTTTTTTAAAAAAGTGTATATATACTTGTACATATACGTGGTTGCATGTGTTTATATGCCTATATATATAAAACTCTATACATAAACAAAATTTATCATCTTAACCATTCTTCCGTTTGGTGGCATTAAGTACATTCATATTGTTATACAATCATCACCACCATCCATCTCCAGAACTTTTTCAACTTTCTAAATGGAAACTTTCCTCTGTTAAACATTAATTCCCTATCCCCACCCTGGCCCTTGGTAACCAACATTCTAATTTGTCTCTATGAATTTTGGTTTCTCCAGGGATCAAGTGAGCAGAAGCATACATTAGTTCTCCTTTTGTGACTGGCTTGTTACACTTAGCATGTCCTCAAGGTTCATCCATGTTGTACCATGTAATAGAGCTTCCTTTTAAAGGTTGCATTGTATTCCACTGCATGTGTGTGTGTGTGTGTGTGTGTGTGTGTTGTGTGTATATATATATATATATATATAATCATTTTATCCATCCATTCATCCAACAATAAACACTTGGGTTGTTTTCATCTTTTCACTGTTGTGAATAACGTTGCTATGAACAAGGGTGTTCACGTATCTGTTGAAGAACCTGCTTCAATTCTTTTGGCTATGTACCCAGGAGTGGAATTGCTGGGTCATAAGGTAATTGTTTAAACTTTTGAAGAACTGCCAGACTGTTTTCCACAGTGGCTGTATCATTTTACTTCCCCACCAACAATGCATGAGGGTACTTTTATTTTTAAACTGTTTTAATGGCTGCTAAGGAGACAGACTTGTAGGCTTTCTGGCTTGTTCCTGGTGTTGCTGATACTGTGTGATTTGTGAAATAAAGGACATACTCTGTGTTGTCAACACCTGACATCTTCCACGGTAATCTGGAAAAACCCCATACACCCTGGCCCTGTCTAGTGATGCCACCTGAGCAGCTCAGAAGCATCTAGACAAAAGAAGCCTCTTATTGTGCCCCAAGAGGGAAATTGATGGCTGGTGCACCACCCCCACCACCACCATCCACTGCCCCATGGCAGAGAGCTCCAAAGAAAAGTGGAAAACCTTAGAGAGGCACTTACCTCAACGGGCCCTCCCAGTGCCAGGGATTCCTGGCTGGCATGGCCAAGGCCATGGTCCCCAGAGGCCATGGTGAGGTGCTTGTCAAGTCAGGCCTCACTGCCTGTAGCCAACAGAGAATGCAGTCACCATGCAGCAGGCAGTGCCTTTGGCCTCAGGGCTGGTCAAGCAGGTCCTGCGCATGGCCTCAGAAGACCTGGTCAGACAGCTGTACAGTGAGGCCCCCACAGGCCTTCTGGGGTCAAGCCTATATAGTCTTTAGGACCCTCAAATCCCCTCCCACAGGTTTCTCAATATCTAGACTATGAAATACCTGCATCAGAATACAAAATCAAGGTGGGAGGTGATTGAAGATGTAGACTCCTGGGCCTGGGCCCTGGATTTGGATTCAGGTTTGATGCTGTGCCTGGTAATCTGTATCATTAAAAAGCATGTTGAAATGTGAGAATTACAGATTTTGGCAAAACCTGGTCTCATTCTGATGAAGAACTCACTGGCAGAAGCATGGTTCCCAAGCTAAGGCTGGCAAGGAGAGCTTCTGACATCAACCCAGTAGGGGCCCTATCTGCTAGGTCCCTGGCACACAGTAAGGATTCAGAGTGTGAAGACCCAAGCGAGAGGGCAGGGAACACCCTTTCTTAGGACCCTGCCTGCCTTCTTAGCTTTAGGATCTCCAGGAGAAAAAGGCAAGAAGGCTTCAGAGTGTTACCACCAGTCCCCAATTCCTGATGGAAAAACTGGCAGTCTGGCATATACCGTTAATGGTAATGGAATACACAATGGGCACCATACTGAACTCCTTATGGGCTTATTCCACCCTCAGCCCAGAAGTTATGGGAGCTCAGGCCACAGAACCAAACTACCTGGCCCCTGATCTGTAGCTCTGAAGTGGGGGGAGCATGGAGTTTTAAAGAATCTAACCTGATTCCAAACTGCTGCTATAAACAAACTGGAAACAGCTGAGGGTAAAGGATAGTAAGAAGTGAAAACATTCCCTTCCTTATTGGTGTGTGAAACTTCAGACACCAGAGAGTACCTGTGGTGACTGTAGGCACTTGGGAGCCCCTTCCTTGTCAAGATGCTTCTCTCCTAGGAGATGGCTCAATGGGACAGCCAGAGAACTGACCAGCCTGATTCTGTCCCTGCTTCCTGGGGCTCCCTGTCCTTGAGGTTTTTTTGTGAGACCAAGTGATAAGCAGCAAAGCCAGGTGAGATCTTCAGCACCCTTCAAATCATACTCCTCTCAATCTCTGACGTAAATCAAGTGTCTTCAATTCTACATCAGGTGCTCTAAAAATGTAGCTTCAGTTGCCTCCTAAAACCCGGTTGTGACCATATCACCGTCAGGGTAGATATGCTACAGTTGTAGTGGGAGGAGTCAGATGGATCCAGCCCAGGATGTTGCTGGGATGGAGGGGCCTGGGATGATCCAGAGGCTAGCAGAGGGCTGAGCACCAGCCCAGGAAAGGGGAGAAACATGCTGGTGCTGACAGAAGGTAATACACAGGGCCTGGGCCCCAAGGCACATCATGACCCCACAAGCATCTTAGGGGTAATAGTGACAAGCCTGGCATGCAGCAACATGTAGGCTGGGTGTGGCTAGGCTTCCTCCCCAAGCCAGGGGAATGGCAAAGAGGTTTCACCTTTTTTTTTTCCCCCAGTGCAGTGACTGATAATGGCTGCTGAGAAGAACCCGAGGCCATGAAGCTATATCCAGAGGAAGCAACGAGGCCCACAAGCGGTGTCCTCCCGGCAGTATGCTCATCTGGGAATGACCCCAACTGCTAGCTGGGCTCTTTAAACACTGCTGATCACACGGTGCTGCCCAGGCTTTGCGTCTCATACCGAAAGATACTTGAAAATTTTTGCCCATTTGAAGTTGTAGTTATCAGGTGTTCCAAGCTCCTAAAATACTGCACACTTCCATTGTTTTTTTACACTTTTGGACAGAACTTTCCAATTATATCAAAATCACATTTTGTACCACTTTTGTGTAATTTTTAGTGAGATTTTGAGGTTAAATATGCCATTCTCCCCACCTTCACCTCCAAATTAAGGATATAGTGAAAAGCATGGCATCTTAAGAAACAAGGGGGAACAAAAAAAAAACAAAACAAGGGGGAAGAGGGTAGGTGAAATCTCCCAGCACGAAGCCCAGGGATTGCGCCCCCTGCTGACCCTGTGACAGAATGCTGAAACCAGACTTGTTTAGTGCCCTTGACAAAACTGGGCAGAACCAGCCATAATCAGGCCAAAGATGCTCTCCCCCAGGGGAATTTAATCAATCAAAAATGCAAACAGATGAACCAGCTCAGTGTTATCCCAAGTTCCCAATCCTCCTGCCTCCCAACACTCTGGGAAGAAAGGAAGTATATTTATGGCAAATAATTCTGGGGCTGAATCAATGCATTGTGAATCAGAGACCCAAAAAAAGGTAAGAATCTATACAGGGTTTCCATTCTGATCAACCCAACACCATTACTGTACAAAAAACAGTTTTATTAGTTAATTACCCCAGGTGTGCCTCTGTTCATGCTCTAGGTCACACCTGTTTCTCAGATCCGGCCCAGGCTCATAGGCAAGTTACCAGATTAGCAAATAGGAAAATTGTTCTGCAAAATAGCAATTGTCAGCTTAAGGCATTACTAACATTGCAGAAGGGAGCAGGTTACTAAGGAAGTTTGGACAGCTCAGGATGATGATTTCCGGAACAGGAAACCCTCTCTGAAAGGGCCAGCCCATGCTGCTGTCTGACATGGGAGAGGACACTCTTGCTGTGTGACAGATCACTCCTTTAAACTCACCCACAATGTCACAGACAAAACACTGTCTATTCCTCAAGCTTCAGATTTAGAAATTAGTTATATAAAAAGCACTCTGTCCCAAGAAGCCCTGGCACATCTGCAGGCCTCCCAGAGAGCTCACTCGATCCTCCCTGACTGGAGCAGGGGAGGACAGAGATATATGGAAGGTTGGTCAGGCTCAGTTTTTAAAAATGAATTCACTACTAGAAATATGGAGCAAGAGGTAGAGACCCCTGCTGCAATTACATGCGGAATCATTGTCCTCCCAGAGAGCGGGCTCCTCCGGTCCACGGAAGTGCTCAGAGCAGGGCAGGCCAGTGTGGCCACAGAGCTGCCGCCTGCCTCACTGCATGCCGAACCACTGCTCCTGGTCAGCCCACTGGGCCGCCTCACTGTCGCTGCCCTCCAGGTCCCCTTCTTCCCCACTCCCTTCCATGTCGTCCACATCCTCCTCCTGAGTGGCATCCGTGGGACTCTCCTCCTTCTCCATCTTCTGCATCCCCTCTAGAGACTTCTGGTCATTGGGGTCCAAACTAGGGGACAACAAAACAAAGGAGAGGCCTGAATCTCTGCCTTGCTTCTTGCTGGCTGATGCGTCATCTCCCTGGCACAGCAGTGAAATGACCACCCAGTCACAGAGAAACTGCTAATGCCTGGCCTCTCCAAACAACTCTGGTTCCACAGGCAGGATCGAGGGACTCCACCACTAGAAGTGAAAAAAGGTATCTTGTCCTAATTTTTAGCATTCTCAATTTGAGTTTTTCTCCACATATTTCTTATACATTTTCAAACTTATTACCCCAGCATTCTGCTAGAAGAAGATACTAGGTAACACAAATGAAAAACCAGCAAACAATCATTAATAGACAAATTCAAATGTAATTTAACAGCGTCGGATTTTTAAGCTACAAAGTTACAAAAAAATATTTTTCTGTGAGTGAAGTTGATTCATGTTTTTATGATATAATTAACCATATCAGCATTTCAGTAGTCAAGCAAAATTATCATGCTTACCATGGAACACATTTGTCAACTACTAGGTTAGACTCCAGGACCCAAAGCTACCCCTACCCAGGCATTCAAGTTTAGCACCTAAGAGTCCTAATACATGCCCCAAACCCCAAAGTTCAGAGGCTCAAGAACATTTAGCTTGGCTTCTAAGCAATTCTTCCTCCTGCCCCTGTAATTATTATCAAGGCCAGGAGGTGTCCAATCGCTAGCAAATTTAACCTCTAATGGGTCCTCTGTTCCTACTTACACAACTGCAGATTGATTCGTAAGCTCTTCTCTGAAACCCTCCATACGGCTCTCACCCACACCCAGGGCTCCCCACCCTTGGGACTCCCACTTTGCTTTCTAGAGACTGCTAGAAAGAACTGTATTTATTATTATGTGGCATCATCCAGTCTACATGCCTGAGACTGAGAGCTTTCGGAATCACAGCATACGCAGTGGTTACTGAGATGCCAGATGCTCAACTGCTGAATAAGTAAATGGATGCGAACAGACTCAATTAGAGACAGGCCTTCACCGTAACCTTCCAGACACACAGACAACCCTCAAAGAAATCACTTCTATATTAAACAGTAAGAATATCACTATTTATTTAGTATTTACTATGTACCAGGCACACCACTAAGAGCTTTACACGGAATAATAATTTAATCCTCATGGAATCATTCAATACCTATTAAGGTAGATATAGACATGGAAACTTGTAACTTGCCCGAGATAACAGGTGAAAGTAATATTCAAACTTCAGAGCTTAGGTTCTTTACTACAGTAGGTAGAAACATGGGAAAGTACTTACAATACTTTGATTTGAAAAAGCAGAATATAAAATATATACTACATATACCCTATAAAAATATGTTTATGTGTGGGCAAGACCAGGAATATGATCTACACAAATGAAAACAGATGATATAGTGATATGGGCTGGTTATGAGTGAAACAGTTTTTTAATGTTACTTATAATATACTTTATGAAATTTCTTTAAGATATGAGCTCACAAATAACTCTTCTAATCATTACTATAATTACTCTTTTCAATCATGGGCACAAACGTGTATGTTTCCAGAACTCCTGTTACACAGTTCCCTGCCTCGTCTTCCCCTCATTGACCTTCCCCCCCATGGGAGGCTAAGTGCCTACCTTAGTGCTATACTATATTGGTCCATTGCCTCCTGATACTCATTGACAGCTACAAGGAAATCTCCTAGGATCCGATGCAGGACACAGTCACTCTGATTAGCTAGTGCGTTCCTCAGCAAAGCAATTCCATCTTCATATTTCTGCTCTCTGCCTGCAAAGAAAAAGATCCTCATTTTCCTTCTTACACAACATTTTGAAAATACACTCCCATCCCAAATCATATACACAAAACCACAACACTCACAATCTAATAATCTCTTTGTAGATGTCCTTAAGAGAACAGTGGTATGGCAGGAAATAAGAATAAGCTCCTATGAATTCTTATTCCATTAAGAAATGTTCAGCTTGAGTGGTGTTTAGGTGGCTCAGATGGTTAAGCGTCTTCCTTCGCATTAGGTCATGATCCCAGTCTGGGATCAGGCCCCACATTGGGCTGCCTGCTCAGCAGGGAGCCTGCTTTTCCCTCTCCCTCTGCTTCTAATAAATACAATCTTTTTTTTTTTATTAAGATTTTATTTATTCATGAAAGACACACACACACACACACACACACACACACAGAGGCAGAGACACAGGCAGAGGAAGAAGCAGGCTCATTCAGGGAGCCCGACACATGGGACTCGATCCCAGGTCTCCAGGATCAGGCCCTGGGCTGAAGGCGGCGCTAAACCACTGAGCCACCCAGGCTGCCCATAATTACAATCTTAAAAAAACAAAAAAGAAAAGAAATGTGCAGCTTGAGTTCTGATTTTTTAAAATATACTCTTAACCTAAGTTCAAATAAAAAGCCAAAATGCATTTTATTTTCCAAACTAGCCCAAACCCAGGACTTCATCATGAATCAGGACTAAAAACACCAAAGCTAAAAGGAAAATCATAAGCAAATTCAGATGGACTGAAAAACAGTTCTAGCCGGCTAAAACTAGTTCTATTCAGGCCAAACTAGTACAGGACAACCAAAACAGATGAAAGTGAGCTAAACAGGTACGAACCAAGTATAGCTGGTTTGAACCACTCAAAGAGTAGTGCCAATCCAAGTCAGTCTAAGATAGCTACATTTGGTTGTGCTAAATATAAACCAATTCACATGGGCTCAAACCTACTGTAAAAGGCACACACATGCCTGGTTATCTATAACCAGCTAGGACGAGGAAATCCAAATGACACCAGGTTTAATACAATTAACAAAAAAGGGAAGTAAATAAGATACACTTACTAAGTAGTTCTGCTTTTTTCACCACAGCCTTAATGTAATCCGGCCTTTGGGTCAGGGCTTTATCTAATAAAGTTTTGGCTTTTTCCTGTGTCACTGGGTCTTCAAGACAAACAGTAGCTAAAAGGGTAAGGGTCTGTGCATTTGCTCCTAGAGTTTTGTAAACGTTGTTAGCCATTACCATTGCTTCACGAATACTGTTTGAAGCTAAGTAACATTCAATGAGACCTGAAAAAATAGAACAGAAAGTTCAACCACATTACCATTCTAAGCAATGCTTCCACCCGGACAGCCTTCCAAATTGCAAACCTTCAAAGCTTCAGAGAAAGGGCAGGCCAGGGGAAAACTGATATTAACTGGAGAGCATGTTGATGGAGTAAGAAATGCTCTTCCCCAGAGCACTTCAGGGACGTGAAAAAGGCTGCATGTGCTGCAAAGGCACCTTTAGTTAGCAAAGGAAACAAACATGCATAAGTAAAATGAAGCAAGTAGGCAGCTCAGGGTGGATGTTAGAGCAACAAAGATGACCCTAATCATTCCTTGAGATAGAGATATTAACAAAACAAAGTTCCACTGCCTCCTAACAAACTAATTTCTGGTTGTGTTCAGTCCCCTTTAGTTTCCGGTTGTGTTCAGTCCCCTTTAGTCCTAGAACTAAAGATATGTGCAGCTTTTCTGCACATTTGGGAGCTGCGTGGGAGAGCTCCTACAATTCCAAGTGAATGTCCAGTTCTACAAAACTACTAGTTTAGTGTAGTTTCTACTAATGGACTTAGGGAGCAACCTAAGGTGAAATGACAACTTTTCATTTTAAACATAAAAGTTGGGGATCCGGGATCCCTGGGTGGCGCAGCGGTTTGGCGCCTGCCTTTGGCCCAGGGCGCGATCCTGGAGACCCGGGATCGAATCCCACGTCGGGCTCCCGGTGCATGGAGCCTGCTTCTCCCTCTGCCTTTGTCTCTGCCTCTCTCTCTCTCTCTGTGACTATCATAAATAAATAAAAAAATTAATAAAAAAAAAAAAAAAAAAAAGTTGGGGATCCTTGGGTGGCGCAGCGATTTGGCGCCTGCCTTCGGCTCAGGACGCGATCCTGGAGACCCAGGATTGAGTCCCACATTGGTCTCCTGGTGAATGGAGCATGCTTCTCCCTCTGCCTATGTCTCTGCCTCTCTCTCTCTGTGACTATCATGAAAAAATAAAATAAAAAATAAACACACATAAAAGTTATCTCGGGCAGCCCCGGTGGCGCAGCGGTTTAGCGCTGCCTGCAGCCCAGGGCGTGATCCTGGAGACCCCGGATCGAGTCCCACGTCAGGCTCTCTGTATGGTGCCTGCTTCTCCCTCTGCCTGTGCCTCTGCCTCTCTCTGTCTCTGTCTCTATGAATAAATAAAATCTTAAAAAATAAAAAATAAAAAGTTATCTCAAAAGACATTTGCTGATGTTTCCCTAACCTAGATGGAAAATGCTCCATCAGATGCACTAATAAGTACATAAAGACTGGCAGCTCCTGCCTCTTATCATACCCACAACAAGATGTCCTCTGGGGACATTTCAGTCAACTCTCAATTCTTCTTGCCAAGAACTTGAGAACAGAGGAAGTACTTTTTGACACAAAGCTCTCATCAAAACAGAAAAACAGCTTAAACCCCAAACCCACACAACCCTGGCAGATTTTCTCTGCGTACTCCTCCACCTCAGCAGCGTTTATAATATATATGCACATAACAATGGTTACTTAACTAGAAATTCCCTAACTCTTTAGGCCAATATGCTGGACTCAGAATATGGTTGTTTGCAACTACTTATTGAGCAGTTTTATTTCCCTGCTAAAGCCCTCGCTGGAAGTTCAAAGGCAATGGAAAGAATGCTCTTCACTAATCCAGTGCCTCCACCAATAAAGAAGCTCAGCTGAAGGTTACAAGAAGCACCAGAGAGCACAGTTACCCTGATTCAAAACTCCAAATGGTAGCTTGAGTGCAGGCAGCCCATGAAGCCTCACTGGGCTGGGGAAAGTCCTCCACCCCAATGCCTCTAACCATCCTCTGTCTAAGCACTGTAGAGTCATTATTCAACTGCATTCCTGGGCTCTTGTGAAACAGGCATGCACCAGAAAGGAACACCATGATAAAAGCAGCTGAGAGGCTAAGAAGTTATGCTTCAGGATCAAAAATTTAATCTGGAGGGCGCCTGGGTGGCTCAGTTGGTTAAGTGTCTGCCTTTGGCTTTACGAACAAATCCACAATATGCATAGTTCTCTATCTAAGATTTGTTCTTTACCCTCACTTCCAAATTTTCTCAAATCTGAACTCCTCTTCCTGTTAAGAGCAAGTCACTCCTAGACTCCTGAGTTTATTTTTAAATTCTTATAAAAATATGCTTTGGAGGAACTGCATCTTATAAGATCTATTTTAACATCTGTGACTGAGTCACCAAATGTTGCTGAAGCTGGCACGGCTCCTTTGAACTCCTAGGGTCAGTTCACAGGAACTTAAAATAGTACTTAACAAAACAAAGTTTGACCCTGATCATGCCCACTCAGGAGGTCAAAATGAACTGACTAGTTCCCACAATCAATACTGTCATATGGATATGAAGTTACCCTAAGAGTAGTATTTCTAGCCCGAGGTAAAACAACTGCTAAAAAGAAGAAAGACATAAGCAAGCAATCCAGCAGAGTGCCAGCACAGATTCACATTAAGGAGTGGGCCATGTTTGAGAACTAAAACAGGACAAAAAAACCCTACCAACTACTCCCTCACCAAAAGCCAGGAAAAGAGAATGAAAAAAATATATTCTGAAGATCCAGGAAAGCCTTAAGTGATTTTTAAATGCCTAATGCAGCAATTCCCAAACTTGTCCACACATTAGCATTACCCGGTCTCTTCAAAAAATACTGGTGCCTATCTCCCAACTGCAATATTCTGATTTACATAATACTGGAATGAACTGGCATCAGGATTTTTAAAAGTACTCCCAGACGACTATAACACATAACAGAGTTTGGGAACTGCTGGCCTAACAAAACCTTCCATCTGAGGGCACCTGGGTGGCTCAGTCAGTTAAGCATCCAACTCTTGATTTAGGCTCAGGTCATAACCTCAGGGTCATGAGATCAAACCTTGTACTGTGTGTGGAGTCTACCTAAGATTTCTCCCTCTCCCTCTCTGTCCTCCCTCCCCGCCCATGAGCACATGTGCTCTCTCTCAAAAAAACTAAAACCTTCCATCTGAGTGTTAATGCTACATACCTATAGATCATACATTCATCTCTATTTTTCATCTTACCTTCATAGCAATCTAAACGACAAGGTGCAAGCCGTATAGCCTCCCGAAAGTGGATTATTGCTTCTTGGACTCTGCCCATGTTTCTAAGTGCTGCTCCCTTAAGTAGCAAGGCTTGAACACTATTACTGTTCAGCTGAATGGCCTTGGCTCCTAAATACAGGGCCCGGGAGTAGCGTTTGCTATAAAAACTATGACACCTGGAGAAAAAAAAATGAAACATTACCTGAGAGAAAATAAAGAAACTTCATTCAAAACCAAAGAGAAGGCCCTCTATATGATTCTTATTACAAACCACACTTACAGCTTTAACTTGAGATATTAGCGGGGTATGGGGAGGGGCACAAGTCGCAAAAGCAGAAAAATCTAAGTATTTTTAAGGGGAAATTTGATATGGAAGGGAAAAAAATCTGGTATCTGGATATGTTACATGTGAGAGATATTCAGAGAATTTGCAAAGCCATGATAAATAACAAAGCAGCAGCTTCTGGCCTTCAATGATGGCTTCCAGTGCTGAGCACAATGCACTATCTCAACTGATATTTACTCCATGAAAATCTGAGAAAAGAGACTAAGAAAGGTAACTAATGTGTCCAAAGTCAAAGACCTTGATCTGAATCTGATTATCTTTTCAATCTGTGTTTTCAACCTATATGCTATCAATTTCCCAAAGAATGTACTGAAAACTGGAGAGAAAAGAGAACGCATAAACATACCCAGAGACCACCCAGGGTTCTGCATGCTGATCAGAAATATTGAAAAGGCGGCAGCCAAGATTCTCCACATCCTCTAGCCGCCCTTCTCTTGCCAGGAGGTAGCCATATACATCCATTCCTGGAAAGGAAGAGGATTTTTAAAAAGCAGCAGGTGTCCTTTATTAAAAGAGCAAGAGCCTGGGATCCCTGGGTGGCGCAGCGGTTTGGCGCCTGCCTTTGGCCCAGGGCGCGATCCTGGAGACCCAGGATCGAATCCCACATCAGGCTCCCGGTGCATAAAAAAAAGAGAGCAAGAGCCTTCATCAGAACCCCCACTCAAGCCTCAGTTCCAGCATGGTCTGGGCCCTTTCCACAATCATGAGCTCCTCCCACCAGCATTCACACTTTCCTACAATAGGGCTATTAAAGGAGCACCTGGACAGCTCAGTTGGTTGGGCATCTGACTCTTGATTTTGTCTCCTGTGGTCATGAGATCAAGCCCCACATTGTGCTCTGTACCCAAAGGGGAGGGGAGTCTGCCTGAGAATCTCCCTCACCCTCTGCCCCACCCCCATGCTGGCTTGCTAGCACTTGATCTCTTTCTCAAATAAATAAATAAATCTTAAAAAAAAAAAAAAAAAAAAGACCATTAAAAAGACAAAACATCCAAAAAGTTTAAAAAGCAAAAGAGTAGAAGAACCTACAACTCACAATTTTGAAAGCCAATTATCTTTGGGAACTGTTTGTCCCTATAACCTGTGACATGATGTGCAGTTATCCTAACTCATAACCAGAAAAAGCCCAAAAAAGGCATCAAATAAGTTCTTTTCTTCAAGAGTGCACACTTAATATGCAGTTAGTCTCAGAAAAAGTAGCTTATTCCAGAAAAAGCATCTAGTTCTTTCTGGCCCAGCGGATTTAAGATCACCCTTACTCTGCTTATTCTTACTTGTGTTCTATAAAAGGGTCCCTGCTTGCTGTCACCCATCTCTTACCACCATCTCCCTCATTCCTTGTTATCTCTTCAGACTCCCAGGAAAACGTCTCTCTTGCCAAGATCACTGCAATACTCTGCTGGCCCCTAAACTCGGCCTGAGCTTTCAACTCCAAGCTGCTAACTACTGCCAGACTAGTATTTCTAATACACCATTTTCATCATGGGCACAGGCAACTGAGAGGAGAAATAAGCACTGGGCAGGAGGGAGACGTTGAGCAAACAATTTCATCTTTCTGCATCTGTTTTCTCATCTCCCTGCTCTGTAGCCTTAAGAGTCTACAGGACTAAAAACTGTCAACAGGCCATATTTTTCTCATGGCTTCTTTTAGGACTTTATAAGCAGATTTCAGCCTATCAATACCTTCCCACACTCACTGCCAGTCACTGGATACTCATCCTTTGGAAGTCCCTATGGCTCACCTCTTCAGTTACAATCTTTGAGATCAAGGATTTTGTGTTGTTGTTAATTCCTAATTACTTCCTTTAATCACCTCAGTCCTCTCTTAATGCCTGTTCACTTACTTGCTTTTAAGTATACTAAGGTCACAGTAAAACTAAATCCCCTAAAAGGATATTATGGTTTTGGGGATGCCATCCAAATTCTGTCAGGCACACCATAAATTTATAAATCATAAGGAAGGGCTATCACTCCTCCCAAAAGAAAAAGAGCCAAATAATGATCTGCCTGGAGATGACACTTGAATTCAAGCAAAAACAACTGCTTAAAATGGAATTACTCAAGTGTTAAGAGGCACGTATTAGGACCTAAAAAAAGTAAAAGGCTACTGAAATAAGTTTCACAATAGTTCTATGAAAAATGGTATTAGAGTATTATGGTATATTGTCTCCCTTTCTTTTCTTTTTTTTTTTTTTTTTTAAAGATTTATGATAGACAGAGAGAGAGAGAGAGAGGCAGAGACACAGGAGGAGGGAGAGGCAGGCTCCATGTCGGGAGCCCGACGCGGGACTTGATCCTGGGACTCCAGGATCACTCCCTGGGCCAAAGGCAGGCGCCAAACCACTGAGCCACCCAGGGATCCCCTCTCCCTTTCTTTTCTGATCCTCCCCACTACAGCCACTTCCACCATGCTTCAAAAATTACTTACCTTTTATCAGATAAGGATCCAACATCTGTGCCTGTTCAAACTTGAGGACAGAGTTTTTATTGTCTCCAGCTCTAAAGTACAGATCTGCTAAGCTTCCCAACAGGTCCACGTTATCTCGCAATAAGGACTTTTTCTCTAGTGAACTTCAAAATATTAAACATTGTTTAACATGTATTATGAATCCTCTTAATTTCAGAATCTCAATGACAGGTATATAAGCACTATTTTCTTTTGTGTATATTTAACATTTTTCATAATAAGAAACTTTTCAAATAAACTGTATAGACTAGCTTTTCTTTTTCTGAGCTTATGATTTAAAGAAAGTTACAGAGGATAACAAAGCCAATATACAGAATGAAGCAGAAATCTCTGTCATTACCCAGAAAGAACTTTCTGGTTGCAGGTTTTCAGAGGACAACATGGTGCTAAATGTAATGTCATTCTTTTTTTTTTTTTTTTTTTTTTTTTTTAAATTTTATTTATTTATGATAGTCACAGAGAGAGAGAGAGGCAGAGACACAGGCAGAGGGAGAAGCAGGCTCCATGCACCGGGAGCCCGATGTGGGATTCGATCCTGGGTCTCCAGGATCGCGCCCTAGGCCAAAGGCAGGCGCCAAACCGCTGCGCCACCTAGGGATCCCTAAATGTAATGTCATTCAAAAGTGACTGCTACTTATTACTCAACCAAATGATTTTACAGAACAAAAAACTCAGTCCCTTATCCTTGGACTTTACCTGACTAGAAAAGAAAATCCCAGTTCTAAAGAGGCAACCCAGGTCAGATGCTGCAATCTATGCTTCTGGGACATTCAAAAAGATGTTCTTCCAGGTTCAAGCATGACAACTAAGGCAGCCAGCTTTGCAAGGGTTATCACTTTTGCAAATACAGAGCTGAACTTAGTCAAAGTTTACATTTAACAGGTCCTCACAGCAGAGATTATTACCCTTAGTATCGTTAGGTACATTAAGAGACTAAAAAGCAAGCCTGAGGACAACAGGCTGAGAGATAAACATCTCATATTTCTATTTTGCTAATTTAGATACATCAGACCTCCATACAAAGGGCCTCAAGAACACTGAATTAACTTTTTTGGCTCTCACCAGATAGTATTGATTGCTCTCGAGTTGTCACCAGTGTGCACAAAAGCATATGCTTTGATCCACACAGAGAGCCAATCCAAGTTAGGCACAGTCTGGATCACGTTCATTGTCATCGATGCCACCTCTGCACCTTTTACAGAAAGGGAAAGCAAACCTAATCCAACAGAAAACAAGAAAAATGAGGTGAGGCATAGCATCCCTCTTCCACAATGCAAGAAGCAATAGGCTACACTTCCCTTTGGCTACAAGATAATTCTATCCCTATTCTAAGCAAGATGCGGATGACAAAACAACCATAGTTTAACATTTCTTGATCTGTTAAAAATACAAAACAGTAATTTACTGAATCATGAATCACTCTCTGGAAGTTAGGCACTGGCAATTTTTTTTTTTTTAAACTTTACTTTTTTAGTAATCTCTACACCTAACAAGGGGCTTGAACTCATGCTGTGAGATCAAGAGTCGCAAGCTCTTCTGACTGAGCCAGCCAGGTGCCCTGGCATGTACAAATTCTAATGTAAAGAGTACAAAATTCTAATGTAAAGTAAAGAGTGCAACTATCACCTCAGAAAGTAACAATGCATAGACACAGGCTAAGAATGATCTGCACCTAGTATGGCATCGAGGGCCAACGGGCACTGCCTCAGCACTTCCTTATAGCTGGTGACTGAAGGGCGCTCCTGACCAGCCTTCTTATACAGGTTTGCCAGCATCATGTTTATCTGTAATAAACAAAAACAAAAGACAGTAAGATAAGTGTATATTGCAAAGAAAATATCTCACCACCAATTAAGTCCTGATTTTTTATTACCAGCTACGCTTCTACTTTTTACTGGAAACTACCCACAGCCATGTGAAAATAAAGACCAATCCCATTCTTCAAACCAAACAGGAAATTACTTCCTTCGCTTTTCCTATGTCCTCCCATCTCTAAGAGGAAAGTCAAATTCCTCTCACTTACCCAACCAAAAGGCCCCATACTATCTGTACCAAAGATGCTGCCTTTGGAAATGGGAATAGTATTTAAGAAATGTTACAGGGGATCCCTGGGTGGCTTAGCAGTTTAGCACCTGCCTTCAGCCCAGGGCGTAATCCTGGAGTCCCGGGATTGAGTCCCGCACTGGGCTCCCTGCATGGAGCCTGCTTCTCCCTCTGCCTGTGTCTGCCTCTCTGTGTGTGTCTCTCATGAATAAATAAATAAAATCTTAAAAAAAAAAAAAAAGGGAAAAAGAAATGTTACAGAATTCTAATTACCTTCATTTTTTCTTGCTCTTAAGACAGAAGATGAACTACCCTAGAAGTGCTCAAGTTGACATATTTTAAATGCAATTAATATCAAGACATAAGGAAATGAGGAATTCTTAACAATGTTTGTTAAGAAAAATCAGATAAATTTCCCCAAAAAAAGAAACAACAAAGAGTTAAATACTTGGCTTTTCTCTGACAATTATTCTAGCTGCTAAACTCTAGCCTTTCTAACTCTGAAAGCATGGACACATCAAAGTAATGCTACAAAAATCAACCCCAATTGACCTCTAGAGGTACAATGATCCAGAGATCAGCTACAGCATTTAAATCCAATAAATGCATTTTTTAGCACAATTCAAGTATGTGACTCAGTAGAGCTCTTTTAAAATAACCCTTTCTAAAAACGCAACAAGGATAATTTGAGAAAACCTAAAAGTTCCAAAGAACGTAGAAGTTACAGGGAAAAATAAATGATCTTCTTAATAGTACAGAGAGAAAAAAGGAACATTACAATTTAAAATTAATAGATCTTGAACAGAGCAGTGTTTGCCTAAGGAAGCAGTCAATGTGAGAACACACACAAAAAAGCCAATCCCCAATCTCTCCAGTTATTTGTAGCCTCATATGCCAGATATTTACTTGAGTGGCTCTGAAGATGAAGAACATCTGTTCCATTATGACTTACGTATATAAAACAATCTGTATGGCATTAATCCATACTGATGATTCAAGTAATGAAATAATGAAATACTAGAAATAAAACTTTATTTGGCCTCAGCTTTTCCATTTTAGGCTATGTTGAAAATGCAAAAGAAAATACTTAAAGGAAAACTCCAGTATTAATGTCAACACTTGAAAAGAATAAAAGGTTAAATTTAAGATTCTTTCTTGACTGCTTGTTTTTAACAAACTATGACTGACCATCTGTCTCAACAAATATTAAAATTCCCTTTAACCACCTGTCACTTCGAACAAATGAGTTTTGAGTATTACCTATCAGAAAGTCAATTATTTTAAAACAGATCCTTACTTGGGAACATCACAAGGCCACACTCTACCAGTTATAAACACAAGCAGTCATCTTTCTCTTGAAACTGAGTGAGAAATTGTATGTCAATATGTTTACTCTTAAAAGTTGAAGATTTACCAAGTTATAATAATCTCACACTGGAATTTTCCTTTAAAATGTGAAGAAATGTGTGGTGGTGTTTACCATACATTAACAGACGTTCATTTAGACGTATTTTGACTCACTTCCTTGTCCATTACACAGACTGAGAAGCCAGTTAACTCCCTAACGGACAAGAAAGAAAAACTGTAAATATTATAGGTTTATGTTTGAGGCACACATCTTTGTTTGTTCCTGGCTACAACAGCTCTATAGAATGAAGGATATGTACTCCTGACAAATGTGGAATCCTCTAGTCTCTCTTAAAATGACCCCAAAGTGTTGGATATCACAAGGTTGAGCTTATTTGCTATTACTCATTTTCAAAAAATGTCCCCAACCCTCAAGTTATTGAGTAAATTGTGGTATATTTCCAATAAGAGAAGGAAAAGGTATCATTCAAAGTTTATAATCAAAATGGCATCTTCTTCCAAAAGGAAGACACTCTTCACATATACAAAAAAAAAAAAAAAAAAATGTACTTGGGGTAAGACTTTCATACAGTATTAGAAAACAATTTAGTATATAGCAGCCAAACTTATTATGAGACAAGTTAGTCTATAATATGCTTCCAAATGTTTTTAACAGCATAAAATAAACTGAGGAAATAGCTTAGTTTTTAGAAAACTCAGAAAATAGTAAATAAATCCTCAATATAAACAGATGCTTAAACACATTTTCATCAAGTTTGATTGGTTACTTTTAAAACTCAGCAACACTTAGGTGAAAAAAACCTAATATATCACTGCTTAGATTCCTTATGGCAGGAGGATGTACACAGATATCTTACATATAAAATTACTCATCATTGTTAAGCATAAGTTGCACAGAACAGTTCTTCAATGAAGTGAGGAAGACAGGTAACATGAAAGTATATGTTAGAATATTAACTACTGATGTAAATTCAATACTAAGAGCAAGGATTCTCATGGTTCTTCTAAACTGGACTTCAAAACAAACTGTAATCAAAGATACCCAATATAATACTCCTTAAGGAATGATATTTTAAAAAGTATTCTTTCATATATAAACTTTATTTTTCCAAAGTCAGCAAAGTATTATTAACCTCATTTTACAAATTAAAAAAAAAAAGTAAAGTTCAGATTGGTAACTTGCCCAAGTTCACACTACACAATTCACAGCTTATATGCCCTAAACTCAGACAAGATACCAGATCTCTTGATTTTAGCTGAAGGTGTTCTATAGATTATACTGCCAAATCAAACACAACTATATATTCTATATACAAATAAGTATATAAAGATCTTGCAACCTTGGATTTTTAAAACAAAGGGATTAATAAACTCATTCACATTATTAAATGGGGATACCTACAGAAAGCAAAACATGAGGTTCTAAAAAAAATACTATTGCTACCTAGAAGCATTTGCAAATTATTATTTCCTAAGGTAAGAAATACCAAAGAATAGCACTTGTTGTATTCTCCAGCTACCATTTTCATCAGTTGAATTTTCAGGGTTTCATAAGAAAGTAATTCTTATCTCTCTGAATCTCATCCACTCCATTAACAGGGAACAAAGTGAGTCAAGAGTAAAATGTTCAGATGGACTCCCTAAGGCATGGAGAAAACATGGAGGAAGTAGGTTGGAAGGACCAGATAGAATATTATGTAACAAATTGTTAATGCAACTTACTTTGGGAGTTCTCTGTCTTGAAGGGATCCCATCAAGAATAGCAATGGCATCTTTATCTTGTTTTAGCATTGTATAACATTCAGCCATTTTGTATTTCACTTCAATCTCAGATGGAAGACACTAAGAAGCAATGAAGACATCTCTTCAAAATACTACTTCAACAATATGGCAGTTCTTTAAAATGTTATAAAGTTAGCATATGACCCAGCAATTCTGCTCCTGTACATACAGCCAAGGGAACTGAAAACCAGGCACCTGGGTGGCAGTTAGGCGTGTGCCTTCAGCTCAGGTCATGAACCCAGGCCCTGGGATGGAGTCCCACTTCAGACTCCCTGCTTAGTAGGGAACCTGCTTCTCCTCTCCATGCTCCACCCCCTGGCTCATGTTCGTTCACTTACTCTGTCAAATAAATAAGATCTTTGAGAAAGAAAGAAAACTGAAAAACTATGTCCATACAAAACCTACACACAAATGTTCAGGTGCCTGGGTGGCTCAGTTGGCTAAGTGTCTGACTCTTGATTTCAGTGCGGGTCTTGCTCTCAGGGTCATGAGTTTAAGCCCCGTGTTAGCCTCCATGCCCAGCATGGAGCCTACTTAAAAACAAAACAAACAAAATTACCTGCACACAAATGTTCACACCAACATTATTGATAGACAAAAAGTGGAAGCACTGTCTGTCAACTAATGAATACATAAAATATAGCATATCCATACAGTGGAATACTTTTAAAAGACTTATTTATCTGAGAGAGCCAGCACGAGTGGGGAGGAAAGGCAGAGTTAAAGGGAAAAGCAGGGCAGCCCTGGTGGCGCAGCGGTTTAGCGCCGCCTGCAGCCAGGGCATGATCCTGGAGACCCTGGATCGAGTCCCACGTCAGGCTCTCTGCGTGGGGCCTGCTTCTCCCTCTGCCTGTGTCTCTGCCCCTCTCACTCTCTGCGTCTCTATGAATAAATAAATAAAATCTTTAAAATAAAATTAAAAAAAAAAAAAAAGGGAGAAGCAGACTCCCCTGCTGATAGGGGGGAGGGGGAGTTTGATCCCAGGACCCTGAAATCATAACCCAAGCCATGGCAGATGCTTAACCGACTTAGTCAGCTAGACACGCCATACATGGAATATTATTCGGCAATAAAAAGGAAACAAAGAACTGATTCATACTATACCATGAATCAAACTTGAAACATTATGCTAAAGTAAAAGAAGACAGGGACACCTGGGTGGCTCAGTGGTAGAGTATCTGCCTTTGGCCCAGGGCGTGATCCTGGAGTCTTGGGATCGCATTGGGCTCCCTCCAGAGAGCCTGCTTCTCTCTCTGCCTATGTCTCTGCCTCTCTCTCTCTCTCTCTCTCTCTCTGTGTGTCTCTCATAAATAAATAAAATCTTAAAAAATAAAGTAAAAGAACACAGACACAAAAGGTCACATATTGTATGATTCCATTCCAATGAAATGTCCAGAACAGGCAAGTCCATAGAGACAGAGGGACAGTAATTTCCAGATGCTGAGGAGATAAAGGCCTCAGAATTTTCTAAGGTGATAAAAATGTACTAAAACGGTAGTGATAGTTGCACAATTTTGTGACATTGTATATTAATTTTTTTTTAGATTCCTTAAAGATTAATTATAGAGAACAAACTGACATCTACCAGAGGGGAGGGAGGTGAGAAGGTGGGTTAAATAGGCAATGAGTCTTATGGAGTACACAAATGATGAATTACTATATTGTATACCTGAAACTAACATGATACTATATGGTAACTAACTGGAATTAAACAAAAACTTAAAATAAAAAAATTTTTTAAATGTAAGGTCAAAAAAAATTCCTTAAAGATTACATGTATTTAATTAAAAGGTTTAGCACGGTGCTTGACATACTGAGTACTCAAAAAGTTATCTACTTCTATGAATGACTCTACATGGATAATATACATGACTTCCATTCAGTATCAGAAAACAGGGCAGCCCAGGTGGCTCAGTGGTTTAGTGCCACCTTCAGCCCAGGGCCTGATCCTGGAGACCCGGGATCGAGTCCCACGTCAGGCTCCCTGCATGGAGCCTGCTTCTCCCTCTACCTGTGTCTCTGCCTCTCTCTCTCTCTCTGTCTCTCATGAATAAAGAAATAGAATCTTTTTTTTTTTTTTTTTTTTTTTTTTAAGAAATAGAATCTTAAAAAAAAAAAAGAAAACAGGGATCCCTGGGTGGCGCAGCGGTTTAGTGCCTGCCTTTGGCCCAGGGCGCGATCCTGGAGACCCGGGATCGAATCCCACATCGGGCTCCCGGTGCATGGAGCCTGCTTCTCCCTCTGCCTATGTCTCTGCCTTTCTCTCTCTCTCTCTCTCTCTCTCTCTCTCTCTCTGTGTGACTATCATAAATAAATAAATTAAAAAGAAAGAAAGAAAGAAAGAAAACAGTGAAAATCCTGGGGTGTCTGGCTGGCTCATTTGGTGGAGCATGCAGTTCTTGATCTTGGGGTTATGAGTTTGAGCCCCACATTGGGTATAGAGAGTACTTTAAAAATATAAAATAGGGGCACCTGGGTGGCTCAGTGGGTCTTGATTTTGGCTCAGGTCATGATTTCAGGGTTGTTTTTTTTTTAAGATTTTATTTATTTATTCATGAGAATACACAGAGAGGAGAGCTAGAGGCAGAGAAACAAGCAAAGGGAGAAGCAGGCTTCATGCAGGGAGCCTGATGTGGGACTCGATCCAGGGTCTCCAGGATCACACCCTGGGCTGCAGGCGGCGCTAAACCGCTGAGCCACCGGGGCTGCCCTGATCTCAGGGTTCTGAAAAAAAGCCCTGCATCAGGCTTACCACTCAGCAGAGAGTCTGCTTGTCTCCCTCTGCCCCTCCCTTCATTCTCACTTTCTGTCTCTCAAATATATACATCTTTAAATAAGATAAAGAAAACAGAAAATCCTGGCAATCAGCTCATTAATAACAAACAAACAAAGCATAAAGAGAAAATGAGATGAAAATCTAGAGGCTTAAAAAACTACATTAATATGTCTTTTTTCAAAATGTGAGAAAATACAAAGCAGAAAAACCTGACTTATAATTTCACTCCCTGTTTATTCCACTGACATTCCTTTCATTTTACTTATTTATATCTTTATTAACATTCCTTTTAAATGTAGCATGCACATAGTTTTTTTTTTTAATATTTTATTTATTTATTCATGAGAAACAGAGAGAGAGGCAGAGACAGGCAGAGGGAGAAGCAGGCTCCATGCAGGGAGCCTGACGTGGGACTCGATCCCGGGTCTCCGGGATCACACCGTGAGCTGCAGGCGGCGCTAAACCACTGCGCCACCAGGGCTACCCCATGCACATAGTTTAAACTTAAAGAGAGGTTCAAACTGCAAGGTGAGAAGTTTCCCTCTTCCTAAAGCTTTCCACTGTTAAATTGCTTTCCTTTGGGGATCCCTCAGTGGCTCCGCGGTTAAGCGCCTGCCTTTGGCCCAGGGTGTGATCCTGGAGTTTCAGGATCAAGTCCCACGTCAGACTCCCTGCATAGAGCTTGCTTGTGTCTCTGCCTGCCTCTCTCTCATGAATGAATGAGTGAGTGAGTGAATAAATCTTAAAAAAAATAAATTGCTTTCCTTCTAACACACAAAATATTTCATGCATATTACCCATATGTGTATGTTAGGCATATACCAGGATATATTTATATATCTATAAACTATCTCCTTTAAAAAGAAAGCATTGAAATACGTCTTCAAATCTTATTTTCCTTACTAATATATATAGTTCTTTCTGAATCAGCATGTGCAACCCTCTCTCATTTTTCATCTCAGTAATAGTTTCATCACATTTCCTCTTATGGCTATGCTCTAATTTAACTAGACCCTACTGATGGAACACTTAGGTTTCTAGTTTCTTACCATTACAAACTGCTGCAATAAGCAGCCTTAGTTATGTTATATACCCTGCAAACCTTCTGTGAGTCTATTAGGGTTAATTTCTAGCAAGTGGAGGACTGTCAAATTGGAGGATGCTGCGAAATTACAATTTTGTCCTTCATTTACTTAATTATCAAGCTACTGAAACTGCAAGAATTCTTATTTCCCATAAAGTTCCCTAGGTACCCAAAATCCTTATAACTGAGTTACATTTTTTTAAAAAAAGATTTAAGTTATTTATTCATGAGAGACACAGAGAGAGGCAGAGACACAGGCAGAGGGAGAAGAAGGCTCCATACAGGGAGCCCGATGTGGGACTCGATCCCAGGTCTCCAGGATCAGGCCCTGGGCTGAAGGCAGTGCTAAACCACTGAGCCACCCGGGCTGCCCATTCAGCTCCCTTTTAAAATTACTTTTTATTTTTCCATCTTCTACATCTAATCAGCAGTCTTATAAATTCTTCTAGTCTCTCATTCTCCAAAAAACAAATAAATAACACTTCCAACTCCATTTACCTGACTTTGTGGAGTAGATGCAGAATTACCAGTTGAAGGTCTCACTTTTGAAGTTTTACTTAGGGCTTTCTTCTGCTGTAAAGCCATGGTATACTTACTCACAGCATTCCGATATTCCTTATCATGAAAGAGAGAATCTGCATGATACACCAAAAGCTGGTACTTCTGAGATGGGGAGAATAACTCACTAGAAAACAAAGAAAATATACCCCCTACATGGGTTATTTTGAAATGTTAGATAGAACATCCTCCTTAGTAACCACATAAGCCTAGCATAAAGTCTTATGTAATGAGTTTACAACTGTCATCATACCTAGTCCCTAAAATGAGAAGCATGAGAATTGTATTCTATGTTAATATGGTCAACACTTCCAGGCAACTGCTTTAAATTGCCGTTTTAATATGCTTTTCTCCTTTATTTACTATAAATGCAATGATACTTCTAAATCAAATTCAACAATATACAGATATACAAAGAAAAATGTTCTACATCTTCCCCTCCCCTTCTTCAGTCTAAACCATCTTATTTTTTTTTTTTTGAGAGAGCAAGAGCAAGAGCTCAAGTAGGATCAGTGGGGGGAAAAGAGAGGAGAGAATCTTAATCCTGGTGCAGGGCTCAATCTCACAATCATGAGATCACAACCTGAGCTGAAATCCAGAGTTGGACACTTAACCAACTGAGCTGAGCCACCTACGTAACCCCCACAAGCCCTCTTAATTTAATAGTTTGATATGTATCCATATTTTCTTTTATTAACACCAATTTTTACAATATAGACAAAGGACAGAAATCACAATGACTTAACCAATACTATCAAAGAAGTGTTGAAGAATCTGGAAAAATGAAACCTCACCACTATGAAACACTTTTAGAAAAGTGCTGAACAAAAAGAGGTTTCAGAGCAACTGAATACTTCAAATACTGAAGATAGGAATATTAAAAACCTGAAAACTGAAGTATGGGAATAGGATAAGCCAATGGGATAAGAGTGGGATAGAAAGAGGATTAGCCTCATTTGAGGGAAGTTTTTTTTTTTTAAGATTTTATTTATTTATTCATGAGAGACACACAGAGAGAGAGAGAGAGAGACAGAGACACACACAGGCAGAGGGAGAAGCAGACTCCACACAGGGAGCCCGACGTGGGACTCGATCCCCCATCTCTAGGATCCACCCCTGGACCAAAGGTGGTGCCAAACCACTGAGCCACCGGGCTGCCCCCCCCCCACCATTTTTTTTTTAATTCTACATACAAAAGTAAACTTTACTAACACTAGAAGAATTTTTAAATTTTTTTAAAGATTTATTTATGATAGAGAGAGAGAGAGAGAGAGAGAGGCAGAGACACAGAGGAGGGAGAAGCAGGCTCCATGCCGGGAGCCCGATGCGGGACTCGATCCCGGGACTCCAGGATTGCACCCTGGGCCAAAGGCAGGCGCTAAACCGCTGAGCCACCCAGGGATCCCCACACTAGAAGAATTTTTACTTCCTTGAGTCTCAGGGGTTTAAGGACAGTGCAAATGAATCAGTATTTTTTAAAAACATTTTCATTGACATTGAACATTGTTCGCAAGCAATTTAACTGCCTACAAGCTGGCCACCGTTCTTTTTTTTTTTTTTTTTTAAGATTTTTTATTTATTTATTCATGAGAGAGAGAGAGAGAGAGAGAGAGAGAGAGAGAGAGGCAGAGGGAGAAGCAGTCCCCATGCCAGGAGCTGGATGTGGAACTCCCGGGTCTCCAGGATCAGGCCCTGGGCCAAAGGCGGTGCTAAACCACTGAGCCACCAGGGCTGCCCTGGCCACCATTCTTAATAGGAAACTCATCTATTTTTAATCTTCAATTTCTCACACACACACACACCCTCTGCCCGGACTCCTGCCAAATTAAGAGGAATTTACATGTCAAATTTACAGGTCAAAGCTTTAGCCATTTAAAATAAAAGCAGTCAAATCTGTAAACAGTTAATCTGTCAACAAATGAAGGATATTCATGAATAGGTACCAGAGATTAGTGTTGCCAGGGGCTGGAGGAAATGGTATTAAGGGTGCTTACTAATAGATATGGGGTTTCTTTTGGGGATAATGAAAATGTTTGGAATAGAAAGTGGTGATGGTTGTACAAGTCTGTGAAGATGCTCAAAACCACAGAAATGTATTCTTTAATAGTATGTCAGTTTTATCTTATTTTTAAATCTTAAAAAAGATAGCTAGTCTGAACATTAAATATAAAGTATAAAATTACAAAGAAAATTCAAGGACTAAAGATATAGTCCAGATAACTAAGATTTCTTCCAACTGAGATTCTTTGTATTTACTGAGAAATAAGGTTTGGTAGAAAATACTACTACACTCCTAGGAAGCATTCAGATATTTATATATTGTAACACATGCCTACTTATGCAGCCATAAATTATCTTTGGAATGATGCATGAGAAACTGGTAATGATTGTTGCCTCTGGAAAATGGAAATGGTGGGGTGTGGTTCAAGATTCAGGGACAACACTTATGTGCATAACTCTTCCATACTGTTTTAATTTTTCTTACCATGTATGGTGTCAATTCAATAAGAACATTTAATAATACATGGTAAAGGGACGCCTGGGTGGCTCAGCAAATGAGTGTCTGCCTTCAGCTCGGGCATGATCCCACAGTCCTAGGATGGAGTCCCACATCAGGCTCCCTGCACAGAGCCTGCTTCTCCCTCTGCCTGTGTCTCTGCCTGTCTGTATCTCATGAATAAATAAATAAAATCTTAAAAAAAAAAAAAAAAAAAACATGGTAAAGGTCAGGATTTAAGCTGACCTCCCTGAAGCTAAGAAACTGTCAGTTTAATCTAATAGAAAGACATATGGGCTAAGCTGAGTCAGAGGATTAAACTGCTTCAAACTATCCTGTAACATCCTCAAGAACCAAGAATAATGACTAACTGGTGCATAAATTCCCAATGATGGAAAGTGTGCCTTGGCCAATCACTGAAAACCAACTGAAAGGCTCCAGAATAAACACAGAAGGCTGAAAGAAACCAGGGCTCCTCACTGTCAACACTAAGTGGATGGTGGTGAAATGATGGTTCTCACGTAGTGAGGTCCAGAAGCACACTAATGGAAATAAAAGAGACCAGCAACTACATTACAGGCACTTAAGGGACTTTTCCTTTCTGACTTAGACAGTTTCTAGAGTAGGCCAAATGCAAATGGGTCCACCCTGAGTAGAAAATTCGATTATGCCACTTAGAAGGAGTAGACTGTGGTAGGTCAGTCTGAAAATTTTAGTCAGAGGACTGAAGCCTAGACATGGTGGCTCCCCCAATTACCAAATGTGTGAATTTGGGCAGTTTTACCTTCTTAAGGTTGTACAGACTTCCTTAGCACATTCAATAAACACATGAGTGCTCACTGCACACAGGCACTGTGCTGACCTCCTTAGGTGTTAAGTGATGCAGAATACTGATCTTAAAAAAGTTCTGGGGCACATGGGTGGCTGGCTAAGTTGGTTGGACATCAGTCTGTGGATTTCCACCCTGGTTATGATCTCAGGGGTTGTGACATTGGCACGCAGGTGGACTCTGCGTTCAGTGCAGCTTCTGAGTGTCTCTCTCCCCCTTTGCTCCTCCCCTGCGCTGTCTCTCTTAAGTAAATAAAGGAAAATAAAGTCTTTAAAACTTCTCACCACAAGGGAAAAAAAAAATTAACCATGTGGTGATGGATGTTAACTAGACTTATTGTGGTGATCTTTTCACAATATAAGGATACAATTATCAAGTCTTTATGTTGCACACCTGAAATACGTCAATTATATCTCAATTTAAAAAGAGTGATGCAGAATGTAAAACAGGGCAAAGGGATAGAATAGTGAGGGTATGGGACAATTCTGACGGTTACAGAAGCTGTTCCCCAGGAGGGGAGATGTGAGCTGAAACCTGACTGAGGATACAGATCTCTGACCTGAGGGCTCCAAGTGAAACAGCAAATGCGAACCCCTGAGTTAAGGAGGAGCCTGGTGGGTTCAAGTAACAGAAAAAAACTGCCTGCAAGGCTGAAGTACAGTTAGCCGAGGGCATGAGATGAGAAAAATGTTTGGCCTCGGAGGCCACGGGAAGCAATTTTAATGTAAGTACAGTGGATGAATGCAAGCAGGGGAGCAACGCGCACTCAAGGATGGAAACGGCCCTGGTGCTGTTATCCGTCCAACGGCTCAAGAAACGACTCTGAAAACCAGAAAGAGGCACTGCGTGTCCTTACAAGGGCGCCACTTCCATTCATCAGAGGAGTCTCCCGTTTTAGAGGCCAGAACGTGGATCCTTCTAACACACTCAAGGGGAAAAAATTCCATCTCGGATGGGGGACGAAGGTGTAAGACCAGGCCTGTTGGAGCTGCGGCGAGCGAGAATATGGGAAAGAGCTGGGAAGAGAGCCGGGAAGGGAGGAGTCAGCCCAGCGAAGTGACAGTCGCTGTGCCCGGCGACAGGTGCCTCGGGAAACCCTCCGCTCCCAACTTTCGGGAAACCCCAGCCAGGCTCGCCCTCAGGGCCTCCGCCTTCCATTTCTCGAAGCAGCCGCTCGCCACATCTCCCTCAGGGAGCTCATCCCAGCGTCTGGTACAGCGCAGAGATCGAGTCAACTCCACTTTGTGTTCCTAGATGGGCTCCGCCCGACGATGCGGTCGCTGGCCCCGAAACCTCCGCTGAGGCCCGCGTTCGCTCCTTCCCGCCAGTTCCCAGGCCCCCGCAACTCCCGCTCCCAAACCGGCGCCGCCTTCTCCTCAGCCCCAGGCCGCTCCCCGCCTCAACTCACGGGTTGTTATTACTCATTGTAAGTAACAAGCTGCTGAGAAGCCGCACGTTAGAGTGCAGCCCCGCGGCCGCCATGTCTCGCACGTGGTCTATCACATTCATCCTGCCCGGCAAAGCCGCGGGCAGCGGCGGCAGCGGCGCGAAAAGCCGGTAGAAGCTCCTTAGGGAAGACTCCAAAATGGCGGTCTCACCGGGGCCCATGGGGTCCACAAGTGGCACCGCCCCCAGGAAGATAGGCAACTACTGAAGTGCCTGAGCAAAAAAAAAAAAAAAAAAAAAAAAAACCCACCAAACAAAACAACTCCGTTCCTTCCCCAGGCACCCTTATGAAGAGGAATGATTTGGTTTTGAGGTTGATTTTGGTTTATTTTGTTTTAACAAGTTACGTCATCATTCTAACCTGCAAAATTTATTGAGGGCTTACAATGGGCTGGGGACAAAAGGCACTTGAGTATGAATACATGCTCAATTGAAATAAGATAACTCGGAGAGAAATTTGTGTCTCAAAAATGAATAAAAACGGATGGACACTTATAAATAATAAAGTTGAGGGAATCTCCCACAGCAGGAGTTAAATTTTTTAGCCAGGCGCTAGGGGCAGCCCTAGCTGCTTTTACAGTCGGGCTTGCGCACTAGGCTGAAGGCACCACGCCCCCTTCTCTCGGTATAATGTGTACCTGCTGGAGCGAGGCTTCGCCCTCAGGGTAGCATCCTTGAGTGCAAAAGGGACCCTTCTTACCCTAAGAAAGAACTCACTTAGCTCAGGGTGAATAAAGGCTAGGTTGGGTTTTAGCCATTCTAATATCTGTGTAGTGGTAACTTACTGTTCTACTTTGCAATTCCCTAAAGAAGGAGGTTGAGCGTTGTATTTCCTATCTGTAGATCATCTTTGGTGAGTTAGCTGTTCAAATTTCTAGCTCATTTTTTTATTTGGGTTGTTCATAGTTTTGGGTTTGTTTGTTTGTTTGTTTGTTTTTTCCATTTAGGAAAGTTTTATTTACATAATCTCTACACATGGGGCTCAGACAGCCCCGACATCAAGAGTCGCATGCTCTTCCAACTAAGTCAGCCAGGCGCCCCTGGGTTGTTCATTTTCTCATTGTTGAGTTTGTTTGTTTGCTTTTAAGAGTTTATTTATTTGAGAAAGAGACAAAGATAGCAACAGAGAGCACAAGCTGGGGAGGAGAGGGAGAAGCAGATGCAAGGCTTAATCCCAGGACCCTGCGGTCATGACCTGAACCTGAACTCAGACACTTAACTGACTGAGCCACTCAGGCGCCTTTCTTACCATTTAGTTTTCAGGGTTCTTTGTATATCTTGGATAACAGTCCTTCATCAGATACATGTTTTATAAATATTTTATCCCAGTCTGTGATTTGTCTTCTGATTTTCTTGACTACCCCCTCCCTGTTAGGAAAAAATTACTTTCAGTAATAATCCTGAAATGAAATGACTAGTAATGGCCAGAAAAGAAAACAGTGAAAATAGTATCTTATTGAACTTTAAACTTAATCTAAATGATGCTAGGGACAACTGGGTGGCCCAGTGGCTAAGCGTCTGCCTTTGGCTCAGGTCGTGATCCCGGGGTGCTGGGATTGAGTCCACATCAGGCTTCCCGACAGGGAGCCTGCTTTTCCTTCTGCCTATGTCTCTGCCTCTCTCTGTGTGTCTCTCATGAATAAATAAGTGAAATTTTAAATAAATAAGCTTGTGGTCCATTGGAAAAAATAATAAAGATGCCAGTAACATTTTTAATTAAAAATAAAACCAGGGAGGGGATCCCTAGGTGGCTCAGCGGTTTAGCGCCTGCCTTTGGCCCAGGGCGTGATCCTGGAGTCCCGAGATCGAGTCCTGCATCGGGCTCCCTGAATGGAGCCTGCTTCTCTCTCAGCTTCTCTCTGCATGTCTTTCAGGAATAAATAAATAAAATCTTAAAAAATAATAAGATAAAAAAAATAAAACCAGTATTACAGTACAAAGAGTAAAAGATTAATACTTTTAAAATTACATAAATGTATTTTAAGAACTTTTATCCTACATATTGGATTAGCAAATAAATGAGTGATACAGTTTCTGCAAATTTGTCAATGGCTGTCAAAACTGATCCTCTTTGCATACTCATGTTTCATAAGCAGTATAAACAGATTTGTTGTTTGCTGGATCACAACCATGAAATGACATGGAGGAAATATAAATTCATACTATTAAGTGAAAGAAGCCAATCTGAAAAGGCTACATACTATGATTCCAACTGCCTGACATTCTGGAAATGATGAGACTGGGGACAGTAAAAAGATCATTGGTTGCCAGGGGCTGGGGGAGGGGAGTGGGGGAGGAATAGGTGGAGCACAGTGTATTTTTAGGGCAGTGACACTTCTATATAATACTGTAATGGCAGATATGTTATTACACATTTGTCAAAACTCAGAATGTACACAGGCAGAGAAACCTAACAGTAAGCTATACACTTTGGGTGATAACGATGTGTCAGTGTAGGTACATGAGTTGTAACAATCTACCATCCTTGTGTGGGATGTTGATAGTGTGGGACACTGGGTAAGTGGGGGATATACTGTCTGTATATCCCACTCAGTTTTGCTCTGAAACTAAAACTCCTCTAAAAAATAAAGTTTACCCCCCCAAAAAGAAGAAAGAAGTGGAGAGGATGTAAAAATTGACCTGTTCTGGGTGTCAAACATGCTAGATAAACCACTGTATCTAACACACTTAAGACAGTGACTTGCAGGGCAGCCCCGGTGGCTTAGCAGTTTAGCGCCGCCTTCAGCCCTGGGCGTGATCCTGGAGGCTCGTCCCACGTTGGGCTCCCAGCATGGAGCCTGCTTCTCCCTCTGCCTGTTTCTCTCTCTCAAATAAATAAATAAATAAATAAATCTTTAAAAGAAAAAAAAAAAAGACAGTGACTTGCACACAGTAAACACTATATAAATGTTTGCTTGTAAAAAAATGAAATAAATAAAAAATAAATAAATGTTTGCTTGTTATACTATTTTCTACACTTGAACTATTTCATAATTAAGACCACATATAATAATTGCTAAAAAGTGAAAAAATTAAAATGTTCACCAACTGATGACTATATAAACTAAATGTGGTGTATCTGTACAGTGCAAACCTATTCAGCAAAATAATAATAATAATTAATAATAAAAAGAACAAACTACTAGTAATAACATAAATAAATCTCAGGATGCCTCGGTGGCTCGGTGGTTGAGCATCTGTCTTCAGCTTGAGGTGTGATCCTGGGGTCCTGGGATTGAGTCCCACATCGGGCTCCCAGCAGAGAGCCTGCTTTTCCCTCTTCTTGTGTCTCTGCTTTTCTCTGTATGTTTCTCATGAATAAATAAATAAAATCTTTTAAAAAAAAAAATAAATAAATAAATAAATAAATAAATAAATAAAATCTTTTAAACAAAACAAAACATGATGAATCTCAAAACTTTATACTAAAAATAAAATCACACGAGGTGAAAGAAGCCACACAGAAAAAATTACATAATTTCTGCCTCCATTTAGGTTGTTTTACTGTTGATTTGTTTCAATTTGTATCTGAGAAAGATCAATTAGATCAATTCTTGCAATTGGTTGATATGTCTTTTAAATTATATAAGTTCTTCCTCTCTTTTTTCCCATTGCATTTTATTTATTTTCTTCCTTAAGATTTTATTTATTTATGAGATTGAGAGAGAGAGAGAGGCAGAGACACAGACAGAGGGAGAAGCAGGCTCCATGCAGGGAGCCCGATGTGGGACTCGATCCCAGAATTCCAGGATCAGGCCCTGGGCTGAAGGCAGTGCTAAACCACTGAGCCACCTGGACTGCCCCGCATTTTATTTCTTGAAGAATGAAGCTAGTGTTTAAACCCCTGAGACTGGATAAGATCATCAAGAGGGTGAGTGCAGTTAGAGAAGAGGTTTGAGGGACGCCTGGGTGGCTCAGTGGTTGAGCATCTAGATGCCTTTGGCTCAGGGTGTGATCCCGGAGTTCTGGGATTGAGTCCCATATCAGGCTCCCTGCATGGATCCTGCTTCTCCCTCTGCCTGTGTCTCTGCCTCTCTCTGTGTCTCTCATGAATAAGTAAATAAAATCTTTAAAAAAAAAAAAGGTTTGAAGACTGAGCAGTTGATCAACAGGTAAATATCTAACAATTGGGGAGGTAGGAACCATAACTTGTAGCTTTTGCCAATTTTCATGGTGTAAATACTTTTACTATGGCTAATTGTAAGGTGCCAATAGTCTAACAATCTGGCACTATTCCTTAAATATAACAATTTCTTAAAACGTAACTGGCTTCAGTACACATCCCTCCATTAAATGGTCAGAGAGAAGAGGAAAAACCAGCAAAAGGGACTGAGAAGAAACAGCCAAATGAGGTGGAAAGGAAAGTAAGACAGTGGTGTTCTGGAATCCAAATGAAGAATATGTTTTCAAGAAGGTGGGAATAATCAATTGTGTATACATAAAGTGCCAGTGAGAGATTAAGTAAAATGATGAGAAATGGCCATCAGATTAACACCATGGAGGTCACTGATGACCTTGAGAGCATTTTCAGTAGGGAAGTGGTCAAAAGGGCATGGGAGGAGATAAATGTGAGAAAGTACAGATAGTTTTTTGTTTTCTGTAGAGCAGTGGTTCTCAAGTGGGGAGGATTTTGCCTCTAGGGTACAATTTGGTAATGTCTGCAGAAAAAAAAAAAATTTTTTTTGAGGGAGGGTTGCAACTGGCATCTGAGGGTAAAAACCAGGAATGTTTGCTAAACATTCTGAAATGCACAGGACAGACTCCCACAATGAAGTGGAGGAGAAATTTTAAAATTTCAAGTCTAAAATATCAAAGTTGAGGTTGAGGTTGAGGAGCCCTTGTTGTGAAGGAAAGAAATAGGTGGTAGCATGTGGGAAAAATAGAATAAAGAGAGAATTTTTAAAAAGGAGAACTGGGGCAGCCTGGGAGCTCAGCGGTTTAGTGTTGCCTTCAGCCCAGGGCCTGATCCCGCAGCCCCAGGATCTAGCCCCAGAACGGGCTACGTGCTTGGAATCTGCTTCTCCCTCTGCCTGTGTCTCTGCCTCTCTCTGTGTGTGCCTCTCATAAACAAATGAATCAATTATTAAAAAAAAAAAAAAGAAAGAAAGGAGAACTAACTTGTTTACATAGTAATAGGAATGAAGTAGAACATATCCCTGTCAAAACAGCAGGAGAAAAGTGGACAATTTCTTTTTTTTTTAAGTTGATAATTTCTATAAAGAAACAGTGCTAAAACACACCCATCCAGTTGGTGTGTTTTAGCACTCACAGAAAGAGTGCACAAAGCAAAAATATTTATAGAGAAAAAGAGGTAAGAGAGAATCCTCTTTGGAAATATTTTATAATCCTTTTTAAATTATCCCAAAGTAAGATAGAATCATGGTCAAATTCATTAACCTGATAAAAGTCAGATCACGCTGGGCCATCTGGGTGATGCCATTGGTTGAGTGTTTGACTCATAGCTTCTGCTTGGTGATCTTGGGATTGTGAGATCAGCCCTGCATCTGGCTCCATGCTCAGTGGGGAGTCTGCTTGGGATTCTCTCTCCCTCTGCCCCTTCTGCTCATTCTTTCTCTTTCTCTCTCTCAACTAACTAAATAAATCTTTTTATTTTATTTTATTTATTTATGATAGTCACACACACAGAGAGAGAGAGAGAGAGAGAGAGAGAGAGGCAGAGACACAGGAGGAGGGAGAAGCAGGCTCCATGCACCGGGAGCCCGACGTGGGATTCGATGCCGGGTCTCCAGGATCGCGCCCTGGGCCAAAGGCAGGCGCTAAACCGCTGCGCCACTCAGGGATCCCAATAAATCTTTTTTAAAAGTCAGATCATACTGATTTTAATATTATTTAAAGACATGTATAACATTAAACTCACTTGGGACACTCAAGAGATATAACCAAGGGGACCAGGCCTCGTTCTCATGGAATCATCTTCTAAAATGATAATTTGGGAACTAGAGAGGACATTAGAGGTCATCTCACTTTTCATCTCCATTTTATTGGTGAGGAAACTGAGGCTCTGGGATGCTAACGATGTGAGCAGATACACAACTAGCCCTGAACTTTTAGGTAAGCCACTTAGATGCTGAATGATGTGGATACCACCATGGATACCATGGAATGTTGAATCAGATACATCAGAGGGACAATTTATAAATGTAAATATTCTGCTCCACTTAAGTTCATCTCTAAATGTTCAGCAGCCTCCTAAGAATGAAAATCTTTCCCAGCTGCATTAGACATTTTTCTTAGATCTGTCTTTTGTACAAGGCGAAAAACACAACACTTGTAAATTGCTCTAAGGGAAACATTACTTAACATCCCTTAAGTGTCTCCTGGCAGTGACAGCCTTCTTTTCAAGTGGAAAAGTAACTTCAGGTCAAAGAATTTGGAGGGAACACATAGGGCCATCTTTCCAAATGATTTTCCCCCTTTTCAGTAAAAGTGGCTAGTAAGGGGGTATTCTGGGGCTCTAAAGTGTCCATTTTATGAAATTTCATAAATAAAATGGTCAGATAAGTAAGGCTAGAACAAACTCATTCAAACACAAATGCAAACTCAAGAGGGCTTGCCCCAGTCAGCGTTCAACTGCCATAAAATAAAGTTTTCTGTGGATTTTAATACTATTAACAACCCCCTCCAAGAAATTCCTCCCTATGACTCCTATGCTTTACTGATCAACCTTTCATTCTAACTTTAGACTGATTCTTTGCTGATTCCTTCTGTCTTCCTGATTCATGAAGATCCCTCTGATTTGTCTCAGGGATCAGACTCTATTTCCCAGTTCCACTAGATGTCTTTATTTCTATAACTAATCTTTCACATACATATGTATTTCCTGCTGGATTTCACCCAGGCCATCGGATGCCCCCTCAAATTCAGTGTGCTCAGAATTATTTTTTTTTAAGATTTTATTTATTTATTCATTAGAGACACACTGAGAGAGAGAGAGAGAGAGAGAGAGAGAGAGAGAGAGAGAGAGGCAGAGATACAGGCAGAGGGAAAAGCAGGCTCCATGCAGGGAGCTCGACGTGGGACCTGATCCCGGATCCCCAGGATCAGGCCCTGGGCTGAAGGCGGTGCTAAACCGCTGAGCCACCCGGGTTGCCCCAGTGTGCTCAGAATTAAACTCATCTCCCACTTCCTTCCCAAGGACTCCAAGCCCAAGTTCTTGGGACAATCCCAGTTTATGTCTGCTGTCCCAAGAGAATTAACCATAGCATGCTCTTTTACACTCAAGAGTTTGGATAACAAATTATATCATCACCCAACCAATTTTCATGAAAGGCACTGCTATTTTTCAAGTCAGCTAGACTCAAAACTTCAACCTAACCTTTAGCTGCCAAGTCCAATGTATTAAAATCCTTTTAGAGGGCAGCCTGGGTGGCTCAGCGGTTTAGCGCCGCCTGCAGCCCTGGGCATGATCCTGGAGACCTAGGATTGAGTCCCACGTCGGGCTTCCTGCATGGAGCCTGCTTCTCCCTCTGCCTGTGTCTCTGCCTCTCTCTGTGTGTCTCTCATGAATGAATAAATAAAAATCTTTTTAAAAAATCCTTTTAGAATGTCCCTCAAATCTCCCCTTATTCTTACATTCCCAGTAACACCCACTAAGCCCTTACCTCAGGACTACTAATAAAGCTTCTTACTCTCTGGTATATACCTCTCCCATCTCCCTACCTTCCAATCCATCTGGTATAACATAACTAACTCAATCTTTTTGTTTTGTTTTTTCAAAGATTTTATTTATTCATGAAAGACACAGAGGGAGAGAGAAAGAGGCAGAGACACAGGCAGAGGGAGAAGCAGGGCTCCACGGAGGAAACCTGATGTGGGACTCGATCCCGGGACTCCAGGATCATGTCCTGAGCCAAAGGCAGACGCTCAACCGCTGAGCCACCCAGGTGTCCCTTATAACTAACTCAGTCTTATAAAAATCCTGATTTTATCTTCTCCTAACTCTGCTTGAAAATTTAAATGTAATAATTCAATGAATATTTCCTAGGTATTTGCTATGTGAGAAGCAGTCTTGGCCCTCGAAAACCTTCATTCATTTAATATATATTGAGTGCCTACTGTATGCACCTCACCTCTGTAGGCATTGGAGTGCAGTGATGATAGGCATGGCCCATGGCCCATTCAATAGCAATACAAGACACACAGATAATGGCTTAGAGAGAACTCTTAAGGGGACATGTAATGAAATTGCAAATGAGTAATTTTTTTGAGCACCCTGAGGTACAGGAAATTGAACAGATACCTACACCCTGATGTTCATTATTAATAATGGTCTAAAGGTAGAGACAATCTACCAACAGATGGATAAACACAATGTGGTCCATCCATACAATGGTCAGCCAAAAAAAGGGATTGAGTTCTGATACATATTACAATATAGATGAATCTCTAAATCATCAAGCTACGTAAAACAAGCCAGTCACAAAAGAACAAATATTGTATGATTCCTCTTGTATGAAATACCTAGAATAAGCAAATCCAGAGACAGAAAGAAGATTAGAGGTTACCAGGGGTTACGAGGAAGGGGAATGGGGAGCTATTGTTTAATGGGTACAGTTTCTGTTTGAGGTGATGAGAAAGTTTTGGAAATAGCGGTGACAGTTGCACATTATTAGTGTAATTGATGCCACCAAATTACACACTTAAAATGGCTGAAATAGAAGATTTTTATGTTATATATAAAAATTAATGTGATATGCTAAAAACTATTGAATTGGATGCGTTAAGTGGGTGAGTTATATAAAATTTAAATTATATTTCTTTTTTTTTTAATTTTTTTATTTTTTTATTTTTTTAAAATTTTTTATTTATTTATGATAGTCACAGAGAGAGAGAGAGGCAGAGGGAGAAGCAGGCTCCATGCACCGGGAGCCCGACGTGGGATTCGATCCCCGGTCTCCAGGATCACGCCCTGGGCCAAAGGCAGGCGCCAAACCGCTGCACCACCTAGGGATCCCTTAAATTATATTTCAATAAAACTTTTTAATTTTATTTTTAAAAAGATTTTATTTATTTATTCATGAGAGACACAGAGAGAGAGAGAGGCAGAGAGAAAAGCAGGCTCCATGCAGGGAGCCCAATGTGGGACTTGATTCTGGGCGTACGGGATCATGATCTGAGCCAAAGGCAGATGCTTGACCGCTGAGCCACTCCGGCATCACACAATAAAACTTTTTTAAAAAGCACCTTAGGGGCATCTGGCTGGGGAGGTCAATTAATTGTTTGGCTCTTGGTTTCCTCTCTGGTCGTGATTTTGGGGCATAAGTCCAGCCCTGTGTCAGGCTCCAGGCTTGGGGCTCTCCACTGAGGGCCCAGTCAGCTTTGGACCCTCTTCCCCTCTCCCTTTGTTCCACCCCACCCCCAACCTTGCTCACTCTCTCTCTCTCAAATCAATCAATCAATCAATCAATCAATCTTTTTTTTTTTTTTTTTTTTTTTTTTTTAACAAAGAACCTGAGAGGCACTGAGAGTTGAAAAAAATATCAACCTTCTCCCTGGGGAAAAAAAAAAGCACTTGAGAGCCAAGTGCAGAAACTGTGGAATGATTTGGAAAGAAAACAAGAGCAGGAGAAGTGATTGTTGCTCAGGCAAATGGTTCTCATTGTGGTAGATAAAAGCAAATGGTGTCCTGGTGTGGAGAATCTATCGGGTTGTCTTGCTAATAGGATAAAGTTTATTTATTTATTTTTTAAAATATTTTATTTATTTATTCATGAGAGACACAGAAAGAGAGGCAGAGACACAGGCAGAGGGAGAAGCAGGCTCCATGCAAGGAGCCCGACATGGGACTTGATCCTTGGTCTCCAGGATCGCACCCTGGGCTGAAGGCGGCACTAAACTGCTGAGCCACCCAGGCTGCCCGCTAATAGGATAAAGTTTAAAGGTATGAGCTTGACCCTGGCCCTCAAAAATGTGAGACATACATCCTGCTAAGACAGCTGCTTCTCTATATTCTTCTCCCTAAGGTTTCCTTCACGGCAGGCTTGGTCATGCCGTGTAGCTGGCTCAGTATACCTTTTTCTCATCAGGCCTGCCCAATGTAGCTCACTTGTTCTAAGGTCAGTGCAATGCCATTTACATGAAATCTTCTCCAACTGACCTTAGCAGTATCAGCCTGTCCTTTCTCTGAGCTTCTATTGTGTTAGGCAGTCATGCCGATCTCTGCATTTCTTGGTTCTATCTTGTTATACACATTTCTCATCAGATGGCTAAGATCTAGGAGAGGAGAGTTCATATTTACATTTCTTGTACATACTTTCAGTAGCTGGCACAGCAGAACAAACAGAGGAACAGAGCAATCTCCTGATCTTGTTGCCTGAATGCATTACTAAAAGTTGCAGTGTAGCAAAGTAACCATCTTATATATATTTTTTTAATTTTTTATTTATTTATGATAGTCACACACAGAGAGAGAGAGGGGCAGAGACATAGGCAGAGGGAGAAGCAGGCTCCATGCACCGGGAGCCCGATGTGGGATTCGATCCCGGGTCTCCAGGATCGCGCCCTGGGCCAAAGGCAGGCGCCAAACCGCTGCGCCACCCAGGGATCCCAGTAACCATCTTATAATGGCAAAGAGGGGCAGCCCTGGGTTCAAAAAGACTCAAGTTTGGGCAGCCCCAGTGGCGCAGCGGTTTAGCGCTGCCTGCAGCCCCAGGTGTGATACTGGAGACCCAGGATCGAGTCCCACATCGGGCTCCCTGCATGGAGTCTGCTTCTCCCTCTGCCTGTGTCTCTTCCTCTCTCTGTGTGTCTCTCATGAATAAATAAATAAAAAATCTTAAAAAAAAAAAAAAAAGACTCAAGTTTAATTGCCATTTCTGTCAATTTCCAGGTGTGTGGGTTTGGTCAAGTTACTTAATTTCTGTACACTTCAGTTTCTTCATCTGGAACAGAGGAGAGTACTTGTATCTGCTGCAGCATTTCTTGCAAGGGTTAAAAAGGATTTTAAAATGTAAAGTGTTTAGTGCATTGTCAGATTACCTGTAAATTGGAGCTGCAGTGTAAAAGCAAAGAGGAAAATCATGACTAATGATTTATCTCAAAATCAACACAGAACAGATGTAACCCTAAAATTACACTCTCCTAATGGAATGCTTTTCCAATTTCCTATAAACAAAATGAAGGGAGAAACAAACCAAATGGCTTTTGGTATAATAGTATTACATCCCTTTCTAGACACAGCTCTGAACTCATTAAAGTCTTCAGTACTAATAATTTTGGAGAAAAGGAAAATGGGAAATAATTCTCATAAATCTTGTTCAAGTATTTCCATTTAATATTTCTACACATATGACAGTAATTAGTGGCATATTAAAACGATAAATGTAAACAGGATGCTTAAGTAAAGACAAGGTTACTGTTGTCCTTAGCCTATTTTTGGCTAACGTTAACTAATGTTAATTTTTTCTAATATTTGATTTTTTTAATCAATCTGTTTTTAAAAAGTAGTCCCTTCTCTGCCCCCCGTTTTTTTTTTCTGCCCCCCGTTATTTAGGTAACACATAATGTGGCTGATTTGTATGTATGTATGATGTGGAAGGGATAAGTCTTTGTAATTTTGCATCTGCCCAAGATAATCACTGTTAATGGTTTGGTTGTATGTACTCTCATAGTTTTTCCTGGAGTACGTACAATTAAATCAATAAGGATGGAATCACATTATAATACTGTCCCCCCGCCCCCTTTTTTTTACTCAATGAAGTATACTAAGATATCTTCTTATGACAGGATAGATAGAATCCTATTTAAAAATTTTTTAAACTTTATTTATTTTTAAATATTTTATTTATTTATTTATTCATGAGAGAGAGAGAGACAGAGACAGAGACACAGGCAGAGGGAGAAGCAGGCTCCATGCAGGGAGCCCGAGGTGGGACTTGATCCCGGATTTCCAGGATCAGGCCCTGGACTGAAGGCGTCACTAAACTGCTGAGCCACCCGGGTGCCCTTAACTTTATTAACTTTTTAAAATTAATTTTAAAGAGATTTTATTTATCTATGAGAGACAGAGAGAGAGAGAGAGCATGAGCAGGGGGACTGAGTAGCAGGGGAAGAGGGAAAGGCATGCTCCAGCTGAGCAGGAAGCTGAATGTGGGGTTCAATCCTAGGATCCTGGAACCATGACCGGAGTTGAAAACAGAGGCTTAACCAACTGAGCCACCCAGGTGCCCCCTTTATTATTTTTAATGGCTGCATATTTCATTTTACGGAGGTACCATAATTTATACAATTCTCTATTTAAAAAAAAAATTCTTATTTATTTATGATAGTCACACAGAGAGAGAGAGAGAGAGAGAGAGGCAGAGACAGAAGCAGGCTCCATGCACCGGGAGCCCGATGTGGGATTCAATCCCGGGTCTCCAGGATCGCACCCTGGGCCAAAGGCAGGCACTACACCGCTGCACCGCTGCACCACCCAGGGATCCCTACAATTCTCTATTAAAAGATGACTCCAGGTGTGTGTTTGCCTGTGTGGTTCAGCATTCAACAATGCTTGGAGTTGAGTTGCTGGATCAAAAAGAAGGAAGATTTAAAACTCTGATACAATTTTAAAAAGAAAAAGTTATAATTATCACAAAATTGCCTTCCCTAAAGAGCCATCCATACCTGGTAACAATCTTCTTTTAATGCTGGCATTACATTTTGATGAAAGCTGTATTTTAAAATCCACTAGGCTATACTTCATGTGTAATTTGTTCTGGATTCGTTGTAGACTGCTCTCTTAGGTGCATTAAAAAAACAAACAAACAAACAAACAAACAAACAAAACAACACACAACCAACTCCTGCTATAAAATAACACCTATAGAAAGGTTTTAGAAGCCAGGTTTTAGCTCTTATTGTGTGTGATCCTCCTGCTGATAATGGGACAGGCATCACAGTGATATTGGTTGCTATCACAAAAGTTCCAAAATTTTAAGAACCGCAAAAAACAACACTCCCTATCTGTTATAAACAAACCATGATATGAATAATATTGATATGAATCACTGTGGCTTTCTTTCTTTTGTTCTGACATGTGTCTGAGTTTGTAATAGAAGTTCCAACCAAAATGCCCAGATTCTGATTTAGGTAACAATTTTAATTATTAAATAAAAACACAACCCAATAAAAACAGTCTTTTGGCTTTAAGACTGTGCTTTCATGTATTTATGGAGTAGGTTTTTACATACCCATTCTCCTGGGTATGTGAAATTGGTACTTAGTCCATAACTCAGATCTTTAATGAACAAGATGGCTCAAGCACATTTAACTCATATATTATAATTATAGAATAACCCATAAAACCAAAATGGAAATAGTTGACCCTTGAACAATGTGGCGGTTAGGGCATTGACCCCTCCCACCTAAGTTGGAAATCTGTGTGTAACTTGATTTCCAAGAAACTTAACTACCAATAGCCTGTTGACTGGAAGCCTTACCAATACCACAAATAGTCAAATAAGATGTATTTTGTCTATGTATTTATACTATATATAGTATAATATATTTATTATTATATTATTATAATTTATTAATATATATTTATTATATTTATATATAGTATATAATATATATTTTAAAATATATATAAAATATATGTATATATATTTTAAGATTTATTTACTTATTCATGAGAGAGACAGAGAGATAGGCAGAGGGAGAAGCAGGCTCACTGTGGGAAGCCTTATGCAGGGCTCAATCCCAGGACTTCGGGACCATGACCCAAGCCAAAGGCAGAGACTCTCAACCACTGAGCCACCCAGGCATCCCTATACTATATTCTTATAATAAAATAAGCTAGGGAAAATAAGATATTTTAAAGAAAATCTATAAAGAAAATAACATTTACAGTATTGTACTTGTAAAAATCTGCATATAAGTGGACCCAAGCAATTCAAACACATGTTTAGGGATCCCTGGGTGGCGCAGCGGTTTGGCGCCTGCCTTTGGCCCGGGGCGCGATCCTGGAGACCCGGGATCGAATCCCATGTTGGGCTCCCGGTGCATGGAGCCTGCTTCTCCCTCTGCCTATGTCTCTGCCTTTCTCTCTCTCTCTCTGTGTGACTATCATAAATAAATAAAAATTAAAAACAAACAAACAAACACATATTTAAGGGCCAACTCTAGTCAATCAAGTAACACCAAGCTTCAATTTTAATAATTTGAAAATTATTTCTGCTTCTATATAACCTTCCCTTTGTCTTCAGTATAGCATAACACAAATAATCAGGGTAGCAACATGCTCAGATAAAATTTTCCTTTTTTTTTTTTTTAGATTTTTATTTATTTATTCATGAGAGACACAGAGAGAGGTAGAGATATAGGCAGAGAGAGAGAAGCAGGCTCAGGAGTCTGATGCAGGACTCGATCCCAGGACCCCATCAATCACGACCTGAGCCAAAAGCAGATGCTCAACCACTGAGCCACCCAGGTGCCCCTAAAATTTTCCTCTTTCCAGACTCCCTTGTAACTAGATGCAAAGGAGACATAGTACAAGTCACTAGACAGAATTTCTGGGAAGGATATTTAAAGTGGCACTCAGCTAGTATGCCCTTTGGTCCTCATGCCCTCCCCATTTCTTTATGCCAAGTCCAGGAAGGCATCTAGAGTGCAGAGGTGCATCTAGGTTCAGAGGCATCTAAAGATGCTCTACATGTGGCATGTTAAGAAGTATTGAGCAAGAAAATTGGAGCCTGGGTCTCCAATGACATCTTTATTTATTTTTTATTTTTTTTAAAGATTTTATTTATTTATTCATGAGAGACACAGAAGGAGAGGCAGAGAGACACAGGCAGAGGGAGAAGCAGGCTCCATGCAGGAAGCCTGATGTGGGACTCGATCCCGGAACTCCAGGATCACGCCCTGAGCCGAAGGCTGGCACTTATCCACTGAGCCACCCAGGCGTCCCGATGGGCAAAGAATTTGAATAAACATTTCCCTGAAGAAATACAAATGGCCAATGAAAAGATGCTCAACATCATTAGTTATTAGGGAAGTGCAAATTGAAACATGAGATGCTACTTTGTGTCACCTGGATAGCTATAAGTAGCAACTGTTGGTGAGGACATGTAGAAATTAGAACCCTTATCACTTGGTGTTAGAAATGTAAAATGGTGCAGCTACTGTGGAAAAAGTTTGCCAGTTCTTCAGAAAGTTAAACACAGGGTTAATCATATGATTCAGCGATTCCACTGGTAGGTATATAACCAAGAGAAACGAAAATGTATGTCCACATTAAAATTTGTACAGGAATGTCCTTGGCAATATTGTTCATAACAGCCCAAAAGTGGAAACCACTCAGATGTCCTTAAACATCAGATGAATAAACAAAATGGGATACACACACACACACACACACACACACACACACTGGATATACAATAGAATATTATACAGCCATAAAAAGGAATGAGGTGGGGGCAGCTCGGGTGGCTCAGCGGTTTAGCACCACCTTCAGCCCAGGGCCTGATCCTGAAGACCCGGGGTCGAGTTCCAGGGCAGCCTCCCTGCATGGAGTGTGCCTTTCTCTCTCTCTCTGTGTCTCTCATTAATAAATAAAATCTTAAAAAAAAAAAAAAGGAATGAGGTTGATATAGACTAAAACATAGACGAATCTTGAAGACATTATGCTTAAGTAAAAGAAATCAGATATGAAAGGACAAATGTTTGATTCCACTTATATGAGGTGCTGTAATAGGCAAATTCAGAGATTGAAAGTAGATTAGAGATTACCAGGAGCTGAGGGTTACAGTCACCAGTGGTTTAATGGTTAGTGTTTTTGTTTGGGGTACTGAGAAAGTTTTGGAAATGCATAGTGGTGATGGTTGCACAGCATTTTGAATGTAATTAATACCAGTGAACTACATACCTACTTAAAAGTGGTTAAAATGGTGGTGTTATGTGTGTTTTACCACAATAACAGAAAAAGGAAAGAAATGGAGAACTATTAATGCAGTAACATGGATGAACCTTGAAAACATGATCCTCAGTGAAAGAAACCAGACGCAAAAGGCCACATGTTGGGACGTCTGGGTGGCTCAGTGGTTGAGTGTCTGCCTTGGCCTCAGGGCATGATCTCTGTTCTAGAGATGGAGTCCCACATTGGGCTCCTTGCATGGAGCCTGCTTCTCCCCATGCCTGTGTCTCTACCTCTCTCTTTCTGTGTCTGTCATGAATAAATAAAATCTTAAAAAACAAAAGTCATATGTTTATATGATCCCATTATGTGAAATGTCCAGAATAGGTAAATCCATAGAGAGGCAGAAAGTAGATCAGTGGTTGCTGGGGGCTGAGAGGGAAGGTGGGAGGGGGCAGGGCGGTGGCAAAGAGGAAAAAATGGGGGGAACTGCTATTGAATTGTACACTTTAGGGATGCCTGGGTGGCTCAGCGGTTGGGTGTCTGCCTTTGGCTCAGGGTGTGATCCTGGAATCCGGCATCGGGTCCTACATCGGGGTCCTTGCAGGGAGCCTGCTTCTCCCTCAGCCTGTGTCTCTGCCTTTCTCGTCTCTCATGAATAAATTAATTTAAAAAAATCTTAAAAAAAAAAAGAATTGTACACTTTATTATTTACTTAAGTAGGCTCCACACCCAGCATGGAGTCCAATGGCTTGAACCCATAACCCTGAGATCAAAACCTGAGTTGAGATCAAGAGTCAGGATACTTAACCAACTGAGCCACCCAGATGACCCTGAAATGTACACTTTATTTTTTATTTTTTTAAAAGATTTTATTTATTTATTCATGAGAGGGAGAGAGAGAGGGGCAGAGAGACACAGGCAGAGGGATAAGCAGGCTTCATGCAGGGAGCCCGATGCGGGACTCAATCCTGGGACTTCAGGATCATGCCCTGGGCCGAAAGCAGGCGCTAAACCACTGAGCCACCCAGGGATTCCCTCAAAATATTTTTAAGTGAATGTCAAAAATAAGTAATAAGGTTTTTTGACATGGAATGTTAGAAATTTCTTTATTATTACTTATTAAGCACCAGCTTAATACTGCAGAAAATTTCAAATCACCCTTCAACAACCCATTCTTCCTTCCCCCACCCAAATTCTTGATAAAGAGCTTTTCAAGTGAAGACACGGTCTCTTTTTTCTTCTGTATAAAACTTTATCAAATAAAGGCAAAGAACTGTGTACATCTTGCTGTAAAACGCTGCCCACGGCTGTGGAAAGTGTCTGCCTAGGCTCCTTTCACTGTCCAGGTCCTGAAAGACTCTTGTTCATGAACTGTCTCTTCACAAAGCAAGTCCACCACTAACAAGAGGGAATAAACAGAATGAACAGTGGTGGTCAAGTCACAATGCAAGTTCAAGGTAAGGTCAGAATATGAATTTACATAATAACAAAATTAATCTTGGCCTGTCATCTGCCTTCTTGAAAACACATGTAAAAAATGTTTTTCTGACTCACAAGTCAGTCAAAATTAAGATGACCAAAAAAACCCCCCAAAAACAAAAAAATGTGATACATTCAAGGTATCTCACACAAAAATCTGCCCTATGGGTTTACAACAGTGCCCTGACATAAGAACATACAACCAAAATATTTACTATATGCAATTCATTATGCAGTATAACTCACTGAATCCCTACCATGTACTAGGCAAATACTCAAAGTTAAGCAACACTGCAATGCAGAAACTAAAAGTCTTCTTGCCATGGGAAACCTAAGTTTGTTTAACAGTAGCTACATGACAAAAGGTTATTTATCAACTAAATAGGTAAAGAGGAGGATCTTACCTTGCTTGGCTTATCATTCTGAGGGTCAAAAACTTTCTCACAAAGTCTCAGTCCAGTCTCTTGTCTCAGCTGCTGTAAGTAGGCCCTCATCACCTCTAAAATAAGCAGGCAGAACAATAAAAAAAGTCCTGAGAATGCCCCACTAATGTGCTAGTCTGCACAATGACGTTGGCAATACATTTCTACATATTCTTTTTTTTAAAGATTTTATTTATTTACTCATGAGAGAGAGAGAGAGAGAGAGAGAGAGAGAGGCGCAGAGACGCAGGCAGAGGGAGAAACAAGCTCCTCGCAGGGAGCCCAACGTGGAACTCGATCCCAGGTCTCCAGGATCAGGCGCTGGGCTGAAGGCGGCGCTAAACCGCTGAGCCACCCAGGCTGCCCACATTTCTACATATTCAAACAAGATTAAGAAATAAAATGGCAGTCCAAATGGTTCTATAACTATCTTGGTTCAAAAGATTCTCTGCATGTTATACTTGTTCCCAAGAATCTTCTGTGAGAGTGACTGGTAAGATAATATCCATGCTAATGGTTCCACTCTCCACCTGTATACCAACCAAGACAAGGAGAGGAGGGGATAAAAAGTCAAATGGAGGAAATCTTATGTCATAGAGAGGGAGGTAGAAACCGTTCTTACCATCTTCCTGTTTGTTTGCAGGTTTGGCATAAATTGCATTAAGTGGAAAACCAGGCTCTCCAGGAATGGGGAAATTAGTGATTCCCAGTGTATACATTTCTTTTTCACCTTGGCTTTTGGAATTACACTAAAAAAAAATTATACATACACATGTATTTTACAGCGAAAAGGATAATAACATCCAATCTGTAATTTTTTTAGTCTAAGTAGCTATGTCTGGGATTACTTATGTTTTTGGGTGCCCTTCTGCGATCCAGAGACGTTTGAGGACTTTTCTCAGAATGTTAAATGAATAAAATAAAGTACACAAAACTACAATAGAAATCAATTATAGTCAAACACAATAATTACAGTATTAAAAAGCCAAATTTATGACACATTCATACATGTACTTCTTTATTAATGCACTAAATGACAAGATCCAGGCAATGGGCCCAATAACTAAAATTTGAAGTAGTACTGAGTGAAAATAAAATTTCAAGATATCTTCAACTCTAAATGTAACAAGAAAATGCTGTGACAATTACTGGAGAAAAAGTCACAGGACAGGTATGGCTAATACTATTGTGGGTTGTTGCCTACTTTAATAATTAAATGCTAAATCTCAGTCATAAATCAGTGAAAAGAAAGACATAATCTCTTTCCCACTCAAGTTCATGAACGCTTGAATTATATCCTTGGCTCAGAGATTCTTAATCTGAGGTTAAGAAAGATTTCTCTCTTGGGAAAATATATGGAAAGCCTTAAAACATCAGCCCCTTATCTTCTCATTCCTCAACTAAACTACAAGTTTAGAATTCACATTCAGATTTTCCTCTTAGGTCCATGCTCTAAGTGGGAGGAAGGCTCGTCTACTTGTCCTTAAAATCTCAATGAGTCCAGATAGCTAGGAGGGTGAATATGTATCAGTACTGTGTTTTTCTGATAGACCGTCATCCAAATTTAATTACCTTTTTTTTTTTTTCCAAATTTAATTACCTTTTGGAGTTTCTTTAGACACTCAGAAATGTAGAGTGTTATATATATCAAGGTTCTATCGGCTTCATTCTGCAGGGGTGGGGGGGTAGGGTGGGGAGAGGAAGGAGAAACAAAAGTTAAAAATAGTCCCGATCAAAACATAACTATCACATGCAATAAATGAATTCAAGCTTTGTATTTTGAGCATCAACTGAAAACCATGCAAGTATAGTTCCTATAGTATCAATAGTTCCCGTTTTCCAAACTCAGTCTTCCCAACCCACCTTTCTGTCTGCTCTGGGGCAGGGAATATCACCTCCTGCCATCCTGAGCTGTGGGACTGCTCCCATTCACCTTGGCTGCCCTGCCTTTGGGTCTAGGGAGCTGTGCCAGCAGCCCCTCCCTCCATGTAGGAAGGAGAGTTTAACAGAGCTGCCTGGAAAACCTGAGGTGCACCATATGGTTGGCTAATTTTTAAAACCCTTTCACTTCAGGATCTCTGCCGAGAACAAAAACATCCCCCTCCTTTTTTTTAAGATTTTATTTATTTATTCATGAGATGCAGAGAGAGAGAGAGAGAGAGAGAGAGAGAGAGAGAGAGAGGCAGAGACACAGGCAGAAGGAGAAGCAGGCTCCATACAGGGAGCCTGATATAGGACTTGATCCTGGGTCTCCAGGATCATACCCTGGGCTGAAGGCGGTGCTAAACTGCTGAGCCACTCTGGTTGCCCAACAAAAGCATTCCTGACTTGAAAGGAAGAAGCAGATATTTCACGGGTGTCTTGTTCTTGAAGAGCTCCAAGAGCCCACCTCTTGATCTAATCAAAAGGAAAATGTGGGGATCCCTGGGTGGCGCAGCGGTTTGGCGCCTGCCTTTGGCCCAGGGCGCGATCCTGGAGACCAGGAATCGAATCCCACATCGGGCTCCCTGCATGGAGCCCGCTTCTCCCTCTGCCTGTGTCTCTGCCTCTCTCTCTCTCTCTCTCTGTGACTATCATGAATAAATAAATAAAATCTTTAAAAAAGAACACAAAAAAACAAAAGGAAAATGTGAAGATTGGATGTTAAGCAAAAGTGAGACTTTTGCTCAGGTGAAATTTTACACAGGTTTACAGTTAAAAAAAAAAATCAACCTACACCTGCCCCTATTTAAAAATAGAGCATATGATACTCAGGATAGAATGAAATGGGGCAGAATTACATTTATTTATGCCTTGACAAACATCATACTTAGACCATGCATCAAATACAGCAAACACTGTGAGTATTGTAGGATGTTTAGACTACAGTCTGTAGACCACGAGCCTGCAAACAAAGATTTCACATCCTGTTTGATTCCAAAAGGTCAAAGTCTGGCCAGGAAAGGAAATTCCATATTCTAGAATAGTATCAAGAAAAGTTGACATTCCTGTAACTTGCTCACATGAGGAACTCAATAAACTCAATAAAGTTCTTTCTCTCCTCTCCTTTTTTGCCACCTTCCTTCTACCCTCTTTTTGACCTCATTCCTCACACGAACTAAGAGCAGAAAGGAAGAAAGGATAGTTGAGGAACGATCAGGATCATTGAAGTTTCTTTATTTCTTCATCTCATGGCCAGAACACAGAAGTATATATAGAAATAACATAGCATGTAGGGTTTTTTCATTTTGAACTGGCACATGGTAGGTGCTTTATTAATGTTGAACAAATAAAAATGTCTAGATCTTGGGTTGGCAAACTTCCTCTATAAGAGATCAAATATTAAATATTTTAGGTTTTGTGGGCCAGTCTTTGTCACAACTATTCAATCCAGCTGCTGTGGCATGAAACCAGTCATAGACACTATGATAAAAAATGAATGTGGCTGTGTTCCAATAAAACTTTATTCATAAATGCTCTACATGCAGCTCCCCCTGATCATACTCTCTTAACAACAATAACAACAAAAAGAGGCAGTGGGCCAGATTTGGCTCTCAGGCTGTAGTTTGTTGACCCATGGTATAGACTTTGGAGGAAAAACGAGAAACTAATACTGAGTCTAATATTAGGCACTATTCTGGTTTTAAATTTTTTTAAATTTTATTTATTTTTTATTTGAGAGAGAGAGAGCACAGAGTATAAGTAGGGAGGGGAGGGAAAGGGGCAGAACGAGAGGGAAAAAGACTCTCTGCTCAGCCCAGAACCAGATGTGGGACTTGATCCCAGGAACCCAGGATCATGACCTGAGTCGATGGCAGATACTTTACCAACTGAGCCACTCAGGTGCCCCACTATTCTCATTTTTTAAAGTCATACAATCTCATTCAATTTTATTTATTCTTCAGAACAACCCTGACTACCAGGTAGCTTATTATCCACACCAGAAAACTAAATTAAATATTAAAAGCTCTGTACTTTACCTTAATCTCATAGTTTTTGAAGAAGACATTGGCCTTGAAGTAATAAATGGCTTCATCCACAATATCTGTATCTTTTGCTAAACAGGACCGAAGAGGGGGGTGGAGGCAGAGAACATGAGCTAAAATATAACAATAACACTTAAAAAAGCTAGAGAGTAAACTTCCCAGCTCCATGGTCAAAGGAGTTGAGTTCCATAAAATGAGGCCACTGAAATATAATGTCTTTAGAAACAATATCTAGAAAAATAAGGATATGGTTTATTCTGATAGCTTTATTGTTTTTATAAAAAAATATTCTCATTAGGAACAAATTAACCAGTACCAAAAAACATTTTATTGTCACTCTAAATCTCACTACCTAGAAATAACTACTATTATCATTTGGTGAACATCATTCCAGACATTGAGAGATGTCTCAATGTTCATTTATAAAAATGAACTTAGGCATAGACTAAACCTTGATAAGATGCTGTTTAAATAAAAAGTATTCAATCTAATTCTATTTGAATTTATATTCTATGGTTTCAGGCGGAAAAAAACCCTCAACTATCATTTAGGAACACACTGGGCTTACACATACATCTTTCTTTTTATGAAAACCGTGCTTAAAATATACTTGTACATGCTGTTCTAGGTGGCGAGAGACTGAGAAAAGCCAGAAATGCTGTTGTGACAAAGACAGATCTCATTATACAATTTCTTTGGCAGGTTTTTGTTTTCCTTTTCTTATTTTAAAAAGGTCAAAATCCCAGGGTCTTGATATCCAGCAGCCGGTTGCAGCAATGCAGAGACAGTTTTTTGGTGGTCTTTTTTTTTTTTTTTTTTCCAGAGTTATTTATATTGTCCAATGACTGCTCTCCCTCTCACACAGAAGAAATGCAAAGTAATCCTGGAGGTTTAGTACTCTGTGATTCAGCTGTCTTTAACCCTACTCATTCCCCTGCTAAAGAACGCAACAGAATTCTAACTCTAGACTCCTGTTCTTGCAATTTTCTTATGTGCAAAAAGGAAACTTCCTCAGAAGATTCCATATTGTTTATAAAACCAGCTAGTTCTTCTAAATGTAACAATGTGGGGGTGGGGGGTGAGGAACGGGGCGGGGGTGGGCTACAAGATTCAGAACCTAGAAGGGTGTTTGGCACAGAAAGGTGCTCAAAAGGTGTCTGATGAATGTAAAGAAATGAATTTGATTAATGCTAACAGTTATTTTGCTCACAGCATAGGCCTGTACTCTTTCATAATTCCAGTTCAGTTCCAATCCTGTCCACTGGGAAAGAATAACAGGTCATTCTCTGTCTACAGAAACCATGTCCATCTGGTTTCTTGGGGTCCTGCTCTCCCTCAAGGGCCCACGAGTTGTTGCGAAGGTGGTAATTAGATACACTCCATCTCTAGTCAACTGCATCTTCTGATATGCTACATGGTATTTTGTAAAGATCTGAAAAGAGTTCTTCTCAAGGAATCTGGGCCAACATGGATTTTTTTATTCTTTCTTTGCACTGTAATTCTTTTACATTATTTTTCTTCTTTTAAATCTTTTTTTTTTTTCCCATCTGTTCCTTTTTCTTCATCTCAGAATCAAGTAAAAACTGTGGTAACTCACCAAGTTTATTTAGTTTACTGAGCTTTCAACTGGTGTTGAAAATAAACTTAAGGAGAGGTCACGTCAAATAGTCTGGCAGAGGAATGAAGATGGGGTCAGTGCAAATTGCAATGAAAACCTTAAAAACCTTGAATGGAACTCAGTGCAGATGCTTTCTGGATGCAAGGAAGCCATGTCTGCTATAATATAAATTACACTGTTGGTAGAACATCTCAGAATGTATCCAAAGAGTCTAAAAAGAAGGAGGCTTTCTGAACAGTAAGGAAATGTTTCAAAAAAAAGGGGAAGTACTAAAAAAAGAAAAGATATAAAATTCAGAAAAGCAAGAGAAACAATGTGTAATTTTACATAAGACACTTACAACTTAAGATCCAGGTACTGCTGAAAATGAAGATCCTGAAGAATGAATAAAGGAAGTAGATACAGACAGGGGAAGGAGTTAAAATGTCTTCTTTGTTTTCCTCAGCCTTACAACAGAAAAAGGATGGGGACATGGTATCCTACAGAAGTAGTAGCATTAGATCACTTTGTAAGTACTGACAGTGATGACAGAATAATGTCAAAAATAAGTAATATTTCCTCATCCCTCTCAACAAAATATTCAGAAGAACTCAGCAGCATTAATACACTTTCTTACTAGATGCAATGTATACTCCTGATCTTGAAAGGTCTAGAATGCAATATCCACCAAACAAATAGAATATCCAAGAGCAGTCTGAGACAGAGGACTGAGCTAAGAATTTGCCTGATTTGTTAATGTCAGAGAGTTGCTAGATGTTTTCTACTAAAATCTGAGAACAATAGAAAGAAGTTTTGACTTACTCTCTCTAGGGGCGGGTCCTTTGAATTGACTTCTGATAGGCAACAATGCCATGTTTCCAATGAGTTTGGTGTCAGGGTCCATGAGAGAAGAGTGGTAAGCCTGTAGTGGCAAGCCAGGTAAGAATATGGAGACAGAAAGAGAGCAAACATCAGCAGGGCACACAAGAAACATTTCTCTAAAGGGAAAAAGAAGAACCCACCCAAGACTAACCAGGAGGAGGATCAAAGGTTGGTAGCAGCAATACGCTAGAGCTGGCTTTTACTGGCTCAAGAAAACTGAATGTTAAATTTTGAGCAATTATTTTTAAAATATTTTAATTATTTATTCATGAAAGACAGAGAGAGAAAGAGAGAGAGGCAGAGACACAGGCAGAGGGAGAAGCAGGCTCCATGCAGGGAGCCTGATGTGGGACTCGATCCTGGGACTCCAGGATCACGCCCTGGGCTGAAGGCAGGTGCTAAACCGCTGGGCCACCCAGGGATTCCCAATTTTGAGCAATTAAAAAAATTATTTAAATAATCTGCACCCCACATGGGGCTCGAACTCACAACCCGGAGATCAAAAGTTGCATGCTCTTGGGATGCTTGGGTGGCTCAGAGGTTGGGCATCTGCCTTTGGCTTGGGTAGGGATCCCGGAGTTCCGGGATCAAGTCCTGCATCTGGCTCCCTGTGGGGAGCCTGCTTCTCCCTCTGCCTGTGTCTCTGCCTCTCTCTCATGAATAAATGAATAAATCTTTATATTTTTTTTAAAAAAAGAGTTGCATGCTCTTCCCACTGAGCCAGCCAGAAGCATCTATGTTTTGAGGAATTTTGAAAAATATTGAGGCAAGCTGGTTATTAAAAACAGCCGTTAATGGGATGCCTGGATGGCTCAGCAGTTGAGTGTCTGCCTTCGGCTCAGAGTGTGATCCCTGGTCCAGGGATTGAGTCCCACATCGGGCTCCCTGCATGGAGCCTGCTTCTCCCTCTGCCTGTGTCTCTGCCTCTCTCTCTCTCTCTGTGTCTTTCATGAATAAAGAAAATCCTTAAAAAAAAAGCCATTATTAAAAATTAAATTATGTAAATTTGCATTTAAGTGCATTATATTGAAAACAAATGTGATAAATGCTGAAAATTCATTACTTCATATTTTTAAAAATTATTTTACTACTGTCTATGATCTTAAGGTTATATATAACTTTTGTATCTTTGTGGCAGAAATGCTATATAATGGTGTGCTACTGTGCATCTTCCAATCCCATATTCGGTGATATCACATTGGTAACTGGTGGGAGTATTTATGCTATGGAAATAGGCAGACACTATATAAATCAGGGGTACATCACCCCACCAGCTCTTGTTAAACCAGAACCCAAACACTGGCTTTTCAGTTCTGCCACTTCCTGGCTATGTGTTTGACCAAGACATCACTTCTCTTCACCTGTTTCCAAATTCATAAAAAGAAGAGTTATCTACTGCCCTCAGTGAGTTAAAGGAGCAGGGAAAATCCCATTTATTTATTTATTTTTTATTTTTTAAAGAGTTTATTTATTCATGAGAGAGAGAGAGAGAGAGAGGGAGAGAGAGAGAGGCAGAGACACACAGGCAGAGGGAGAAGCAGGCTCCATGCAGGGAGCCCAATGCAGGACTCGATCCCAGACTCCAGGATCACGTCCCAGGCACCAGGCAGAAGGCAGGTGCCAAACTGCTGAGCCACCCAGGGATCCCCGATGTCTGGCTTTTAGTAACAGAAAAGCCCCATTCATATATTCATTCATTTACCAAACGATTATCAAGCACCTTCAATGTGCAAAGCATCATGAAAAAATGGTATGCAAGACCAGTATCTCTGCCCCTGAAGAACTTTCAGGCTAATGGAAGAGGCAGATATTAAATAAGTTATCGCAGGGAAATCCAGGAATGAGCACAGGACTTTAAAGTCCTAGCCTTAAGGAGCACCTGGGTGACTCAGTTGGTTAAGCATCTGCCTTCAGCTCAGATCACAATCTCAGGGTCCTGGGACCAAGGCCCATGTTGGGGTCTCTGCTTAGTTGGGAGCCTGCTTCTCTCTCTCCCTCTGCTCCTCACCCCTGCTCAGGGCTTACTCTCTCTCTTCTCAAATAAATAAAATAAATAACTTTATTAAATAAAATAAAATTAAAGTCATAGCTTGAAATATTGCAACCTTGGGTAAGTTATCATACTTCTCTGGGCCTCAATTTCCTTCTCTGCAATACGGGAACAATAAGCATGGACTTCACAGGGTTATTGTGAGGATAACATGGAGTAACTTACATGCAGTGTATAGTTCAGGGCCAGTCTGGCACACGTCAGGAATTGAATGGTACCAACAAGACTCATTAAGTATCTCTAACTATAGCTTGCTCCTCTTTGTCATCAGTAATCCTTTACCTAAAGCAGCCTCCACCCTCTCCTTCACTAGCTGTCTTGTTTGTTACCCATCTATTTCCTTCATTGCATTTGTCACTACCTAAAACTATCTTAGGGACAGCCAGGTGGCTCAGTCGGTTAAGCGACAGGCTCAGGTCATGATCCTAAGTTGGTGGGATAGAGCTTCTGGCTCCACACTAAGTTGCAGACTACTAGTCCCTCTCCCTCTGCTGCCACTTAACCCCCTCTCCCTGCTGGCACTCTCTCTCAAAAAAAAATCTGTAAAACTATCTTTTTCAATTTACATATACACGTTTGTGCTGTCTCCCCATTAGAATGTACACTCTTTGAGCCTAGGGATTTGTTGGCTTTATTCACTGCTGTAACAGTACTTGGCATGCAGCAGGTACTCAGTAATGTTTTTTGAGTGAGTTTATCACGTTATTGAACCTCCTTTACCTCATCTGCAAAATGGAGACCATGATGGTGGTGAATTCACTCCACCAGACTGGCTGTCAGAAATGAAGGACAACCAGACACTACTATCATCTTGCTCCTACTCTGATGCACACGAAAACAGAAGCATTTGGAAACCAGGAGCGGACCCTGCGTCTGCTCTGGCGGCCCTACACCCAGCAGCTAGGGGTGGCCGCCACTGCTGGGGAGACAGAGGAGTCCGGGAAGTGGGGTATGGCAGTGACAAGCAGCGGGAGGAACCCGCCCCCTGGGGCCAAGGAGGAAGTGGGCCTGTGGGGGGAAGAAAAAGCAGCCGGATCCTAGACTTGAAAAATGGAAAATAAAAAGCACAGCCCTTGTCTTCTCGGCTCCAGTGAATCTTTGGGGATTCTGCTGGAGTCGGGGGATACAGAAAGAAGGAGAGAAGGGGCAGCACTGCAGCGAAGAGGGCGAGAGGGGCCGAGCCAGCCTCCTCTCCACGCTCAGGGTCTTTGGCCCCAGGTGCTCCGGCCCCGTCCCCCTCGCCGACACCCCCGGGCAACCCCATCCTACAGCCACAGGCCCCTCTTCCTAGCTTCTCCCCTTCTCAGGCCCCGCTTCTTCTCTGCCCTCCTCCGCCCACTTCTCTCAGCTCACGCATGATTTCTCGCTGCTCTCCCAGTTCTCACCATCTCCCACACTGCGAATTGGCCTCCTTACCGGCATCTTGGCGGCGACCGGGTTTCTAGCCAGACGAGGCTGGGGATAGAGCTCGGCGCTTCCTGTCCGGCGGCCCGGGCGGGGTAGGCGGAAGTGAGCCGGAAGGAGAGGGGGAGGGGAGGACGCGGCACTTCCGGTCTCGCGGTCCCGCCGGAAGCTGCTGCGGCTGCGCAGGGACGAAGGGGCGCCAGAGGGCGCCCGAGCACTGAGTAGGGATTGTGAGTGCCGTGCATGGTAAAGTGTGCGCGAAATGGGGCTAGATCTTGGGTTTCAGAATCCTCGGCATCCACCACTTCCTTGATTTTTCCTCAAATTTCATCTTTCTAGGAAAGCATTCTCTGGATCACATTATTTTAAATTCAGTCCTACCCCACTCCTCTGCGTCATCCTGATTTCCTTATGATTTTTTTTTTTTTAAGATTTTATTCATGAGAGGAGGACAGAGAGGCAGAGACACACACAGGCAGAGGGAGAAACAGGCTCCATGCAGGGAGCCCGATGTGGGACTCGATCCTGGGCCTCCAGGATCATGCCCTGAGCTGAAGGCAAGACACTAAACCGTTGAGCCACTGGGCTGCCCTGTTTTGTTTTTTTTTTAACCTAATCTTAGAAAGCACTTCAAATGTTAGTTTGACTTTCCTTTCTTCTACGACAATAAAATTTCTAAAAATTATGCAGATCAGGGTGTTCTCACCCTTTCATACTCAGGGCCACAGACAAGAGTCCTGACACAGGACAGCACATTCCCATGATGCCCATTCAAGTTCTCTCCTGCTGGCCGTACCTCTCCACCGTACAATAGCTCACCTTGATGGACTAGGATGCAAATACTTGACTTATGCCCCTGGCCTAACCTCCCAGACACAAGTTACCACTGATAGCTGTGGTTCTTCACACATGGGGCATCTTTAGTTAAAATGGATCAAACGTGACACTGCAGGTGTACTCCTGCTACCTAGCCCAAGAATGATGAAAAATTTAACCTGTTTCCAGTTTTCTGTAAGGGTTTAATTTGTATCAGCTGGAAGATCCAGGCCCAAATAGCCAAGGAAGACTGGGCTGTAATGAGGATTAAATGAAAGAGATTATGTAAAATGTTTCTTAGCACAAGGTCTGGCAGAACTCAATAAATTAGATTCTGCTTTTCTTAACAGGGCCTAGCCCATCACAGATGGACTAGACACTCCCCATTGCTTTCATACCCAATGCTACTGAAAATAAACAATTCAATCAAGGTGCAATTCTTTTCTTTAAGAAGAAAAAAATGTCTTTTGCCTTTTTTGTGCATCTGCTATTATTACCCAGGAAAGTATAAATTTTTAAATGCTCAGACACAATTGCATTTTTAAAGAAATCACTGGCTACATTTTGACAGTTGGGCAAATTTAGTCATTCAAAAATTTGCCCTGGATGAGTATTTCAGATTCTGACTAAAAAACAGGAGTGTAATGAAAAGTTAGCACTATTTTTATATTTATTTTATTTATATACATATGTTTTTTAAAAGTTAATTTTCATTTAATTACACAAATGATACATTTTCAAATATAGGAAAATTCAGACATACAAATAAGCAATGGTCTTAACTATATCCTAGATTTTTTCCTTTGGACACACATGTGTATATTGTTATAATAATTCCTGCCTCTCCAAAAAAACCCTCAAAAATAACAAAAATCAAACAGGAAAAATAAAGGTAGACTGAGTCCTAACTGTACCACAGATGCTCATTTATATTATATGCAAATCTATGTGCATTCATTTCAATTTCAACATTTAAAATCTAAATTGATGCTGTAAAAATACTACTAAAAGATTCCACTTGAAACACCAGCCATTTCAGAATAATTACAACTTGATTTAGGCATGCTGCTGATAAAGAGCCAAGTATTGCCTTTTTCATTAAATAAGTAGCTTTCTAGTATTGCATCTTTTGAAAAGAAGAATGTCTTGGTTCAATTGAAAGTGTTTCAGGTATAGTTACTCTGAAAAATTCTTCATTCATTTTGGTGTCCTTGAAAATATTCATCAAACATAGAAGAAGATTCATCTTCATGTTCCTGACACAAAAGAAACACAAAGCAGAAAATATTCATTTCCTGTAAATCAGATCTAGTAGGTGCTTACATATTTTCCAAGTAATACTCTACCAGTAGATAATGCCCAGCTGCATTGTAGGTCTTTTACAGTGACAAAAGGCATGACTGATAGAACTTTTTCCAGCTACATGGTAAATGAAAAATACTTCTATCTCACTGGAAGCATTTGTACTTGAGTTTACGCTTGCTGACTCTCAGCTAATTTGCTGAGGTAGTGGCCTACGACAACTACCATCAGGCTTCTCACTGACATATGTGAGGGCATCCTAATTTCAACCGGATTTCATCTCCGTTTTGCACATACCCTGAGGACAAAGAAGCTGGTTTATAGTGCCTCAATAAAGGGTAGAGTAAAACTGGTACTACTTGTTGAGCACAGATGTCAATTTCAGACCTCCTCTTGAAAAGCCCAGGTTTCTACTGCTGCTAAGATAAAAATCTGAGGAGTTGCTGGGATTATGCAGGAGGCCAGTAAGTGCTGGCAAACATTATTATCAAAAGTCAATAATCAAAAAATTTACCTTTGGTTCTTTGAATTCTAAGTCTTCTCCATACTGAATGGCAAAATCAATATGCTGTAACACAATATTCATGCTTTCTTCATCTGACTGATCATAAGGCAAAAATCGAACCATGCTATAGTCATCAATCTACAAGTTGGGAATTTCATAAAGGGTCATTCAGAAGCTGTACAAAATACTTAATCTTCAACTTATATTTTAGTCTACAACCATTTATACTTCTGATTAAAAACATTTGTGTGTGGGGGGAGGAGGGACAAATCATCATTGATTTGCCTGACCTCTGACCTCCCAGAACACTCATTAACTTATTACTTAACTAGACACTTACTGTTTCATAGATACTTCTCTGAATTCAGCAACCGTCATAAATTTCAAAAGGGCACAGACAGTTCTGAACTCCCCAAATGGTATGGAACAATAGACATGACAGTTAACTTATTACAGCTACCACTAATAACTACTTTTATTTTTTTATTTTTTTTTTTTTTTTTTTTTTTTATTTATTTTTTTTTTTTTTTAAAATTTTTGTTTATTTATGATAGTCACACACAGATAGAGAGAGGCAGAGACACAGGCAGAGGGAGAAGCAGGCTCCACGCACCAGGAGCCCGACGTGGGATTCGATCCCGGGTTTCCAGGATCGCGCCCTGGGCCAAAGGCAGGCGCGCCAAACCGCTGCGCCACCCAGGGATCCCTAATAACTACTTTTAAATTAAACTACTGACTGGCCTGCCCACAGCCTGCCCCCTACCCACCTCCCCTTTGTGAGGAAATAGGACTGTGCTTTCCATAACGGTGGCCACTCACTGGCTATGGTTAACAGCTGACCAGGTCATTTAAAAAAACTTCAAAAACTTACCATTCCACATATAGCTTTAGTCAATTTTTTGAATTTTTTGCTTCTTAAGTCACTTGCAGAATCGTCTAATAAAGAATACATGTCTGGGTCTAAAAATCTTTGAAAATGAGAAAGACTAATGAATAAAATGAAGAATAAATAAAAAAACTAGATTTGTAGACTAATAGAACCTCACGTCTCTGCAATTAAGATCTGATGATAATGGAAGAAGTGAACTCACTTTTCAATTTCCTTTTTGGCTTTCTTGCTAAGCAGATCCATTTTTGTCATGATGTTAACTTGTGGAATTTCTAGGGAGATCATAGCACTCAGGGCTGCCAAGATGCCAGAAATAAACTGGAGGAGGAACAGAAAAGGGAAGATGAGCTGTTGCCAACAAAATTTGCTGGTCTCCACATAAAAGAGAGATGTTTGCTCTTTGCTGAACAAAGTAAAAGAAATGCTCATCCTAAAGAAAAGACTAATCGGATGGTTGACACTTGGTTTCCAAAGGTGAGAATAAGGAGGGAAGAGGTAGATTCAATTTATAGTGATCATGGGGTACCAGCCTGGCTTGGTTGGAAGAACATGTGACTCTTCATCTCTGGGTTGTAAGTTCGAGCCCCATGTTGGGTGTAGAGATTACTTACAAATAAAAATTTTTTTTTTTTTTTCAAATAAAATCTTTAAAAAGGTCTGGGGGGGGGGGGCGCAGGGGCACCTGGGTGGCTCAGTCGGTTAAGTGGCCAACTCTTGATTTCAGTTCAGGTCGTGATCTCAGGGTTTTGAGATGAAGCCCCACACCGGGCTCCATGCTGGGCATGAAGCCTGCTTAAGATTCTTTTTCTCCCTTTCCCCCTGCCCTTCCCCTCACTCAAAAAATTACAGTGATCACAAATCTCAGTTTAGATGGTAATTTTTTTAAAATTTTTTTAATTTATGATAGTCACACAGAGAGAGATGAGAGAGAGGCAAAGACAGAGGCAGAGGGAGAAGCAGGCTCCATGCACCGGGAGCCTGACATGGGACTCGATCCCGGGTCTCCAGGATCGCGCCCTGGGCCAAAGGCAGGCGCTAAACCGCTATGCCACCCAGGGATCCCCAGATGGTATTTTTTTTTTTTTAAAATATTTTATTTATTCATGAGAGACACAGATAGAAGCAGAGACATAGGCAGAGGAAGAAGTAAGCTTCCCTTTGGGGAGCCCAATGTGGGACTTGATCCCAGGAACCCGAGATCACAACCTGAGCTGAAGGCAGATGCTCAACCACTGAGCCACCTAGGCGCCCTAGATGGTATCTTAACCTCTTTTCTGATTGAATATTCTTAAGAGCAATTAATGGAAAATATAGTTCATAAATTAGACAAGAGGCTCTCGAAGAATTAAAAACAGACACGAGGGACACCTGGGTGGCTCAGCGGTTGAGCATCTGCCTTTGACCCAGAGCATGATCCTGGAGTCCCGGGATCGAGTCCCACATCGGTCTCCCTGCATGGAGTCTGTTTCTCTCTCTGTTCCTCTCTCTCGTGTCTCTCATGAATAAAATCTTAAAAACAAAACAAAAACAAAAAAACAGACATGAAATGTGCATCTGCCTCATTTTTCTTTGTTAAGTAGCTCCCCCAAATCTATACGATATCATAACTTATCATTTTTGAGTTAAAAATAGGTCATTAAAAAAAAAAATAGGTCATTAAAATAACTGAATAACAAAGGATAATACTAAATTATTCTGGAATGTAGTTTGTGAAATGTCCAGAGTATTGAAATCACAGAGTGCTTAAAGGAGACTGTCATCTGCTTGTACCCACAACTAAAAAATAGACAAGACGGATCTTCAAACCTTGAACGACTCCACCATGAACTGAGAATCAACAAGAAAAACTCCACAGACTCGGAACTCCCACTGTTCCAGCTGTTGGACCAGCTGTTTCATCACAGGCAGGTGCGTATACAACTCAATCTGACCTACAAAAGAACATGACAAGATTAATATAAACAGGAAATATATAGTCATCAAACTACATGTAAAAAAATTTCCCACAAGATGGTTAAAAAAGGGGAGTCAAAATTGAGTGCTACAAAGATGTGTGTTTTTTGGGAATATTCATCAAGCTGTATGCTTAGGATGTATGTGCTTTTCTGTGGGTTCAATTAAAAGCAAGGGAAAATACTTTCTCTTTAAAAAAAAAAAAAAGTGGGGGGGTGGTACCTGGGTGGCTCAGCCAGTTAAGCGTCCGACTCTTGATTTAGGCCCAGGTCATGATCTCAGGGTTGTAAAATTAAGCCCCGCGTTGGGATCTACACTAGGAACGGAACCTGCTAACGATTCTCTCTTGTGTGCGTGCATGTGCTCTCTCAAAACAAAAATATAAAAATAAAGTAAAATAAAAGCAAGGAAAATTAAGTGAGAACCACAAATGATCACAGGTCAGACTCAAGTCTAAAACTCACAATTTGGCTTAAGGAGTTGTGTGTGATCTGTCCCCTATCAGCCTCACCTCATGAACTTCCCCTGGGTTTTCAGTACTTCGGCTACCCTGGACTTCTTGGTGTCCCAAACCCACCTCATTCCTTCCTGCCTTGAGGCTCCTGGCATGTTGTGCCTCTGCCTGGACCATGGTATGGTCTCTCTCACCTTCACCCCCCAGCCCAGCTTACATACTTGGTCAGAAGCCTCCTAATCTTCTTGCTATATGATGATGGTTGGTGCTACTCCTGTGGAGCACCTATCACAAATCAGTATTAAATAATCACCTAGGAGATTTTGTTCATTCTGTCTAGCACACTCACTGTGCTGCCGACTCCATGAGACTGTGAGCTCCATGAGGGCAAAGACCACAGCTGCTGGGGTCTCTATGGTATTCTCAGCACACAAACTAAGCACTCAGTAAACTCAAAGCCAATAGATAAGAGCTTTGGGCCTCACTGCAATCTAGTTAAGAGCTACAAGGCTCAATCCACTTTCTCTCACTGAGGACAGAACTAGTACAACTTCTAAGAAAATGTCATATTCAAATTACTGACTTACCTGGACAGTCAAAAAGGATGTAGTCATCCTCTACATGGCCAAGGCAGTTCTCTAGCCAGTCAAAATTATTGGCAAAGTACTCCATGCAAAATACCAATCCTCCATTGGGACCAAAGCGGAGAGAGTCATCCTCCATGACATCATCCACCTCAATCAGTTCCCGAATATCTGCAAAAGATGGGGCCCAGGATCTAAGAACAGCCATTCAAAAACTGTTGTCCTCATTAGTGATAGTTAACAATTTATTTTTTTTAAGATTTTATTTATTTATTCATGAGAGAGAGAGAGACAGAGGCAGACATAGGCAGAGGGAGAAGCAGGCTCCATGCAGGGAGCCCGACGTGGGACTCGATCCTGGGACTCCAGGATCACTCATTGGGCTGAAGGCAGGCGCCAAACTGCTGAGCCACCCAGGGATCCCCAATAGTTAACAATTATATAAAAACACATGTGTGGGATGCCTGGGTGGCTCAGCAGTTGAGTGTCTGCCTTTGGGTCAGGACGTGATCCCAGTCCGGGGATTGAGTCCCGTATCAGGCTCCCTATGAGAAGCCTGCTTCTCTCTCTGCCTATGTCTCTGCCTCTGTCTCTCATGAATAAATAAAAATAAATAAATAAAAATAAAACACATGTGTGAAACTATTTCTGTACATGATTATTCACTGTAGCAGTTTGTAGGAACCAATTAAATTATTAAACAGCCAGACAATGGAACCCTACGTAGCCATAAAAAGGAGAAGCTCTCTTTTTTTTTAAAGATTTATTTATTTATTCATGATAGACATAGAGAAAGAAAGAGAGGCAAAGACACAGGCAGAGGGAGAAGCAGGCTCCATGCAGTCCTCCAACGCAGGACTTGACCCCAGGTTTCCAGGATCATGCCCTGGGCCAAAGGCAGGTGCTGAACCGCTGAGTCACCCAGGGATCCCCCAAAAAAACTCTTTAAATATGGGTGTGATATAATCTCTCAAGTATACTTTAATTCATTAATTTGAGAGAGGGTTGGTGTGCGTGCACATGAACAGGGGGAAGGGGCAGAGAGAGAGGCAGAGACTTTCAAGCAGACTCTGTGCTGAGTATGGAGCCCAACCCAGGGCTCGATCTCACAACCCTGAGATCATGACCTGAGTTGAAACCAAGAGTTGGACATTTAACTGACTGAACCACCCTGGCACCACATCCTAGGTATACTTTTAAATGAAAAATGCAAGGTGCAGAATTCTGTGTAAAAAATGCCATCATGGGGATCCCTGGGTGGCACAGTGGTTTAGCGCCTGCCTTTGGCCCAGGGAGCGATCCTGGAGACCCGGGATCAAATCCCACGTTGGGCTCCCGGTGCATGGAGCCTGCTTCTCCCTTCTGCCTATGTCTCTGCCTCTCTCTCTCTCACTGTGTGCCTATCATAAATAAATAAAATTAAAAAAAAAAAGCCATCATTTGTGTGAACAACAGCAACAATAAGACAAAGGTTCACTACATATACACAATAATACATATATCTGATTTTATATCCATAAACTCTCTATGGAAAGACACCTTAGAAACTGGCAAAACTGGCTGTCTCCAGGGAGGGGAGCCAATTACCGGAACACAGACCTGAGAGGGAGATATTTTACTGTACGCTTTTCTGTACCTTTTGCATTTTAAACCATGTCAATATACACTATGTATTCCAAAATAATTAAAACCAAACCAAAAAAATCAATTGATGTTTCTTAGCATGGTGACCTCAGGGAAGCTATTTAACCTTTCCATACCTCACTTTCCTTATTTGTAAAATGGGAGACAAATCATATATCCTGGGGTAGAAGGATAAAGGCTCTATGAGGTAATGTAGCTATATCACCTACAGCAGGGGCTTAAAAATTCTGGTATTTGCATAGTTTACCTTTATTATTAATTTTGGAAATCTGTATTTATAACTTTCTACCATAGGCTTTTTACGTTTGTGCACAAATCTACCATCTCTGTTCACAGAGCACTGCCTCATTCATAGCCACATTTATGTGGATATGTACTTCCTATGCACTTCCTCTCCCTGAGTGATAAACATCTGACTCAAGTTGGGACAACAAAACTGGGTCTTCTAAAAGGATGACTCAAGGACATAAGTCAGTCATTAAGACACCTGGACCTGAAAGTGATATGAACCTGAAGTTGGTGGCACCTTACTTACTGGGCTTCCAGAAGCTGAGAAAGCTGGTAAGAGAGAAAAAAGGCAGAGACCGAGAAAGCCACCTTCAGTTTGTTAGTTTTTGTTCTGGGTTCTAGTCTCTCATAAAGCCTTGCTCTTGGGTTTTGTGAGAGATCCCTGATTCCTTCTAAAAAAAAAAAAAAAAAAAAAAATATCCCCCCTTTACATAAGCTGGCTTGAGTGCTTTCTGTTGGGTGCAAATGATCCCAAAGAAATGCAAAGCCTTTTTTTTTTTTTTTTTTTTTTTTTTTGAGGGGCAGAAGGAGACGGGAGAATTTTAAGCAGGCTCTACACTCACTGCAGAGCCTAACACAGGGCTCGGCGGCACAACCCTGAGATCTTAGCCTGACTCAAAATCAAAAGTCAAGACGCTTAGCTGACTGAGCCACCCAGGAGCCCTAAATCCCTTTTCCTTATGAAGATAACTGTTTTGTACCTCACACCCACTTCTTGCCACTCTCCTGTCCTGATGGCACACGTGTCATTAACAGAAATCAGAAGCCGACAAAAAAGAATTTCCCATATTCCCACCACCAGTATTACATGGTGTCTTCCACTCCGCCTTCCTTTTGGTTACAACAGAAGGAGCATCCCACTCCTGGGGCACCTGGTGGCTCAGTCAGTGGAGTGTGCAACTCTTGATCTCGGGGTTGTGAGTTCAAGCCCTACGCTGGGTGTAGAGATTACTCAAAAATAAAATCTTTAAGAAAAAAAAGCATCCCACTCCTAGTGAAGGCAAAATCTTCCAGTTGTTTGGGATCCTCTTCCCCTTTCCCATTCTTGAAGTTATTCCCACTGGTTGGCATTTTCAGTTTGTTTCTACTGGATTGTTCTGTTCAGCAATCAAGTCCGTTCCAGTTAGCACCTCCAATGTTAAAACACAACCTCCTGGGACGCCTGGGCGGTTCAGTGGTTGAGCATCTGCCTTCCGCTCAGGTTGTGATCCTGGAGTCCTGGGATGGAATCCTGTATCAGGTTCCTCACAGGGAGTCTGTTTCTCCCTCTGCCTATGTCTCTGCCTGTCTTTCTGTGTCTCTCATGAATAAAATCTTTTTAAAAATTTGTATTAAAAAAAAAAAAAAAGCAACCTCCCTTGACCCTCTATCCGCTCCAATTCTCACCCCTCTTCTCTGCTCCTTTCACAATGAAACTTCATCTCTTGCACCGACACTGCATCACCTTCAGGCCACTCTTCAAAACACTCCACCGGAACTGTGGGGCAAGTCATCTCCATCTCCATGTCTCCACACCTAATGGCCACTACTCTATCCTCATCTTTCATAACTTCACAGCCATATCTGAAATAACCAAGCACAAGTATTTTTCCTGAAACAGTCTCTCCTCCTGGCTTTCTCCCACCTTACTGACTCCACCTCCTACTCTAGACCTCTGAAGAGTAGACAACTTTGAAGCTGGCTTGGTCTTGGGTTCTTTTCTCTAACCATCCTTCCTTCTTCCCCAAAGGATCTCATCCAGTCCTGGAACTTTATGTTCTGTCTATATGTTTCTGACTTGAAAATTTATTTTTATTTTTTGACTTGAAAATTTATACCTTCAAACCAGCCTTTATCCCTAAGTCTCTATTATATCCAATTGGTTCCTTGACATCACCTCTTAGATATCTATCAGATGTCTCAAGCTTACTAAGTGCAAAGAGAATTGCCCCAAACCTAAATAGACTTGTCTTCCTTTCCAATAGATGGTATCATATACTCTCTTCAGTAACTCAAGCAGTTCAAGTCAGGTATCTAAGAGTCACCCTTGATGATCTCTCCCTTTCCTACGAAATGGTTCTGGTTCACTCTCCCAGAAAATGCTAATTCTACTTGCAAAGTATATACTGAATCTGCTTCTTTACATCTCTACCATGACTACATTAGTCCAAGCCACTTAGACATCTGCAATAGCCATCCTGCTCATCCCTGCTTCTATTCTTGACTCCCTAGTGTCCATTTTTCACCTGAGAGCCAGTTATCTTTAAAAATGTGTATCAGATGTCAACCCTCTCCTCTGCTTTAAATCCTAATGACATTCCACTGTTGACAGATGCTACATGTTGAATGCTGGTGTCCCCTTAAAATTCCTATGTTGAAAAGCTAATGCTCAAGGTGATAATATTAGGAGGTGGTGCCTTTGGGAGCCAATTAGGTCACGAGGGTGGTTCCTCATGAATGAGATTATTGCTCTAATAAGAGGCCCCAGGAGCAAGTGGGTAGCTCAGTGGTTGAGTGTCTGCTTTTGGCTCAGGGCGTGATCCCAAGGTCCTGGGATTGAATCCCGCATCGGACTCCCCTCAGGGAGCCTGCTTCTCCCTCTGGCCATCTCTGCCTCTCTCTGTTTCTCATGAGCAAATAAGCAAAATCCTAAAAGTAAAATAAAAAATAAAAAAAAAATTAAAAAATAAAATAAAATAAAAATAAAAATAAAAATAAATAAAATAAAATAAAATAAAATAAAATAAAATAAAATAAAATAAAATAAAAAAAGAGATCGCGCCAGACCTGACTATGCTGGCACCCTGATCTTGGGATTTCCAACCTCCAGAACCATGAAAAAATATATTTCTGTTGTTTACAAGTTGCCCTGTCTGTGGTATTTTGTTAAGGCAGCTCAAATGGACTAAGAAAACAGAATAGAACTCAAACTTCTCATGTCCTTCTAGCACCTACCCACTACTTTCCTTCACTGATTATGCTCTAGCTCATTGATATTTTTGCTTTTTCTGGAACATACCAAACCCCTTCCTATCTCTAGGCTATGTATTGACCTGATTTCCCTCATCTTGGAAGGCTACTCCCCAGCTTGGTAAGCCCATTACTATCTTCGGGTCTGGGCCCAAATCTTCCCTCCTGTGACTACCCTTTCTAAAGCAACCTCCAGGTTATTCATTCTCATTGACTACTTGGAGTCATTATCACAATCTTTAATGTTTATCATTTTGCTTATCTCCTCACTAAAAGGTCCATGAATGAAAGGATAATGTCTGCCTTGTTCTCTGCTAGAACCTTGGCATCTGGCATAAAGTAAGTGTTCAAAAGACATCTGAATGAATAAATTGAAAGAATTTTACTTTAGGGGCACCTGTGTGGCTCAGTCAGTTAAGTGTCCAACTCTTGATTTTGGCTCAGGTTATGTATGACCTCACCATTCTGAGACCAAGCCCCATGTTGGGCTCCACACTGGGCATGGAGGGCATGGAGCCTGCTTAAGATTCTCTCTCTCAGGCAGCCCTGGTGGCTCAGCGGTTTAGCGTCGCCTACAGCTCGGGGCATGATCCTGGAGACCTGGGATCGAGTCCCATGTCAGGCTCCCTGCATGGAGCCTGCTTTTCCCTCTGCCTGTGTCTCTGCCTCTCTCTCTCTCTCTCTCTCTCCTCTCTGTGTATTCTCATGAATAAATAAATATAATCTTAAAAAAAAAAAAAGATTTTCCCTCTAAAGAAACATAAATTTAAAAAAATTCTTTTTAAATTTTTTTCCCAAGAGAGAGGGTAGGAGGCGCCTCTAAAAGAATTAAAAACAAACAAACAGTTAAGCTGCTCGCTAATACTATGACCTGCAGTAAACCCGATTCACCACAGCAGGCTAAGCATGGAAGGACAGAAGGGGGGATGCCTGGGTGGCTCGGTGGTTGAGCGTCTGCCTTAGGCTCAGGGGGTGATCCCAGGGTCCTGGGATGGAGGACCTTTGTCTCTGCCTCTCATGAATGAATAAATAAAATATTTTACAAAAGTGGGGAAAAAAAGGACAGAAAAGAGGTATGAGGGAAGATACTCAATTCTTAAACTAAGACGAAGAAAGGATAATGTCACACATTTCATCATGAAGCAGGGGAGCAGACTATAATAATTAAGTTTTCACCTTCTGTACCAAGCAGCCAGCACTCATGGCCTCTCCACCCCCTCATTTTTCCTGAAGGAGGGGGAAGGCTCTGTTCAGGACTCACCAGCCATCACGGAGTAGTTGAAGTGTTCTGCTGCAGGATCTAGGTTCACAACTTGGACAGACCGATTGAGGGCTTCACAGTGTTGGACCATAGTGGCACAGTAGGTGCTCTGTAATGTCACAAGGCATCATGGGGTCAAAGCAATAGGCAGTGTAGTGCTACCCCTGCACCCCCAAAATGGATACCCTATATCCCTTGGTCGGTGTCCACTGAGGCCAAAATTATGCCTTCATTGATCAAAAAGCCGACTGAAAACAGGTACTAGGCTGGCAGTCAGGACATCTGACTGGGCTGTAGATCCAGACCTGGCTGAGACTCAAGAGTAACTTTAGTGAAAGCGCTTCTCTACTTTTCTCTTCTTTTTTCTAGAGACTTTATTTTTAAGGAATCTCTACACCCAACATGGGGCTCAAACATAAAAAAAGAAAGTATTAAAGATACACAGGTGTCAAACTGACAATTTCACTTCAATGCAAACTGAAAGAATTGAAAAGGGAGTAATTTTCTCAATTTATGATCTCTAGAATTTACTGACCTCAATCAAGACTCACATTCCACCAAATGAATCAGCCAGGAGCCTTACCCCTGGTTTTCTCTACACCCAACATGGGGCTCAATCAATATACGATCCAATGTTCACTAATGTTAGGCCATGTACCTCCTAAAATCGCCTCAAAGACCAGAAGTCCATGTTTCAAGCTCTGAGAAACTGACTTAATGAGACCTCACCTGAACTTTCTATGAGCGAGACAGGAGCGGATTCTGGGATTACACACAACTGGATTCAAATTCCAGCCGCGTGATCTTGGGAAAAGAACTTAACCTTTCCGTGTCTCATTTTCTGTAAAATTCCCATCCGTAAAAATGAGAACAAGACCTATCCTACAACGTTGTTCTGGAAATAAGTTAGGAGTTTAAACGCAGTATCTGGGGCATAAGTATACTCTAAGCATTAGCCACCACTGTTATTTTCCCCACTTTCAAAATCGCAACAAAGAGCGACGAAGCCCAGACTGCAGCAGCGCTCTGCCGAAGGGTCCGCGTGCACGCACCCGCCGGTCCCTCCGTCAGGACCACAGCCCCCCTGCCTCCCACGAGCTCCGACTTTTCTCCTGTTCTAACGCCAAAGCCTCACCTTCCCGCTTCCTGCCGGGCCCATGACCAGCTGCGCGTACCGAGGCATGCCGGCGCTCCTGGGGCCGGGCTGGGCCCGCCACGCCTCACGGAGCCCGACCGGCCCGCTCCCTTCAGCCTTCGCGCGGCGCTCACTGACTTCCGGGAACACCACGTGACCACCAATAGCAACCCACAGTCCTTTTGCGCCCTGCGTTGTTACATCCCTGGCTACGGAGCGTCCCGCAGATCAAATCTCGTGTGAAACCCGTTCTCGGGAAACTTCGGCGTGGGCGGGGCGGACCGGGCAGCGGTTAGAGTGTGCGCGGAGGTAGTGGCGGAAATCGGCGGTTGGGACGCTGGAGAAGCTTGGTTGCCTTGGAGATAACGGCTAACGGCTCGCACTCCGCATCCCTGCGCCGCGGACTTCGGTCCTCGGTTCGCGTACGAACGTCTCACCTATCTGGCGACACCCAACGTTTGCAAAGCTGTTAGAGGGCCGGGAATCCTGAGGTGGAAGGCACCTCCTGTTTTAGAGGGCGTGTATGTTTCCTTCCCGTGGAAGAGGACTCATCCCCTCCACAAAACGTGCAAGCGCGCAACCCTCTAGAGAGTTCCTGCCCCTCCCCTCTCTAATTCCAGCGTCTGGTCTCTGCCCTCCCCGCTCTCCCGAAGCCGTTCGGGCAGTGCCCGGAGCGCCTCGGCGGGGGCTAGAATCCGGCGTCCGCGGGTGCACCCCCAATAGCGCCCGGCCTGACGCACGCGTGCTGCCGGGGGAGGGGAGAGGGGGAGGCTGCTTCCGCACACCGCTCGAGGTCCGGGCGCCGGGGCGGAGATGCCCGGCCAGTGTCCGGTGCCCGACTGGACGGCATGCGGCTCTTCCGCGGACCCAACCGCAGTGGCCGGGACCGAGGGTGGCGGCGGCGGGTGAGGCTGAGGGGCCCTGAGGGGTGAGGGAGGACGCCGACCGGCCCAGGTCGTGGTCCCCGGCGGAGGAGGGGGTGGGAGCCGGCTGCTCCCGTGGCCTGACCCCCCAGTGCGCTGAACTGAGAGGAAGGGGGAAGCTCTGTTGTGGCCGGGGTGGCACACATGGAAGCCGCCTCGCTGTTTACGGGAAGGGCCTGTGAGGTAAGGCCGAGCGTTGGTGCAATGACTAAACGCCGGGACTGCGACAGTTGCCTGCGTGCGTCTTTCTGCCCCGAGGGGGCGCTGCGAAACCTGCTGGAAAATGCCGTCTGGCCACAGGATCTCTACAGAAAGAGGGGGTTGGGGGGCACGGCAGAAACAGGTTCGAACGAGGCTTTCCAAGTCAATAAACCAGTTCTGTGGGTGTCACGTTGGCCACTTTTATGTCCAGGGGATTCATAATGACGATGAGACAGATAATTATGAATATTACGGGTACGTTGATCTTGATGTTTTCTTCCCACTGAAGTTTTTCTTCATAAATCCATTTTATTTTGAGAAGGCTCTTTTAGTATAGTTCCTGGATGCTGAAGACAATTAGTCTTCAGTACCTTCTCATCCCTTCCATCAGTTATTACCTGAAAGAGCTTCAGGGTGTACCTTTCCAAAAGCACACAGTCATGGCTCCTGCTGCACCCATGACCATTTATTTATATGTGTGTGTGTATATACACACACACACACACACACACCACACACTCATACATATGGAATGTGTATATACATAAATGTATACATATATACATCATGTATATGAAATATATATAGGGAATGAAACATATATATAGTGTTTGAAGGCTTCTTAAAAATGATTTATTTGTCTTAGAGAGAGTGGGTGCGTGCAGAGGGGAGGGGCAAAGGGAGAGGGAGAATCCTCAAGCAGACTCCTCAAGTCTGAGTGTGGAGCCCCAAGCAGGACCACCGAGATCAGGACCTGAGCCCAAATCAAGGATCACCCACTAACCATCTGAGCCACCCAGGCACCCATCAAAGACTTAAAAGACTCTTGTCTTTGCTGTTCATTACAGTGCTTGACAAAGTGCTGGATCCTAGTATCGATGGACACTTGGACATTGAATAAATTTAAGGAAGCAGGAAGCAAGGGTGTTTTGTCTTAATTTGAGAAAAGAAAAAAAGAACTTGTCAAAAATGAAAACATTCCAGATCAATTTATCAGTTCCAGTACACCTTAGTTACATACAGTAAAGAACAAGATAGTCTTTTCCATATCCAGGTTACTTTATTAAAAATAAAGTGAGCAAGAAAATACCACAGATAACACAGAGACGCAAACTACTTTATTGAGCTCAATGTAGGAATTAGATTAAGAGGCTATAAAAGTAAAACCAAACCTGGCTTAAGGTAAATCCCTTCTTGTATGGTAAAAACCTCATATAACTCACTTTTAAAAAGCCTGGAGCCATTAGGCTATAACCAGGATTACAGGAGAAAATTTGCAAAATACTCCATCTAATGGAAACATGAAAAGTAAAAAGCATAGGCAATACTGTCTTTTTTCATTTAAAATACTTTTGTTAATTCTTATAATGCTGTCCATTATTGCATATTATTTAAGTCCTTTTTTTCCTCAACAGATCAGCTGGACATTCTTATTATCACAATTCCAAAGGTATTGGTAAGTAGAGAATATAAAGCAGGTAATACCCACAAATAATATGGTTCAGAGATGCTAATTTTGCTGTAACTACAAACACAGTGGAGTTTTAAAAACAGACTTTATTAGCATCCTGGTGAACTTAAGTCTTTTAAGATTTTTTTTTTAAAGATTTGATTTATTCATTCAAGAGAGACACACACAGAGAGAGGCAGAGACAGAGGCAGAGAGAGAAGCAGGCTCCATGCAGGGAGCCCGATGTGGGACTCGATCCTGGGACTCCAGGATCATGCCCTGGGCCGAAGGCAGACGCCCAACCACTGAGCCACCCAGGTGTCCCAGTCTTTAAGATTTTTCAAAGAACAATTCAGCAGGTTCTTTTTCTCTTGTTGAGATATTTTACATCAAGCATTTTTATTTTAAATTTTTTATTATTTATTTTATTTTTTTATTATTTTTTTTACATCAAGCATTTTTTAAAAAGTACTTCAAAATAGCAATGAATCTGAAAATAACTTTGTTTATAACTGATGTTTGAAAAACAGAGTATAGCCTGGGGTTTATACACATATTGAAGGGAAAAATTCTAACTTGAACAACTTCAAAGAGCATAAAATATTTCTCAGTGCTGCTCTTTTTCCTCTCATTTTAAATAAAGGATAGAGCTGCTGGAATCAAGTAAGGAAGACAAACCCCCAGAAACTTCTAAGTTTTTTGGGGGCAGGGAGCTATTTCAATTCAGTGATATATAAACTTGGATTCACTTAACTTTTCCTTGGAAAATTTGTAGTCCTTACAGGTACCTGAGAAAAACATACAGACACATATCTATATGTATATACATACATAAAAATGCATATATACATACAAATAAAGTGGTTGTTTTAAAATGGAATTGCTGGATCATATGGCAATTATTCTAATTTTTTGAAGAATCACCACACTGTTTCCTTTTTTTTTTTTTTTTAATTTTTATTTATTTATGATAGTCACACACAGAGAGAGAGAGAGAGGCAGAGACTTAGGCAGAGGGAGAAGCAGGCTCCATGCACCGGGAGTCTGATGTGGGATTTGATCCCGGCTCTCCAGGATCACGCCCTGGGCCAAAGGCAGGCGCTAAACCGCTGCGCCACCTAGGGATCCCCACCACACTGTTTCCATAGCAGCTGCACCATTTTACATTCTCATCAGCAATGCACAAGGTCCCAATTTCCCCACATGCTAGCTAAACACTTGTTTTCATTTTTTTAAATGATAGTTATCCTTAGAAGTATGAAATGGTACTTCATTGTTATTTTTATTTCCCTAATGAGTAGTGATAATGAGCATCTTTTCATATGCTTCTTGGAGATTTGTGTATCTTCCTTGGAGACATGCAAAGTCTATTCAAATCCTTTGCCCATTTTTTAATTGAGTGTTTCTCTTTAATTAATATTTTCATTTTAAAAAATGGTTTATTTGATGGGGGCGGGGGAGGAGCAGAGGAAGAAAGAATCTCAAGCTGACTCACCACTGAGTGTGAAGCCCAACACAAGGTCGTGGGATCCAGCTCACGATCCTAAGATCATGACCTGACCCAAAATCAAAAGCTGCTTAACTGACTAAGCTACCCAGGTGCCCCTAACTATTACTTTTAAATGTTATCATTTTCTGTAAAGAAATACTATCCAGCTTTTGAAAAGTTAAATTTTAGTCCAGGCAATATACAATATGCGTCCCAGAAATATTGATTAGCAGGGATGCAAAATGTATATTTTTAGATAATTACCTCACATTTATGACTTGAAAAAGGATTTTAAAAATATATATACTTTTATTATAGATTCCAAATTATATCTCAAGGGTCATAATAACATAATTTCCAGATGATTTTCCATTTGTTGGCAAACTAGTTAGTCCTTCAGTAAGGCAAATATAACACTTATCTGCATCAACTCTCCAATTTGTTAAAATCTTGAAGAAATAAAGTTTAATATGTAAAATTGTGGCCTTTGTTGTCAGTACTGAAACAAAATTGTGCTTATTTAATTCGACTTACTAAATACAAACTTTTAACTTAAAAATCTGTATTGCCAGCTTTATTTGTACTAGCCTAAAACTGGAAACAACCCAGATGTGCATCAACAGGTGAATGGATGATCAAATTGTGCGTCCTTGTACATATGTACATAGATATATACGCACTGGAATATAATCCCAACAATAAAAAGGATTGAGTTATTGTTACATATCACACCTTGATGGATTTCAGTATAATTATGTTGAGTGAAAGAAGCCAGATATACACAAAATATATACTGTATGTTTCCACTTATATTAAACTCCAGAAAATGCAAAATAATCTATAGGGATACTAACTGTAGTGATAGAAAGCACACTACTGGTTGGAGGGAGGGAGGGAGGGAGTGGGTAGGAAGAAGGTAAGTGTTATAAAGAATTATTTCCTGGTTAAATTTCACCAGATACTGTTTTTCCCCAAACTGCTACTGAAGGTTATGCCTTAAATCAAGTTACTGGTCTCAATATGTCTGAAACTGAAAACTAGTTTCATTCTTCTAGATATGTCTCAATTTTTATTTAAAGACTATTCTTTTAATCTACCCACATCAGTATTAAAAACATTGAAATAACTGAAATTGTGTAAAAATAAGTTTTAGAATTCTGTAAAGCCCCTCCTTTTAAAATTGCCTCATTAAAAGTATAAAATTTGTGTTATCCTATTATTCTGTCTTGAATTTAATACTATAAAGTCAAATGAATGATAAAATATTGTCTTTACAGTGCAAGTTCTGCATGTATATTCTTGTTTAATATGGCTTGACCTACAGTAAGCAAACAAAAACAAGTTACTGTCAACAGTTTGCCTCTCAGCTGAGTTCAAAATAATGTAGTCTATATGTAATGATATATATATATAATAAATGTTTATAAATATTTAAGAGTTTTGTATGCTCTAAAACCAAATGGCATATCACACAGTGATATTTCAAATTTAATAGAATGACTCATACTACTGCTCCAGGATAATCACAGACATGTAAATAATATAGATATTAATAACTTGTTGAGCTGATGTTTGCTCATGAAATTCACATAATAATGTTCTTGCCTACAGATGGAATCAAAGATGAACACAAAGTGAACACACACATAGCCAGGCTGCAAGAATTGTGGAAAACTCCTCAAATTCAAGCAATTCACATCCCTAAATCAATGACAGATGCGTCCTTTCTAAAGGTATGCTAAATACCAATACTTTGAATACCAAAGTCTTTGTATTCTGAGCTGAACTTCTTATTGAAGATAAGCTACTTAGAGGGTAAGGCATTTCAGAAGACAAGGTACATTCAGCATATGGTCTAGGAGTCTATAAATATCTGCTGATTAAACTCATGAAATGAATACAAGGATTTTATCATTATATATTCCTTATCATAAGTTCTTTTAGGGCTTTATGATACTTGAGATCTAATGTACCTTTACTCAGGAAGCTATGGAAAGTTACATTCTAGAGATGGAAACCCAAACTCATAGATTCCACTGAAAGACTGCACAATTAGAAGCAAGCAAAAAAAAGAAAGTGGTAATCGGCATTTCACAACTCTTGAACCTCTTATTACCCATTAAAGGTCATAACTGCCAGAAGTATCCTTGTGAGAGCAGTGCAAATGAAGGTTACAAAAGATCTGTGCACATTGGTCAATTTTTCTGACCAACATTTTGAATTTTCTCTGAACTTATTACCTATTCAGTTCAGTAAATCCTATGTGTGTATACACACATTCATAGATAGTGGGTTTTGCATTTTAAATGATGTTACCTTCTAAAATTAGCAAGTGAAAATCTTAGTTAAAATTTTTACCAAAGACCAATAGACTATCCCTCAGTCTTCAACACAGACAGTTATTCTTCTGGTGCTAGAAAAGACTGTTTCCTTAGTTTAAGACTAAGTAAAGTATTGAATTGCTTTAGATACCACAAGATACCTCAAAAATTGTCTTTAGGAGGCAAGATGCCTACACTCCTTGAGAGGCACATGGGAACTCAGACTCACTGACAGAATAGCATATCCTTACTTTCCCTATTCTTCTAGGGCAGTGGTTCTCACACCTCACTGGGTATCTGAACCACTTGAATGGAAATGGCAGGCGGAGTTACTTGTGCTGTTTAAATGGCCATTTCTTTCTCTTTTTGGTCAGATTAGCATAATTGAATTGAAATAAGCAAAATGTACAGATGGTACAGTTCTCCTGAACATTCATCCTTTCAGATAAGGAATATTGCCAACTTCTTGTTCTCCAGTGCCTATAAGCCTTATTTGTCTTTTAGCATCCAGACCTCACGACAGGCCAGAAGCATTACCTGTGCAGCATTGCTAAGATCTACAATGCCAACTATCTGCGGACGTTAATGAAGAGGCAGTACATGTATGTGATCCAGCACAGCTCACAAAAGCCAGGCAGGTGCACCTTTGTAGTTCTCACTAGTTCTCGCAAGAAACAAGAGGGTCTTCTAACAGAGGTTATCTGTACAACAGGTATCCTCACTCATCACAGGAGCCGCCTCAGTTCTCGCTACTCACAGAAGCAGCATTACCCCTGTACCACATGGCGACACCAACTGGAGAGAGTGGACTCGGGGCCTTCTAACACTGCAGTGGCACGTGCACCTGAAATGATCCTACAGCATTCCCTTTGGCGACCAGTGAGAAACAGAGAAGGGTCTGTTTCTTATTGTTTAAAGGAGGAAAATAGACCCCAATTTTATTTGAAGGACAGCTAAGTGAGATTACAAGTCATTCCCTGATATGTTCATTTTGTTAAATTCAGAATGGACTAGACCAAAAGCCACCAAAGGATTGTATGGTGTCTTTACTGATCTGACTGGACTGGGTTATGCCACTCCTTTTAGGATGTATTTTGTGGAACTGTAAAAATTTCTTTAATCAGCTAGTGATAGGCAAGACTGCCCTTTTCAGTAATTCCCACTTAAATTCAAAATAATACACTTCCAAAAGGAGCATATGGTTGCTTCTACACAGGGGAATACTATAAACAAAAAGGAATTAAGAAAAAAAAGAAGCCTGATTATTCAACCTGCACTATAACACTATAACCCTGTTTCAGGGTTAGTAAGTCATGGGAGAGTGAGAGGGTCTTTTTGGTGATACTGAGCTTAATAAAAAGAATTTATATGGTCCTCCACATGCATTAGACAGCTGTTGATTTTGCTGGTTCCAATTAAGATGCTCCTCTTTCTTACAGTTTAAAAACTGGATATGTATCTAAAACAAGATGTAAATCACTGAAGATTTTTAGAAAACCAAGCAGACTGTTCATGCAATCAGGTAAATGTGGAATTTTTAAAGTATGCATTTTGAAAGATCTGCTTAAAAAAACCCAATATAGTTTCATTTCTATTACAGAAGACTTTAAAAAACTTAATGTGATTTGCTTTTAATTCTCCAAATAAAATGACTATGAAATAGTTTCTGCTTTCACTTAAAAGAACATACTGCTCAGGGGAATAAGATTCAAGGTACTTGTAAACAAAGGCATTTATAATATCAAAGTCAAAGACTTAACAGAGTGAATTTGTTAGAATCCAGAGCCACAAACATGACTTTTTCAAGCCATAGCACTTTCATGATAGTGCCTTTTTTGGATGGACAACATATTTTGTATGGTGGCATAGTTTATGAAGGTCTCTATCACCTGTATAATTTTAATGTTCAACAAACCAGTGGAGACAAGCCAACCAAGTGAGATTATCAAAATTTTGTGGAGCAACTCAGACAAATCCAGTTGGTAAGGATCAGCAAAAGGTTCCTACCACAAGTGCAGAATACCACATGAAAAAGGCAAAAGGGGAAGACAGAAAGCTCAGAAGTATTCCTCAGAATTGATAAAAGTGAAAAGGATTAAGTGGAAGTTAAACAATTTCCTGGGAAAGTTGTTCCTACAGTAAGTAGGAAAGTAGGTAGGAAGTAAGGAATTTAGGCCTTCTGAACTCCCATCCCACTGATGTGTGACAGTCCAAGAAATGAGAGAAATGGCAGAAGAAAAAGTAAGTCTGGGTCCAAAAATAATAGCTGGAGGAAACCCAGGTAGGGAGAAAGTCCCTGTGGTCCCTGAGAGGAGAAAGATGAGTAGGAACTTAATGCTTAGTGAGAGCATGCTGAAGCTGTAACTTTTCAGTAACCAAAAGATTTTGACAAGTGAAGACAAAATAGGACTTAGTAACAGAATTTGCTGTACAATAACTTGGCTTGAATACAATACTTACTGGGTATCCTATTTTAAAAAAGAGATTTGGGGGAAGGGGGGGAAGCAGTTAAGTTTTGAAAATTGCAGGCCATTTGTTTTTGTGAAAGGCTTATTACTAAGGAAGGTCAATTTGTAGTTTGTTCTTATATACAAATCTCAATTTTCAGGACGAAATACAGCTTTATTTCCAAAACAGACATTATAAACTCTTTTTTCTTTCAGTTTCTACAAATGATTCTGAATCATACATGAATGAAGAAAAAAAGGAAGAAGATTTACTAAATAAATGTATGCAGTCAATGTCAATTGAAGAACAAGGAGAACATCTGATGTGACCTGACAGTCTTGTGAATTGATGAGGTGCCAAAGGGGGGAAGGGGTTGTGAATTGTGTCCTCTCTTTTTAGGATAGTATTGTTATTCACCATGAAGTCATTAAGTAATTTTAGTTTGTTCAGAAACGTTTGCAACAGTGTAATTGGTTTGATGTAGTTCCATGTACTAACGATATTTGTGTAATAAAAGTTATGTGTAATATATGCTTGTATTTCTAGCTAGGCACAATTAAAAATTTTCTTGTCACTTAAAATGGAATTATTTTTCTTTAAATCTGTCAAATTGTGTAATTCTTTTTCTGCTTACAGTAAGTCCTAAAACAAAAACATGAGAATCCCATCAAGTATTTTTTTTTTTTTTAAGATTTTATTTATTTATTCATGAGAGACAGAGAGAGAGAAAGAGGCAGAGACACAGGCAGAGGGAGAAGCAGGCTCCATGCAGGGAGCCCGATGCGGGACTCGATCCGGGGTCCCCAGGATCACACCCTGGGCTGAAGGCGGTGCTAACCCACTGAGCCACCCAGGCATCCCCCCCTCAAGTATTTTCTTGATTGGGCTAAGGAAAGCTCCGAAATAGCCTGATACAGAATAACATTTGATAGAGACTTGCAAAAAAGGTGCTTAATATTTTCTGCTTGAATACAACTTAAAAATGGAAATATCAGTTTGCCCTATTTTATGAAAATTGTCAAAACACTTGGATTCTCAAACTAGAATAAGTTGGGAGTAATTGTAGTGAGATTCTTTACATTATACATTCACTCCAGTGTGCTTCCTTTCTAAACGTTGGTTTAAGAAAAAAAATATATATATAGGGATCCCAGGGTGGCGCAGCGGTTTGGCGCCTGCCTTTGGCCCAGGGCGTGCGATCCTGGAGATCCGGGATCGAATCCCACGTCAGGCTCCTGGTGCATGGATCCTGCTTCTCCCTCTGCCTGTGTCTCTCCCTCTCTCTCTCTCTCTGTGACTATCATAAATAAATAAATAAATAAATAAATAAATAAATAAATAAATACACACACACACACACACACACACAGTTAAAACTTGAAATATAGGAATAGGGCAATTTAAAGCAACAGTTTGAGGAATTATTGCTAATATATCAATGTAGTAAATTCTTTAGAAAATCAAATGTTCTGAGCCCAACATTATGACTCAGAACACTCTAAGAACTGAGAAAGCCCCAAAAGGTCATCCCATCTACCTCATCACTTTAATGCTTAGGTGCAGTTTCATACGGCCGCTCATTTTTATGATTTTTAAAAATTAAAACAGTTTATCAAAAAAGTATAAATGAAAGTTAACTGTTTATTACTGAAGAGAAAAACGTATACAAGTCTAAATTCTTTTTCCTCATGCACTACTTTCATAGTAAAGTTCCAAATACCAACTTTGAAGATATTTACAAGGATAAATTTTTCTGAACATTATGACCATTTACTGTGTGATGACATTTTTTTCATAGAAATCATATATGGAAATGGAATATATTCTTATAGTTTACAAGAAGCTTAGAACATTGTATTAACAGAAGATGATATTTTACTGCAAAATATTATAAAAGTGATACAATTTTGTGGTACATAAATGTTTAATTACTTGATTTGAACATGGGAATGAAAAAAAAAAACAGCAAGACAGGCCTGGCTTTTAAGATTTTTTGTATTCAATTCGTTCTACTTTCACATCATCTCCAATTAGTTGATACACATAAGTGACAACTGTAGAAGCCTGGATGTCCATCAGCACAAATGAAGGAATAATGTTTCTGGAAGAGAATATAAATAATGTCAGTGTTTTATACTAAAAAGCACCAGCACAAAAAATTTCAATTTACAACAATTTGGATTTGAAGAGAATTCTACTTGTTACATATTGAAAAGAGTAAACACCAAAAGAAGATTGCTCAAAAGGCTATAATTAATTGAAACAGTTGCACTTCTCCTTTATGAAATGTCACACATGCAATTACTAGCTTTAATAAATCCCCAAATCACTACTCACGTTTCCAAGGCATTATATGCTCCAGTGGCAGAACCTGGGTTAATGTAGAATTTATTTTCATGCTCAAATGCTTCAAATTTGTGTGTGTGTCCCGAGATAAGAATGTCCACATCGAACTGCCTCTGCAACAGGGCTAAGCTGGCCATGTCTCCCCATGGAATAACTTGATGCCCATGGATCAAACCAATTTTGAACTGCCCAACAGTTACAACTTTCTGTTCTGGATAATTCAGATTCTAAAATAAGAAACAGATATTAAAAAAAATTTTTTTTAGAGATACTGATGTTGAAAAACATTAATATTCAATCCCATATGAATATTTTGATACAGTGCTTCACAACCAACACATTTATTAAATACTTGATCTCAGTTTCTAAAGCTACAAATATGGTCAAAACAACTTACTTAAGGTAAACTGGAATTTATCATGTAATCCCTGCCTTGTGTTTTTTTTTTTTTTTTTTTTTTTCCCTCTTTTACAGAATATGGGTTCTCGGGGGCATGCTGTAGAAAATAATTCCCCAAAATTTGTGAGTTTCCTCTACCTAAGAATCCTAAGCATATGACCTATAAGGTGTGTTTAAATTATATCCCAGGCTTTAATCATTATGGAATAGCTTCAAATAATAATGATAGTCAACATTCATATGGTACTTAGTAGGAAGCAGGCACTCTTCTAAGGGCTTTATAAATATCAACCTATTTAAATATTTACAAACAATCCTAAGAGGTAGCTTCTATTATGACCACCATTTTATGGATGAGGAAACTGAAGCACAGAGAGGTTAAAATAACTTGCCCAAGGTCACACGTTAGTAAGTGGAAGAGCCAAGACCCAAACCCTGGTAGTATGGCTGCCAGGTCTGTGAATTTAGCAAATTATAAGAAAAAGCTTTAATTCTTGCTACTGAAATTGTCTTTAGCATAATACAAACAGAACCCCAAATATATTTTTAACAAAGCAAACCTATATTCTAATTATTGACAAGAAGTCGGCCCCTTTCCCTTCTCATCTCCCTGTCTTTTGCCCCCAGGTGAAAGGTTATCTGAACTCTTTCTTAAAATCCACTAAAAAAAAAAAAAAAAAGAGACATTATGTTCATTCGGTTTGGTATAAAGGAACCCCAGTAAACAGCACCAATGAAGTTAAATGATTTATGGAAAAGCTTATATTCCCAAAAATACGAAGGAAATTTTGTAAGTACAAAATTTTTAAAATACAATGTTAGTATGAGTTGGGGTCTTAAAAATGATCTATTCCAATCATATTTATGTATGAGGAAACTGAGGCCAGAAAGAATATAATTTGCCTAAAATCTTGTTATTAACTAATGGGCAAAGCTGGAATCCCAGAACTTCTAACTTTTTACTTTAAAGTCAGGTTGAGTTATAATTCATATGCAGTAAAATTACTCTTTTTAGTGTACAATTTAAGGGGTTTTGACAAATGCATACAGTTATGTAAGCTCTGCCACAATCAAGACCCAGAACAGTTGGATCATCTCCTCAAAAGTTCCTCATGCCCCTTTATAGTTTAACCATGGAGTTAGGGAGCCACAGCAGGGTTTTCAGCATAGTGGTGATGTGATCTTCACCTAAAAAGGATCACACTGGTTGCTGCTTGGAGAACAAACTATGGAGGGAGGAAGGGTCGAATGAGGAAGTTGAGATACAGGAAAATGATATGGTAGCTTGGAACAGGGTAGCAGAGGTGGTGGTGAGAAGTTTTTAATAAAAATTTTATAAACTAAATAACAATACTACAAAACATAGTGACAAAATCACTATTTAAATATGTTTAATAATGTATTTAACATGTTTTCTGAGTAGTGTAACACTGGTGGTTTTCAAAGAGTAAGGGACAATTAGGTGTAGTAAATTTGTATTTGGGAAGTTAACAACAACATAAAGACCATGACAATTGAGAAACTCAGGTGTAAAGGATAAAGCTTCTATATGTAAGAACCAAGAAAAGAAAATATTTGCGAATGGAAAGAAAAATACATCACCTCATCGAAGTCTCCTCTCACAATATGAACATCACCGGCCAGAGTCTTGAGATAGTCATAACTCTCTTTGGTGCAAAGGTTTCCAGTACAGAGAATGTGCTGAATCTTTCCTGGCACCAGCAGTTTTTTGAATTTAGCCGGCAAACTGTTGCACCGGTGTGGGATGTGCAGATCTCCTAATACCAACACCAACTTTAAAGTGTCAAGGTGAGACAAGGTGTAATGTCAAACATGATGCCAAAACAAGATGTTTTCCTCTCTTAAATCCTCTTTTAAATTAAGCAAGGATTCCAGAACCCAAAAGAGCAGAAGTTATCCATACAGTTCTTATCATGACCATTTAAACAAAGACACATATGGTAACATACTCTTTTCTAATCAACCTTATTTTAGTCATAAACAGTGTGCATACACAATACAGGTCATCATTCTATTTACCAAGAAAAAAATTGGGCTTTCTAAGCAATTCACTTAGAGACCTATAAATGATGCTGAATTTAAAAAATTGCAAAATGAAGAATATAGTGCTGGGTCTTATGGAATTTGGCATTTTTGAGTAATATGGTAATTCATTTTTCTGCAACCTAACGTAAAACATAATGCACTGATTCCAATGTTCCAAGGAACATTAATAAAGAGAACTGTTAAAAATGCAGTGATAAAGAAAAAAACTTAATTCTGTAATTTATGTTTACTAGACTGACAACTATTTGAAGGAAAAGTAGCCAAAATTTACAATATTTGTTACTAAATACTATTAGCTATATAATATAAAGGTATAAAAAACAGCCTATGTTTCACGGAGTTTTAATAGGACAACACGTGCTTTTGAATGATGATCTCTGTTCTCTCCTCCTTCCTTATTATAAATCCTGTCGTACTTTTATTGTGTAGACTAAATGGCCTGTGTACCCTCAGTTTGGTTTCTAAACTTAAGATAACATTTTTACAATCTTTCATGTGCATTAGCACAATTTAAAAAAAAGAGAGAGAGAGACATCAGCTAAATAAATGATGAATTTAGCAGGAGGTGGTTTAGAGTTGCAATATAGTCTCAGATGATAAAAATTAATTTTGCACTTAAGTATAACAATAAAAAACCTCAATTCTGTAAAATTTTTAATTTTGCAATTTCAAGAACATATAAACATTACTCAATTCAATCTTTTTGTGGAATATTGTCAAAAGGTCATTTTAAATATTTGTCGTCCAAAGGACAATAATTAATTTCATGTTGATTCATATAAGCACCTTCATTCTGTAACAGGATGTTTTTCCACACAGACATCCCACTTATAAACATACATGCCCTTTAACTGCTTTTAAAGAAGGCATGGGGATGTCTGGGTGGCTCAGCAGTTGAGCGACTGCCTTTGACTCAGGGCGTAATCCAGGAGTCCTGGGATTGAGTCCCACAGGGGGCTCCCTGCGTTGAGCCTGCTTCTCCCCCTGTCTATGTCTCTGCCTCTCTCTCTGCCTCTCATGAATAAATAAATAAAATCTTTAAAAAATAAAACTTCTATTTAAAAAGACAAGGCATGACTGTTCCTTAATATTATCCAAGAAAACATTAAATATCTAAAATAATATAAAAACAGAAAATAGGGATCCCCGGGTGGCGCAGCAGTTTGGCGCCTGCCTTTGGCCCGGGGCGCGATCCTGGAGACCCGGGATCGAATCCCACGTCAGGCTCCCGGTGCATGGAGCCTGCTTCTCCCTCTGCCTGTGTCTCTGCCTCTTTCTCTGTGTGTATGACTATCATAAATAAATAAAAATAATAAAAAAAAACAGAAAATAGTTTTGCCACCATAGACTTCATGTAAACTGAAATTAACCAAAAACAAAATATGTAAAACTAAAATTATTGCTAAAACAAACTTGATTCATCTTGCAACAAATATCAACATGATTACAAAGGAAAGGAACTGTTACCAGGACACAGAGTAACTTAAGTAACACAAGATTACAAAATTAGCACACTTTAAAAGAAATTGTTAAATAAGTTTCTTCTTTTTAAAGAGTAGTTTCAGCTGGTATTTGTTCAATGAACTGTTTCAATCCAGATCTTAGTGGATAAAACATCTTACTGTAAGACTAAAAACCACTATGAAGTTTCCACCCTCATTGGTAATCAATGCAAAAGTACCTGGAGAGAGAACAATCTTCATCTTTAGAGGGGGATCCCTTCAGATATGGATTGAAGCACAGAGTTAATGTGGGAAGCTGGCATTTGAGAAAAAAGGTAAAAAATAAATTGCTATATTAAAAAAACAAAACCCTCAGGCTCATAGAGGGTATATGTCTATTGCAGGATAAAAATCTTTGGGACTGATAATGAATGAGCTGTTTGATCTCAATGTGCTAAAAAGAATATTAGTACAACAATGATACTTCATAATGATTGATGACCTAAATTCTATCATGTATTATGGATTATACCCAAGTATACCCAGAGTATTAGTAGTTTAAAAATATAACTATATGAATGACCAAACAAAAATTATTTCAAACTACTAAAGATTCTAAGACTCTTGTTTGATGTAGGTGACTAAGTTTGGGGAAATAGTGTCACATAACATATGTCATACTTTGAGGAATGTCCTTGCCCAAATTCCACACTTTTGACAATTCAGATTAGATAAAGTTTATAGTCTTTTGAGACAGCAAAAGATCCTGGAAATGGCAATCTTGTTAAATTCAAATAAAGAACCAACCCAATCAAAGCATAGGAATCTGGCTACTTCCTATTTGACTGTAAAAGGGTGAAAATCCCAGTAATCAGCCAGCCACCCGACCACCGTTGTTAGTAGGAGCTAAGAGAAGAAACTTACTCTGTGCCCAGCCTTAGTGGAATGAAGAAGTTGATTGCAGACAGGGGAATGAAAAAAAAGGGTGAAACATGACCAATGTTACAAGAAAGCAATGAAAAGAAACAAACCAAAAACAGAGCAACAAAAAAAACTCATACCAAATGAATATGCAAACAATTGTTAATGATTTCTGAGTGTTATGAAAGAAAATGTTAAAAACTGGCTTTGCTCAAAGCAATACCAAAAGAACCATTTGCTGTGTTTTTGAACATCTCTCTCTCTCTCACACACACCCAGTAATAAAAAATTTGCCCTGTCAGTTTTTCTTCTAATCTTATTCTCTATATTGACTCCCATCTCTTTTAGTTTCCTGTTCTGTTAAGAATTTTATAAGACAATTTGGAAAATTCATCAGTAACAATGTAAACGAAAGCTAACATTTTGTGGATTCTTAAGGACTAATTATTCCTCAAGTACACGGATTTTAATTCTCTTATGCTCAAAATTCTACGAGCTGGAAAATTTATGCCGCAGCTAGACCATTATTTTGTACAGAAGGTCTAATACAGCACTCTGAATACATTATCAATTGATGAAGTCACCAACTAAAGATGATAAAAAAAACAAACACATTCCTCCAGCTGCAATTGGACCTTCTCCACACCTGAATTTGCTACCCATAGACTCTGGATACTACTGAGTGTTGAACATTACCAGTCTACTTTGCCAAGTGAGAGGTTTTTAATCATAAAAGAATCAGCTAACGCTAAATTTTACCCAGTTCTATCTCAGGTGACAATTATGTTCCAGTAAAAAAGTGTTCATCTCTTACAAACTTTAGAAACATGAGTATGGAATCATATGTCATCTTCTCTCAGGAATAACTGTCTCAAAATTATTGTAAACCGGATCACTTTCAACGGGAGTCCGTTTAGAAGCAAAAATAAAAAACGAGATTAAAGTCTTTCCCATATACAAAGACACTAAAGAAGCATATACCATAAATCTTTGGCTGTCACATCTATAAGCCACTTCAAAGGCTACACTTGCCACAGAATCCTGATAATCTCAAAAATGTAACGGATACCCATTATAGAAGTCCCTCATCAACATAAATAGCAAGACAATCGTAGCTCCTTTTGGACACGCTCTTAACTTTTTAGGGGGAGAAGGGCACCTTTGAAAATCTGATTACAGCTACAAGCCACCTCCAGTAGCAGCTCCTGAGTTTTTACACAGAACGGTCTTAGGGGCAGAAAAACCTACAGTAGGTCAAGTGGGTGGGGGGCTAGCCTTGAAGCTGGCTGGACAATCTGAGGAACGACTGAGTAAATCTCCCTAAAGTACTCCTTGGCGCCAAAACTGGCTCCTTACCTGGAAAAACGTACATATTCACAAAATTTTCCAATTTCAAAGAGCTCATAAACCGTTAAGGAAACAACAGTTCCAGCCATTCTAAGAGCCAAATCCAGTCCCCCGAGGACTCACTACCACATTTCAATGGCAGCTGCACTTTATCTCAGGGGCGAGGGGGGCAGTTTGTACCCCTTTTCTCCAGATGCAAACGAAAGAGGATAGGGGATTCTGCTCGTTACTTCCCGTTCTGCATCCAAGCAGCCCAGCTTTCAACACATGACGGTGGCAATCGGTATACCCCAACCAGCGGGAGGTGCCTTTTAAGGAAAAGGAGTAAGGAAGCGTCTGGAAACCGAGGGGACCATGCCCCTTTCTCGCAGACGCTGGAGGCCCAGGCCCAAAGGTCCTTCCCGGCTCGGGCGTGCGGGTCTCGTGACAGGACGAGCCGCAGAGGGGGGCGGGCCCTTCCCCCCTCGGACGTCCCTTGGACCCTGGGCGGGGGTGCGAGGCCAGAGCCAGCCGCACCCAGAGGTAGCTGCTCGTATCCTCCCCTGCCCTCCCCCTGGGCCTTCTCCCCGCCACGGTCCCCGGGATGGCCCCCGCCGTCGCCCAGAGACTCCCAGCTGCTCCCAACGACGCAGCCCCGCGGCCGACAGCTAGGCCTCGGTCGCCGCATCTGCCATCCTCACCATCCTGTCACTGGGCTCCGCTCAGTCACCGCCACCGCCGCCGCCGCCTTCTTCCTCGGGCTCCTGGGCGACCCGCCCACTTCGTTCTCAGCCAATGACAGGCGACGTCGGCAGGAGACGGCCTACGGGGGCCCGCAGAGGTCCTTCCCCGCCGTCACCTATAGCTGCTCTTTGGGAAAGCGTGGAGTGAGGGCGGGAGGAGTTAGATCTCGAAAGTTCGAAAAGTGCGGGCGACATCCGGGCCCCTGGGGCTGTCGAGCTGAGGCGCGCCTTGGAGCCCTGCTTGTTAGGGCTTGCAGCCATGCTGAAGTGCGAGCTGAGCGGCAGTCAGGTGAAAGGTGGAGCGACCTTTCTTGCCTTCCTATGTAGAAAAGGGAAGCAAAGAAGAAAGAAAAGAAAGAAAGCCTAAGATTCATGGAGGCCATTTCCCCTTTGCCCTTCATGCGCAAGTGCTGGCGACACCCACCCAAGCTCCTAGTAGCTTCTGAGGGAAGAGAGCCTGTCTGCTTTTATTTGTGCTTAGTATTTACTGTCTTCAGTGTCCGTGAAATGAAATTGCACCATCGGAGCGGAGATTGGGAATGCGGGCCTCAAACTCCGAACGATTTAGGACTGCGTGAGGAGGAGTTGGGGGGGAAATGATGCTTAGACAGTTGAAGTATTTAGGGCCAGGTTGATTTAATCAACCTGGTTTTTATTCCAGATTCTTCCGTTTTTCCACGTCTGACTTGGGACAAGCCACCGAATCGCTGTGGGGGCTCAGTTCCCTCATCTGAAAAAATGAGAATTAGTAACAGCATTTTTGTTGCAGGGCTTGTTGTAGGAATGAATCAGATGCGGAGAGAGCTCAATTGTAGATGGGAATGTATAAGTGGTACTCTGTGTAAGTTACTCCAGAAAGTCTCTATTTAGGAAAACTGGTTTCCTGCAGATTGTAAGCTGGTCCTAGAATGGCGTCTTGTGTGGTGGTTACCTTACCCCCCTTCCCCCACCCCGGATGGGGCCATCCACAGAACGGTAGTGAGGAACAGGGAGGGGAAGCACGGGCTCCCGGCTGTTACAGGCTCTCCAAGTTCTAGAAGTTCTCTCACAGGGTGTAGTTCAGTTCTCAATAAGCAGTTATTTTTATGATTGCTTTTGCCTACCCCCCTGGACTGTATGTAGTGCACTGTGAGGGCAGAAGCTATTGCTCTTCAGTTCATTGCTCTACTCCCCTTGCATTGGGTTGTACTCAGAACATAGGCGGTGCTCAAAAACCATTCGCTGGGTGATTGAGAGGTCTGCCTGAGGCAGCTCCTGGAAAAAGTGCTGAATGAAAAAGTGTTGAATGTGAAGTGGAAAAAAAAGAGGAGAAATGCCTCTTTTTTTTTTTCTCCCCATGATCATCCCGTCTCAGTTTCAGGCTGGCACCCCCAAATTTGCACACTTCTGATCCTTAAGCATTGTAATCAGATTTTATGTCTGGAATATTTTCTCCGTTTTCTATTGTTCTGTGGATCGATATGGTCTTTTTCTTTTCTTTTCTTCTCTTTTCTTTTCTTCTTTTTTCTCTCAGAGAGCACAAGTGGGGGAGGGAGAGAGAAAGAAGCAGAGTTAGTGCTGAGTATGGACCCGACCACAGGGCTTGATCCCATGACTCTGAGATCATGACCTGAGTGGAAATCAAGAGTCAGATGTTTAACTGACTGAGCCACCCAGGCACCCTATGTGGCCATCCATTTTTATTGCAGCATAGTATCTTATATTTGCCACATTTTGTAGTTATTCGTAATTCCTGAGAATATTAACAGTGTCATACCAGTTTAGACAAATAGGGAAGGGAAGCAAAGCCTTCCCAATCACCCAGCCTAGCCTCTTTCTTACAGGGAATCTGAGTGTGTTTAGTGAGCAGATTTAGCATCTTGGATGCTACCCTCAAATATCAGAGATGTATCTCGAATGCTTCTAACTTCTCTCTTATAACTTATTTTGACCTTGCCACCTATGAGGTTATTAAAGCCCTTCAGATGAACCTCTTCATGCTCTGTTTTCACACTTCTAGGGGAGGGGGGATGTCAGGTAATATATTTATTTTAACCAAGTCTGAAAATAAATTGGTATGGAAATTGGCTTGCTGCAGTAGCTCCATGCAAACCATCAGAAAGGAATAGTGTGTGTCTTATCATTTTGCAGTCTGTAAATTTATTGAGCTCTTAGTATGTGTCTATGTGTCTAGCATTTTGTCAGGAGTATTATTATGTATTTATTTATTTAAAGATTTTATTTATTTATTCATGAGAGACACACAGAGAGAGAGAGAGGCAGAGACACAGGCAGAGGGAGAAACAGGCTCCATGCAGGGAGCCCAATACGGGACTAGATCCCAAAACTCCAGGATCACGCCCTGGGCCGAAGGCAGGCACTAAACCGATGAGGCACCCAGGGGACCCTTATTATGTATTTAAAGCAATTTTTAGCATTGGTCTATGAAACACTGTTCTTTATAAATTTAACGTGAGTCCTCTGAATGCTGAAGTAGCCTTATGATTTGTTTTTATTGTTTGAGGAAAGAATGTAAGCAGTGCCTTTCTTTTTCTCTGTAGTATTTGGGAAAGCAATCCAAGCTCTATCACGAATCAGTGACGAGCTGTGGCTAGATCCATCTGAAAAAGGTGTAAGTAAGAAAATTAACCAGTATACCATCTATTAAGGCAAAAGAGGATGTTTAAAGATCCCAATCCAGATTGAATGTTAACTAGGAAACTCAGAAATTTTAATTATCCCTTTCACTGCTCATCTTTATTTTACATGTCTGAATACATTGAGAGCATATTAAACTTAAAAATCAGGCAGAGAAACACAAGAGATTTAAACCAGAAATGGCAAACTGATGGTCAAGAGGCTAGATATGACTTGCCGAAGTGTTTTGTGGGACTATACTGTTTGTTATTTTTTTATTTTTTTTATTTTTTTTTATTTTTTTATTTTTAAATTTTATTTATTTGTGATAGTCACACAGAGAGAGAGAGAGGCAGAGACATAGGCAGAGGGAGAAGCAGGCTCCATGCACCAGGAGCCTGATGTGGGATTCGATCCCGGGTCTCCAGGATCACGCCCTGGGCCAAAGGCAGGCACTAAACCGCTGCGCCACCCAGGGTTCCCTGTTTGTTATTTTTTTAAATGAAATAATTTTATAAACTTAAAGATTGGGGGAGTCCACATAAAGATCTGAGTTTTCTGCTTCTCTTAAAAACTTACAAGGTCTGACAGTTTGGGGCCAGCATTAGTATTCCTAAGTGGAAGTAGTTGGCTGGCACTGACCAACGGTTTCTCCCTTTAGATGAGGCGAGAGATTGCCATTTTGCTGCCATCTTTCTACCTCTTTTAACATTATCTACCACTTTGTACATTAAAGCTAAAGGCATTTACAACTTTACAATTTCAACATGCAAGATTTTAGAGTTAATATCTACATGTATTCAATATAGACGTGTATACTGTATATATGTATGTAAATTCAATATACAATGTCTAATGTAACCCATTTAATATCTATAATAAATCATATGTATAATGTAGTCCATATAATGCACTTACCATCTCATAACCTTATTTAAACACATTGAATTACAGTGTTAAACATAATAGAATTTTTGAATTAATCATTTAGTGAAAGTTGATTTTTTCCTTAACTTTTATTTTTCAGCTTGCTTTAAGATCTGTGAATTCTTGTCGGTCAGCATATGGATGTGTCCTCTTCTCTCCTGTGTTTTTTCAACATTATCAATGGTCAACCTCAGTGAAAGTAAATGATAATGATTCTACAATGTCGAATTTAAATTGCAAATTGGGAATGAAGGTAAGTATAAGTGGCCCTGGTTTTCTCTTGTAGAAATATTTGTTACAAAGGACATGATATCTATTCTGCATTTAATACATGGTTTAATGGGTTACCTGGGTGGGTCAGCAGTTGAATGTCTGCCTTTGGCTCAGGGTGTGATCCTGGAGTCCTGGGATCGAGTCCCACATCAAGCTCCCTGCGTGGAGCCTGCTTTTCCCTCTGCCTGTGTCTCTGCCTCTCTCTCTCTCTCTCTCTCTCTGTGTGTCTCTCATGAATAAATAAATAAAATCTTTAATAATAATAATAATAATACCTGGTTTAAAAGGCATGCAGGACACCCAAATGCTTATAGCAGCAATGTCCACAATAGCCAAACTATGGAAAGAGTCCAGCTGTCCATTGACAGATAAATGGGTAGAGAAGTGTGGTATGTGTGTGTGTGTGTATAATATGTGTATTTATATGTAGTGGAATACTACTTAGCCATCAAAAATGAAATCTTATCATTTGCAATGATGAGGTTGGAACTAGAAGATATGCTAAATGAAATAAGCCAATCAGAGAAAGACAATGATATGGTTTCATATGTGGAATTTTTTTAAAAAGATTTTATTTATTTAATTCATGACAGACACACACAGAGAGAGAGAGGCAGAGACACAGGCAGAGGGAGAAGCAGGCTCCATGCAGGAAGTCCAGTGCGGGACTCGATCCGGGGACTCTAGGATCATGCCCTGGGCTGAAGGCAGGCACCTGAACCGCTGAGCCACCCAGGGATCCCTCATATGTGGGATTTAAGAAACAAAACACAAGATCACAGAGGAAGGGATGGAAAAATAAAATAAGACAAAACCAGAGAGGGAGACAAACCATGAGACTCTTAACTATAGGAAACAAACTGACGGTTGCTGGAGGGGAAGTGGGCAGAGGGACGGGGTAACTGGGTGATGGGCATTAAGGAGGGCACTTAATGTAATGAGCATTAGGTGTAATATGCAACTGATGAATCACTATACCTCAGTAACTAATAATACTCTGTATGTTAATTTAATTTTTAAATGAATTGACTTGAATTTAAATTGAAAAAAGAGGAAAAAAGTGTTAAAAGAAGGGGAAAATACCTTCTTAATCCAGAAAAAAATATTGGTTATTTTATTTTTAAGGTTGAATTACACAGTCACATAGTTCAAAACTGGAATAAAAATTTAAAAATATATAAAAAGGTATGCAGGACAAATCTATTCACTTAGGAGCATACATTATCTTGTTAGTTCATTTAAACTCATCGAGCAACCATATTAAATGTGTGCTGTTCTATTATGTATTTGTGTTATAGTCAATTCTGCCTATCTTTAGATGTCCAAATTCTCTTGAAAGAACTGTAGAGAAGTGTAAAATATTCACCAGATCCGATAAGTGCAAAGTCGTCATTCAGTTCTTCTGCAGACATGGTAGGTGTAATTAAAACTAGTTTTATGTATTGTGTGTTTTTTATTAATAATTTTTATGTTTAGAATATTCAAATTGCATGTTAATACTTCTCATTGCATTACTGCTTAGAATTTGTGTGGTTTTGTGGTAGGGACGTTGTAAGTACTTGAAAAGTATTCTCTTACTTGTCTCTGTATAAGTATCATGAAATGATTGATATTCATTTTTTTCCCAACTTGTCAGTTGGGAAAGCTTTGCCTGCATACAAACCAATTTTTTTTTAAATGTCCAGTTGAATTCAAACAATAGGTGGTCTAAAATTAACTGGCTGCTTGATGATATTCTGTAAAAGCGCCTTGGTAACAGTGTTCTTTGGTGAGAACAGAAAGGAATAATGCCAACCTGTATTGAAAGTCCTCTAGGAGGCAGATGGTATTGTATCTGAGATTGAAAGAAGCATGATCACTGGCTCAAGGTCACAAAACTAGTAAGTCGCAGAGCCTGGCTTTGAGTTGAACCCCATAGTAGTAGGAGCCAAAACCTTTATACATTCTCTCTGTCACACCAAACTGTAAAACAGATTTCCTGCTTAACAGTCTTGCATGGTAGATATTTGAGTGTTGTATTCATAGGACATTTACATGCTGAAGTATGGATAGCACATTGTTTAAGAGCATGGACTTTGGAGGCCACAAGGTCTGGGGTGAAATCCTGCTCTGCCCTTTTCTTGCTGATACTTTGAGGAAATGATTTTACATCTGTGTGCCCCATTTTCCCCAAATATAACATGGGGGATCATGTTAGTCCCAGTGTTCTTGGGTTTTTGTGAAGATCCAGTGAGTTATAGGAAGTTACAGTTCTACAGTACTTAAAAGAATGCCTCGCATATTGTCTAAGTGTTAGCTGTAGTTATAATTTTTATGATTGCTACTATTTTATTTGAAGTTAGCACGTAGAATTGAATGCTTTCAGAAAGCTCGTGCTTGTGATATTAGTCTAAATCTTTCTTTGTAGTGGAATGGTCTTCTGGAAGGTTGTCATAGTGTTACAATGATTTCATATCTCTTAGTTTGCCTGACATTTATCTTAATATTTTAAGTTCATATTCAAATTATATTCTTTAATTTTTTTCCCTGCAAAATATCAATGATTTAAGGTGGTTTTCCCCCTTCTTTGAATTTTAGTTCACATAATAGCAGAATCACTTAAAGAGCATCGTTAAAAGCACAGCCTGCTTTGACATCACAGACTTGTGTGTGCATTCTTCTATACTTCTTAATAGCTTTGTGAAAGTACATAAGCTTTGTCAGCACAAATTGAACAAACTTTTTAGAATCTCAGAAAGTAAGAAAGAGAATTTTATTCCAGCCCATGTTAGGACTACTGCCCAGGAAAACACACTTTTCACAGGGAAGAAAGTGGCTCCAGAGAATGGACAGTTTTTATAGGGTTATATACATTTTTTACATCTTGTAAAAGCTAAAAAAGATTATAGATTAGCATGTAGGCGGGAAGCATGAGTTTCATCCTAAAGGAATTCAGGGAGCAGGAGCTTGATTGATGCCTCAAGGACAAAATGGTTTTCCTTCAGGCTGCTCATTCACAAAGCAGATGTACAATGCATGCGTGGCAGGCCATAAATCAGGCTTTTGGTTTGAACAAAGTTTACATATAGTTGTGCTAACTTAGAAATCTAAGGTGCCCCCCCCCCCGTATATTAGGCTTTTACAGAGTTTTTCTGTCATCAGTTCTCTGAACTTTTTTTCTTTTTTGTTTTTTTCTGTAAATGGGGATAATTTTACCTACCCTCATGTTCCCGGGTTTTTGTGAATGTGAAATGAGATCACAAGTGTGAAGCATAGAGCCTGGTGTCTGACACAGAGGGAGTACTACAGGGTCAATGATTGCTGTTATTACAATTACCCTCATCCCTTATTTCCAGCTAGATTTTGAACAACCAACTTTTCAGTTTCTTTCTTTTTTTTTTTTTTCCAAATGTTTATTTATTTATGATAGTCACAGAGAGAGAAAGAGAGAGAGGCAGAGACACAGGCAGAGGGAGAAGCAGGCTCCATGCACCGGAAGCCCGATGTGGGATTCGATCCCGGGTCTGCAGGATCGCGCCCTGGGCCAAAGGCAGGCGCCAAACCTCTGCGCCACCCAGGGATCCCAACTTTTCAGTTTCTTAAGGCTCTCTCAAATAGTTTGATTTAGAGTAATGTCTATTACATATTTGTGATTGATTGATTTTTTAATAGCTTTTGTAGGAAAGCTGTAGGAGTGAGGATGCTTTCAGTAGCAAGTAACAGGAAAAAAAAAAAAACACACACACACAGAAATCCCAACTCAAATTGACTTTAATAATAAGGAGGAATATTGGTTCATGTAAACAAAAAGATCAAAATTAGGCCACAGATGTGGTTCAGTCTAGGCTGCAGCAGCTACTGCTTCTTTTCCTTCTTCAAATTCATTCAGCTCTACTTTTCTCCATGTGATTTATCCTAAGGCCAGCTTCTCTTTTAAACTTCCAATGATACGGTGGCCTGTAGTAGCAGCCAGGGCTACGTGTTTCCTCTTTCATATCCATTGAAAAAAGAGCTTGACTTTGCTTCAACTGGACCAACCTAAATTAATCTTAGTGGCCAGGGCATTCGAGTCTCAAAGTGCCATATGTCATCCAAATTTAATTGCGGGGGGCATAAGATTACACCAATTGGTTTACACCAACGGGGGCCCATCAGTGATACTGGAAGTAGTCAGTCCCCATGTGAACCTTATGGCTGCGACGAAATGGGGAAGGGCCGGCTCAGGAAGGAAGGAGACTGTAGGACATGGATGCTGCTGTGTAATTGGGGTATAGTTTCTAAAACTGTATGCACACAGCAAATGATGCCTGCGATTTTATATCTATCATCTAGTGGAGAAACATTGTTCAGGGACGCCTAGGTGGCTCAAGTGGTTGAGCATCTGCCTTTGGCTCAGGGTGTGATCCCGGTCCCAGGGTCGAGTCCCACATCGGGCTCCCTGTGAGGAGCTTGCCTCTCCCTCTGTCTATGTCTCTGTGTCTCTCATGAATAAAAAAACAAAAACAAAAACAAACATTGTTCAAATTTAGTTGAGAAAAATCACCTGGGCAAGAGATAGCCCATAAGCTGTTAGAAATACATGTTTGGGGGATGCCTGGGTGGCTCAGTAGTTGAGCATCTGCCTTTGGCTCAGGGCGTGATCCCAGGATCCTGGGATTGAGTCCCACATGGGGCTCCTCTCACATGAACCTGCATCTCCCTCTGCCTATGTCTCTGCCTCTCTTTCTGTGTCTCTCATGATTAAATAAAACCTTTAAAAAAAAAAGAAATACATGTTTGGGGTTGGGAAAGAAATTAAGGACAGTAATGTAAATTTGGCTCTCTTCACTGATAGAAAACAATAGAAAAAACATGAGCTACTAAAAAGACTAATTTCTCTAAATCTTTTTTTTAATTTTTTTTAATTTCTCTAAATCTAACCATGAAAAGTTTCCAGAACAGTGATGTCTTGAATTACTTAGCATCTGCTAATAGAAAACAAGGATTTTGTATCATCGAGAACCAAGATTTATCTGAAATATTTATCTTATTAATAATCCCACCAATTCTCCATACTTTTTTGGCACTGACCCTAGAGTTGCTAAAAATGAGTCTGTGAGTTCCTGAAGAACACTCTCTGATATATACCACATGCTACTGTGTTCTGTCCTGGCTCAAACGACCAGATTCCAGCAGAGAGGGGCTTCCATAAGAAGAGTGCACTGGGATACCGAGTGAAAATAAAACTTTTTTTTTTTAATTTTAAAAAGATTTTATTTATTATTCATGACAGAGAGAGAGAGAGGCAGAGACAGGCAGAGGGAGAAGCAGGAGCCCGACATGAGACTTGATCCTGGGTCTCCAGGATCAGGCCGTGGGCTGAAGGCGGCGCTAAACTGCTGAGCCACCTGGGCTGCCCTGAAAATAAAACTTTGATTCATATGCGTGTATTAATAAAGTGATGTTAAGAGGGCTGGGCTTCCACTTCAGGGTTTCAAGTTTTTTTTGTCAAAGGGCATTCTACAGATGTGCTAATGACTTTAAACTTGCTTGACAGTGAATTTATAGGGATTGGGGTACATTTGAATAACTTATAAGACTTTTGAAGTATCACTAGTTTCTGAAATTGTGAACTCTGCAAATGTAATATCTCCAAAATAATGGTTGTTTCTTAGCTGTACCCCTTCAGGTTTGAAAGAGTTCTCTGGACCTACTGAAGGAAGTTCCAAATTGAGCTTATGAAGTGGCAAGTAGAATTCTCTCCTAGTGTCAAAAATCCCATGGCCAGGAGCAGATGGTATGAGACACTACTACTCAGAATGATGCATGGACTGGCTTCTGGGCCGCAAACTATTGTCACCGGTCTGTGAGAAGTTAGGAGCTTATGCCAGAATTTAAGCCAAACATGTGACTAAGCATTTGCTTTAGTTCAGCTGTTGTTGTTTTTATCTTTTTTTTTTTTTTTAAAAAAAAAAAAAAGAAAAGAAAAAGAAAGAAAGAAAGGCTCCACTCCCAGCCTGGAACCCAGTGTGGGGCTTGAACTCACAATCCTGAGATTAAGACCTGAGCTGAGATCAAGTCAGATGCTTAACACTGAGCCATAAGCACCCCAGTTGTTGTTTTTAATAGTAAGATTTTCTTAATGAAAGAAGTCCGTTATAAATCAAAACTCCTTATCTCGGTAGAGTCCAGTACTTTGTGTAACACAAAATAAAGTTAATAGATGAACCCAGGGAGAAAACAGGACTTCTAAATGTTGATCCCATTTGCATCCTATCAAGGAAAATTGTTGTTAAATGAGAAGACTAGAAAAACCAGTGAAGAGGTACATCATGCCAAGTTGCTTAAAAAAGGGTAGAATTGGGGCAGTCCCAGTGGCTCAGTGGTTTAGTGCTGCCTTCAGTCCAGGGCATGGTCCTGGAGACCGGGGATCGAGTCCCACATCGGGCTCCCTGCATGGAGCCTGCTTCTCCCTCTGCCTGTGTCTCTGCCTCTCTCTTTCGCTCTCTCTCTCTGTCTCACATGAATAAATAAATAAAATCTTAAAAAAAAAAAAAAAAAAGGTAGAGTTGTGGGGCACCTGGGTTGCTCAGTTGGTTTAGTGTCTGATTCTTGATCTCAGCTCGGATCTTATTCTCAGTGTCGTGAGTTCAAGCCCAGTATAGAACCTACTTAAAAATAAAGTCGTACAGTGGATGTTGTTTGGGCCAGAAATTCAAAGGAGAGAAAGGTGAAGAGGAAAGGTTTTGTGGCTAGTGGCACCACATACTGGGTGAGTTTCCAGTAGATGGAAATGGGAAGGCATTCTATGGGAAGGAAGCCCTGTGAGCAAGGGTTTGGATTAAAAGTGTTTAGCACTTGTCAGTTGTAAAGGGAAAAGGAGAAGGAAGCAAGTAGCAAGAAAAGGAGCCTCAGGAATGAAAAAGAAATTAGGTATTTCTCTGCTTATTCATCTTTGGCAATGCCAGTATTCACTTGAGTGAAATATTTAGATGTCTGTTCTAGAGGTATGATCCTTGCTAAGGCTGTTTCTGGTAACAGTAGTGCCCTCTTTGGAGGGTATGAGGGTGCGGGGTGACTTACTTTTTCACTATCCTTTGGTAGATCATAAGCATCTAATACCTGTTGCTCCAAAAGTAACTTGAAAATTGTTTTTAGAATAGGCAACTTATGCCAACTATTGAACTTTGTGTCTTGCCAAAATAGAAATCACAATAATCCCTTGCAATGCCATGCTCTTTGTAGTACATCTAAAATTTATGGATGAATGCAAAGATGAAATAGGTTGGATATGTCACTCTAGTGCTCAAATTCTCTCAACTCCACTCCCTGCCCTAAACCCTCTCAATTTACCGAGGCTTAAAGCCAGAGATCTTATAATGGCCAAAAAGGTCTTACATGGGTTGGAAGATCTCTGCCTAGCAAGCTTCTTTTCCAAATGGCATGTTGCTTGCTCTTTTACCTCTTTGAAGTCTTTACTCAGATGCATTATTTCCATGACATCTTCCTTGACCTCCCTATTTAAAACTACTGTCTACTGTGACTGGCATTCCCTAGTGCCCTTTCTGCTTTGCTTTTTTCCTGTGGCCCTTATCACTATGTTTCCTAGCAATTATTTTACTTATTTATTTTCTTATTGTCTGTCTCCCCTCCCTAGAAGGTAAGCTCTGTGAGGATAGAAATTTTTGTTCAGCTTGTGCTTTGCTAATCCCCATCTCCTAAAATGGTTCCTGTGTAGTAGACTCCAAAAAAAGTGTTCACAAATTATTTACTGCTTCCCACCCTTCAAAAGCTGAAGTCTGTTTCCCCAACTGGAATCTTGGCTGGCCTTGGGCTTGCTTTATCAATTAAATAGAAGTGATATTGTGTGAGTTCCAAGCCTAGGCCTTAAGAAGCCTGGCAACCCTGGTAAGGCAGGAATCTTTCCTTCATCATGAGAACAAGTGCTGCACAGTCGACTTCTGCAAGATTAAGTCCATGTGGCGGGTGGCCTCAGCCATCCCAGCAGCGTCAGCCATGCCAGTTGTCCCACAGAGGCCCTACACATGGAAGTGTGGCCATCCAAGATGTTGGGCCACAGCTAAGCCAGCTTAAAGTAGAACAACTCAGCTGAATTGTGAACAATAGCAAGTGTTTGCTATTTGGGGCCACTTAGTTTTGGAGTGGTTTCTTTTCCAGCAAAAGCTAACTAATGCAGCTTTGTGAGTAGTTGGTGATCAGTAAATCCTTATGAAATTAATAAATGTTGCTGTTATTTTGTATCAGAAAAATATCCAGGGGCACCTGGGTGACTCAGCTGGTTGGGCATCCGACTCTTGATTTTGGCTTAGGTCATGATTTTAGGGTCGTGGAATTGAGCCCTGTGTCAGGCTCGTTAAGCCTGCTTGGGATTCTCTCTCTCTCCCTCTGCCCCATCAAATTAAAAAAATCCAAGTTAGTTGAGAAATGTTTCTAGTGGTCCCTTTGATTCTTACAACATTATTATGCTGTAGGAAGCTACAGCCCACTTGGATTTTATTATATGGGCTCTGTATTCAAACTTAGATAGAAATTCTACCTATACTTGTTCAAGTAGCATTGCTTTGAAAAGTCAGCCTCACCGAGCTGCAGTTTCCTCTTTTAAGTGCCTACCCCATAGGGATATAGTGAAGATCATAGGTAATGTATGTAAAATGCATACTACAGTTCCTGGCACATAGGGCTGTAGACATAATGACTACACAGTAGAAGTGATTTTCTCCTCCTCTCAGAGAAAAAGAATTTACAGACCAGATGTCCGTGTCTGACTTCCAAAAGTCTCTGCAATACAGAAATATCAGACCTGGATAAGGAGTACTAAAAGAGAATGATAGGTGTATGAACTATAGTGGGCAATCACTATTTTACACAGAATTTAAGAAGTCACCTGTATTTCGAAAGAACTTGGGAGCTCTACTGCCTGAGTGTCCGAGGATATGGCGTGTTGTGTGCTGTCCACTAGAGAGCGATAAACACATTCTATAAAGGAGTAGTGCTTCAAGCTACATGCACCTGGCCAGATAGTAAATGTTCCTTTCATTTTATTATTTTAACTTGGCTGTGAAACTTAGACTTTTTAAATAGTTTATGTTGCACTTAAAATTATTAACAGATTGCTTTGTTCTTTTTAAGGTATTAGAAGAACTCACAATGTGTGTTTTCAGGAAAGTCAGCCCTTGCAAGTTATTTTTGAAAAGAATATGTGTTCTAATACACTAGTCATTCAGCCAAGGTAATGAGTTCTCTGGTATTTATTTTTCTTTTTCTGAATATAATATGGGCACAGAATAAAGAATTAATGCCTTTAATTAAACTTTGAAATCAGTTATATTTTTTTAAAAAGCAAACATTTGACTTGGAGAAATCCCCTCACAAAGTCAAGAGGAAACCGTAAGAAAGATAATAGTAGATAATATAATTGCTAAATGGGGACACCTGGGTGGCTCAGTGGTTGAGCGTCTGCCTTTGGCTCAGGGCGTGATTCTGGGGTCCTGGGATTGAGTCCCGGGATCGAGTCCCACATCGGGCTTCCTGCATGGAGCCTCCTTTTCCCTCTGCTTGTGTCTCTGCCTCTCTCTCTGCCTCTTTCATGAATAAGTAAATAAAATCATATATAATGATATATATATATAATTGCTTAATGGTAGCAATAATAATTTAATGGCAAGAAAGTTCTAAAAATATCCCATTAGTGGCTTTTTACATCCAGAGGTACCAAGAGAAAAATATTTTAACTAATGATACTTTGCATTTATATATTGCCTTCTGTCTGAGTCTTAAAACACACAACATGAGGAAACTTTAACATTTTTTATGTAAACCAACTTTATCCCAAGTTGGCATTTTTTCTTTAGAGGAGTTAGGTGCATTTGTCAGTGTAAGTGCACTCATTTTTTTAGTTAAGCTGTAGCATTAAACATTAATTACTTTGCGAACCAAAAAATATTTTATCCTTATTGTTTTTTTAATTACACAAGCAATACGTGCCCCTTATAATACATCTCGAGTTTATAGAGGAGTGCAAGCATAAAAAATGAAAGGACTTTCCCCTCTACCTGTCCCTTTTATCCCACTTGGCAGAGGTGACATCAATCAACAGTTTGGTGTATATTCTTGTAGATTACCTTCTCTGTATAGATAATATCTTTGTAACTCACCCTCTCCCTACAGCTATGGATATTCTTTTTTCTTTCTTCCTTCCTTCCCCTCTCAAATTTATATTACATACTAGACACATACTTATAATTTTTTTCAAAAAAATATCCTACTATTATTGTTTGGGAACTTGCTTTTTTAAGTTTCTGTGTCAGTTCACTTAAATCAATTTTATTTATTTATTTTTATTTATTTACTTATTTTTTTATTTGTGATAGTCACAAAGAGAGAGAGAGAATGAGGCAGAGACACAGGCAGAGGGAGAAGCAGGCTCCATGCACCGGGAGCCCGATGTGGGATTCGATCCCGGGTCTCCAGGATCGCGCCCTGGGCCAAAGGCAGGCGCCAAACCGCTGCGCCACCCAGGGATCCCAATTTTATTGTTATTAATATTTGCATAGTTTTTCACTGTAATGACTGAACCATAATTTAGTTACTCATTATCCTAGTACTGAAAAAAGTAGGTTGTTTCCAGCTTTTTTGCCATCCAGAGAAAGTATATTGGTTGCCTATTTCTGTGGAACAAAACTTCCCCAAACTCAGAGCTTTCAGAAACCAGACATTTATTATTTCATAGTTATAAGTGAGGCTTAATTGGGTGCATCTGGTTCAAGGTATCTCATGGAGTTGGAGTCAAGCTGGCAGCCAGGGCTGCAGTCTCATCTGAAGGCTGGGCCTGGGGGGATTCACCGACATGACTACGGGGAGGCCTCAGAAGACGGCTTCTAAGCTCACTCGTCTGGTTGCTGGTAGGCCTCAGTTTCTCACCACACTCTCTGAGGCCTCTCTGTGGACAATATGATTGTCCTCACAACATGGCCACTGGTAATCAGAGAGAGAGATTGGTGATTGAGGTAACTGATGGAGAGAGAGAATTCACAAATGGAAGCCAAAGTCTTCTTGTAACCTAATCTCAGAACTGACGTTTCATCACTTCTGCCATTTTGTTTGTTAGAAGTGATTCTGTAAATTAAGCCCATAGTCAGGGGCAGGGGATTATATGATGGCATGAATACCAGGAAGTGGGGATCATTGGGGGCCATCTTATCTAGGCAGTTTAGCACAGAGTCCTAGAAATGAAAAAGCTGGGCCAAAGGCTTACCAAGTTTTAGATCTGCAAACATACTGATTACCAAATTGCTGTCTGAAACATTATGCCAATTTACATTCCCACCAGAAGTGTAGGGGAATCCTTTCAAGTAACAGATATGATCAATCTTTAAAATTTTTGCCAACCTGATAGGTAGAAAATTGTATTATTAGATGTTCTTTTTTGTTGCATTGATTGCTTGGAAGTTTGAACATCTTTTCATATATTTATTGGCAATTGTATTTTTCTTTTTGAATTGCACATTTATATTATCATTTTTTTTTTTTTTTGGTGTCAGGTTATTTGATATCTGGTAAAACACTTCCCCCATAACACTGTAAAAGTTCCTAGATGAATTTGGTAGGTGTTCCTCATATTTTGGTATCAAGAAACACTGCTAAGCTAATGTCTAGCATTGGGTTAACATCAACATTACATAAATTCTAAGAATCTCATTTTTATTTGACAACAACCTTAATTTCATAAGTAGCCCAGATTTTGTGGTATAATAATAAAAAGTAACCTAATTAAAAATGGACAAAGGATTTGAATGGATATTTTGCCAAAGAAGATATATCAATGGTTGAAAAGCACATGAGAAGGTGCTCAATATATTAATAGGGAAATACAAATTGAAAACCTTTTAATCTGTGAATAGTACAGTATGTGAATCCTGTAACAAAAAAGCTGTTTTTAAAAAGGGAGCTCAGGATAAAAGGGCATTTGGGATGTCAAGACAGCCTTGAAAGTAATAGGTAATAATCTAGGACACATAACAAAGGGAAAGGGAATATAATAAGCAGCAGGCTGCTTGTAAACTTCTACCCCTCACCTGGATCTCCATCACAGTTCTACCCAGTTCTATCTGAACAGCTGTATTTTCTAGTACCTCCCTTAGGATTATGATTGCAGGACATTAAAAATATATGTTGGGTGTATAAAACCATAGAATTAAAGACATTTCTTCCAGTGTCTGGTTTATTCTGCAGCTTTCACATGTCTTACTAAGAATATATTTTACTATTCTCTTGGCCTTCAGATGAATTTTAAAATATACTAAAAATATCGTAGCTCATGTAGAAAAAAGATAGGTTTTTTTTTTTTTTGGAGGGGGGGTAAGTTTAAAAATATCTAGGCTGACTAACCTGTTTATTTCCAGAGTAAAGATTGGAGTCCCACTTAATAAGATTCTTTCTTTCTTCTTGTTTTTCAAATAACGTAATGCTTTTCATTACATTTCATAGAGTGCTTGCTGAGGCACTTGTTCTTTTTACATCAAGTCAAGAAGAAGTTACTCTTGCTGTTACCCCACTCAGTGTTTGCCTTAAGAGTTCCAGTGATGAACCAATGGGTAAGGACTCCATCTGTTGTGGCGCTTATATGGAATGTCACTTCCTGGCTTTCTTGATTACTGGCCATACAGTAAACATTGGTGGCATAACATTTGTTCTTGTCTAAAAAGCAGTAAGTTGTAGAAAGATCATTAAAACTTTTTAAGAGATCCAGGAAATTGAACACAATCAATAATTAAAATATTTGGCTTTGAAATTCAGGTTGTTTTAAAATTAGAATGGTTACTGAGAAAAGTGTATTTTCAGTTAAGATTTTTAAGTACTGGTTTTCATCTTTTAAAAAAAAGTTTATTTAATTTTTAGTAATCTTTATATCAACATGGAGCTCGAACTCATGACCCCAGGATCAAGAGTTGCATACTCTTCCAACTGAGCCAGCCATGCATCCCTGTTTTTCATCTTTTATCACCTTTTATGTTTAGCATAAAGAAAAATAAAGAGGTCAGCAATCCAATTGAGACTATCTTTAATCACATATGAAAAAGTAGCTTTGAATTAAAGATGTAAGATATTCCAGATGGCACATACACACAACAGAAAATGTAAATACTTCTTAAGTCAGCTCTTCCAAGACTTATCTAGAATGAATGGAGAGACTAAAGCATGATTAAATCAGGAGTTTTGCTATCAAGAAAATTGACTAGGATCTTTTGGGCACAAGCTGTTTGAGACTCTTTCACCTTGCTTGGGTAATTGTGTGTGTGTGTGTGTGTGTGTGTGTGTGTGTGTGTGTGTGTGTGACAGCAGTAAAGAAGAAGGTAGGGAACGATATTATTCTAAATTGAAAAACCAGCAGAAGTAGGGCTGAAATTGAATCAGATGACTTTCATGTTGTGCCATGTTCTTTTTCTTTTTTTTTTTTCAAAAAAGATTTATTTATTTTGAAAGAGAGAGTGAATGGGGCAGGAGTGAAGGGCAGAGGGAAAGAGAGAATTTGAAGCAGACTCCCCGGTGAGGGAGAAGCCTAGTGCAGGGCTCATTGCCTGGACCCCGAGATCATGACCTGAGCTGAAATCAAGAGTCAGCAGCTCAACTCACTGAGCCATCCATCCAGGTGCCCCTCCACATTCTTTTTCTAAATGGTTTCCATTTATGAATTCATGTGATCTTTGTAACAACTCTGTGATGTAGGTACTATTATTATGCACATTTTCTACAGAGAAACTCAGTGACTTGCCTAGTATCACACAGTTAGTAAGTATGGATTATCTGAACATAGGCTCCAAGGCACAGGCTCATTAGCACTGTGCTATTATTACTTCTTTCTAGTCTTATGTAGCATTGTTTTTGATAATTTAGAAGTTCATGATCTGGAAAATATATGCTTGGCTAGTGAAAGGGTCTGTTTTATATTTCATAATGTAATCTCTGAATAAAGATGGCCATTTAGCAACCAGGAGACACTGTCCCTTGTGAGCAGCTTTCTAATGAGTAGTTATAGTTATGGGTGACTGGGGACCCAGTTGTTTATTTTTGAACTTACTCTATGCTAGTACACTGGAAGTGACATGAGCCTTCTTGTTTGATAGGAATATGTTTTTAGGATAATATTTGGTCCCGTTAAAATATATATGCTAATTATTTTTTGTTCTTAAACTTACATTAATTTGTGTTCATTGAAGAAAATAAAAAACACAAAATAAGCACTAATAAAAAAAAAGTCATCTGACATCCCGCTATCCAGAGATAAGCACTTTTAATAGTTTGGACATCTTCTATACTTCAGATCTAATATCAGAATATTGGTTGAGTAAAGGTAATGAAATACTATGAAGTTACTAAAAGTAATCCAATTTAAAAATGGGCAGATTGGGACACATGGGTGGCTCAGTCATTTAAGCATCTGACTCTTGATTTCAGCTCAGGTTGTGATCTCAGGGTTGTGGGTTCAAGCCCGTATCGGGCCCTGTACCCAGTGTGGAGTCTGCTTGAGATTCTCTCTCCCTCTGTTCCTGCCTCCCGCTCTCTTTCTCTCTCTCAAATTTTTTTTTTAAAGGGGCAGAGTACCTGAATACTTTTTTTCCCCAAAGAGTACATACAGATGGCCACAGACAGATGAAAAGATGTTCAACAGCACTCATCATCAGGGAAATGCAAATCAAAACCACAATGAGGATGTAAGGGGGATGTGGCTGAGACATCTGTCACTCCATTGATCGCCAGGATTGATTCAGCTGATCTGGCTGCTAGGCAGATGTCCCCTTCCTTCCTCACGGCTCCATGTGTGTCCGTCCTGAAACTGCAAGCTCAGAGGCCTTCTTGGTAAAGGAGGACCATTCTTTGGTCAAGAGTATACAAATAGCTATGCTCCTCTGCTGGAGCCTTCAAACAAGCTTTCAAAGTCCATTTGCAGAACATAGGGCAGTCAAGCTTTCAAGACTCCAGACACACCCAAATGAGGTACTGCATGTGGTAATCTGCCTTTCTTTTCTTTTCTGTTCTTTTTTTTTTTTTTTAGATTTTATTTATTTATTCATGAGAGACACACACAGAGAGAGGCAGACACATAGGCAGAGAAAGAAGCAGGCTCCTCACAGGGAGCCTGACACGGGGCTCAATCCCTGGACTGGGATCATGCCCTGAGCTAAAGGCAGATGCTCAGCCGCAGAGCCACCCAGGTGTCCCTCTTTTCTTTTCTTTCTTTATTTTTTTTAAAAGATTTATTTATTTATGATAGACAGAGAGAGAGAGAGAGGCAGAGACACAGGCAGAGGGAGAGGGAGAAGCAGGCTCCATGCCGGGAGCCCGATGCAGAACTCGATCCCGGGACTCCAGGATCACGGCCTGGGCCAAAGGCAGGTGCCAAACCACTGAGCCACCCAGGGATCCCCTCCCTCTTTTCTTTGAAAGAAAAAAAAAACAATGAGATATCTATCATCTTATACCTTTCAGAATGGCTAGAATAAAAAATGCAAGAAATTCAAGTATTGGTGAGGATGTGGAGAAAAAGGAACTCTTGTGCACTGGTTTTGGGAATATAAATTGGTGCAGCCACTGTATAAAGCAATATAGAGGTTTCTCAAAAAATTAAAAATAGAAATATCATATGATCCAGGGAACCCTGGGTGGCACAGCGGTTTAGCGCCTGCCTTTGGCCCAGGGCGTGATCCTGGAGACCCGGGATCGAATCCCACGTCGGGCTCCCGGTGCATGGAGCCTGCTTCTCCCTCTGCCTGTGTCTCTGCCTCTCTCTCTCTCTCTCTGTGTGACTATCATAAATAAATAAAAATTTTAAAAAATTAAAAAAAAAGAAATATATGATCCAATAATTCTACTATTGGGTATTTACACAGAGAAAATGAAAATACTGATTTGAAACATATATGCACCTCTGTATTCACTGCAATATTATTTACCGTAGCCAGATATGGCAGCAACCCAAATTCATTATAGACAAATAGATAAAGAAGATGTGGTGTATACATAATGCAGTATTAGTCATAAAAAAGAATGAAATCTTGCCATTTGCAACAACATAGATGGACCTAAAGGATATAATGCTAGGGGCCCCTGGGTGCCATTGTTTGTTAAATGTCTGATTTTGGCTCAGGTCATGATCCTAGGGTCCTGGGATTGAGCCTCACATCAGGCTCCCTGCTCAGTGGGGAGTCTGCTTCTTCCCCTGCTCCTTCCCCTGTTTGTGCTCTGTCTCAAATAAGTAAAATCTTTTAAAAAACAGATGTAATGCTAAATGCAGTAAGTCCTTCAGAGAAAGACAGATACCATATGATTTCACTCATACGTGGAATTTAAGAAACAAAACAAATGAACAAAGAAGAAGATACAAACCAAAAACCATTCTCTTAAATACAGAAAACAGGGCAGCCTGGGGGGGCTCAGTGGTTTAGCGCCGCCTTCAGTCCAGGGTGTGATCCTGGAGACCCAAGATCCAGTTCTGCGTCGGGCTCCCTGCATGGAGCCTGCTTCTCCCTCTGCCTGTGTCTCTGCCTCTCTGTGTGTGTGTGTCTCTCATGAATAAGTAAATAAAATCTTAAAAAAAAAAATACAGAGAATAGACTAGTGGTTGGCAGAGGAGGGATGGGTGAAATAGATAAAGGGGATTAAGACTAATTTATCTTGATGAATACTGAGGAAAGTATAGAATTGTTGAATTTTTATATTTAACCCAAATTAATATAACACTGTATGTTAACTACACTTCAATTAGGAAAAAAAAAGAAAACGAGGAGAAGGAAGAAAAGGTACTTGGGTGTCTGTGTGTGTGTGTATTTCTGAGCATGTATATCAAAGATTTTTTTTTTATCAAAGATTTTTGTAGTGAAAAACTCAAAATTATTATTCTCTTTTATATTTCTGTGGGTTGATGGGACTCAGCTAGATAGTTTGTACTTGGGATCTCATGCAATTGCAGTTAGATAGTGGCTGAGTCTAGAATCATCTGAGTCCATCTAAGATGGCACACTGACATGGCTGGTAATTAGTGCTGGGAGCACAGCTGGGCTGTTAACCAGAGTGACTGCACACATATGGCCTCGCCATTAATTTGGACTTCATAGAGCATGAACTTGACCAAGTTGGCCAACTTGGCCATTGTGGCCAAGTTCCCAAGAATGAGTGTTGTAGGACAGAGGAAGTGGATGGAAGATAGAGGAAGTGGAAGTTGCCAGTCTCTTAAGGCCTGGGCTCAGAAACCAGCACGAGGGCAATTCATCTATAGCATCATATACTATTGGTCTCAGCAGTCAGGGAGCCAACTACCCAAATTCAAGGGAAGGGGACGTAGACACAGACCCCATCTCTCAATGAAGGAGTGTCAAAGGATTTGTGGCTATTTTTAACCTACCATTTAGTTATGTTTTATACTAAAATTTAGTAAGTACCCCTGGGACTAATTCTATTCTTTATTTTCTTGTAATATTGAACAGATTTGACCAATTCTGTGTACAGTGAAATGTTTGTTGGTCCAGATGAATTTGACTTCTTTCAAATTGGAGTTGATACTGAAATAACATTTTGTTTCAAAGAATTAAAGGTAAACAAAAATTTGTGTCAAAATTTCACTCGTAGTTTTTTAAATAAAGATTTCAACTATTTTTCTTCTTCTTCTCCACCCCCCCCCCCCCCCCCCCCAGGGAATGCTGATATTTTCAGAAGCTACACATGCTCCTATAGCCATTCATTTTGATTTTCCTGGGAAGTAAGTCCTTGGGAACTTTCTGAGCTTCTTCCTTTCTGCCTGCCTGCTCGCCTTCCTTCCTTCCTTTCTTTTGTTATATATCAATAATAGAATCCTTTGGATCACTTTGAAATTTACACCTCAAGAATTCCTTAACTTTACTGGCAAAACTTAGCAAACTAAAAGTTTGAGGATGCTTTTTTTAGTTGATAATTGAGAAAGATATATTTTGCAGAGTGAATACATTTATAAATTTGACATGGTGCTGAATTGCCTAATTAGAAAATTATACATGGCTTAAGCAAATCTAATTTCTATGAAACTATGATATTTCATATAGTATTCCAGATCTAAGCTTTCAGAGATTGGGTTAGGTTAGATGGACTTTTTGAAATGGGATCTGATGATGTCTAAGCACCATTTGACTATGTTAATTTGTGAAAAGATGGACAGGAGTTCTTTTACTGTTTCCTTTTACTTTTGAAGTAAGTGTTGTTTTCTAATTTTCCTAATGTCCATCAAAAAAAAAAAAAACATGTATGATGCTTGCTCTGACTTTGCCTTTTTTAGACCTATGGCTTTAAGTATTGATGATATGTTATTGGAAGCTAACTTTATCTTGGCTACATTAGCTGATGAGCCAAGTAGAGCATCTTCTCCGCAATCATTGTGTCTTTCACAAAACCAAAAAAGGTAAGGCCAATATTTTAACGTCTGTATTGGTTAGGAAAAAGCCATTGCAATTTTATTCTGAAATAATTCATTGGCATTCATGTAGGAAATGATGGAGGAATAAAACATTAGGAGATCAGAAATATTGCCTAAATCAGGAAGAGCTTACAGAGGGACCAACTAGGCATGGAAATATCACCAATCATGCACTAGCCATTTGCTTTTTCTCTCCTGCTCAGAATTTGACAGGACTGTCTGGTTAATCTTTGTTACTACCCAAACCTCATTTCAGTTTTGGCAGTTGTTTTTTAGGAGAGATATAGTGTTAAGGTTTACGGTTAAGTTTCTGTTCACTGCCTAGAACTCTCTTTCTCAGACATGGGGACAACCTTTGTTTTTCTTTTTTTTCTTTTGTCTCAATAACTGATTTTTGGGGAGGGGGTGCAGAGTGCTTCACTATAAAAGTGACTTTAAGGGTACTATGGGAAATTTGGAAAATACAGAAAAGTACAAAGAAGTACAAATTGCACCACCTGGAGATACCCACTGTTAACATTTGACTTGCTGTTTTTTCTTTCAGACTTTTTTTTTTTTTTTTTTTTTTTTTTTTTTTGCATAAGGTGTTTTAAAATAAGATCAGGCTCATATAGGATATATACTTTTCTGTCCTCTTTTTCCTCACAAAATGTATTGTGAATATGTTCCAGTATCACTGATTATGACTTGAAAACATGATTTTTAATGACTGTATAGAATTTTATCATACAGATATATAGTAATTTGACTTTTTTTTTCTAACTTGGGCCCTGTTACTATATCACAAGTTTGTCTCATGCACACTGGGTTGCTTTACTGAAGAATTTGAATCTGTAGAGAGAATTTCCAAATAATCACATATGTAAACATTAGCTTTCTTTAAAAATTTTTTTATTTAAAGTCTAGTTAACATACAAATGTGATTTTGGTTTCAGGAGTAGAACTCAGTGATTCATCACTTGCATACAATACCCAGTGCTCATCACAGCAGGTGCCCTTCTTAATGCCCATAACCCATCTAGCCCATCCCCCACCCACTTCCCTCCATCAACCCTCAGTTCTCTATCATTAAAAGTCGCTTATAGTTTCTCTCTCTCTCTCTCTTCTCTCTTTCTCTCTTTCTCTCTCTTTTTCTCTCTTCCCCATATGTTCATCTGTTTTGTTTCTTAAATTCCACATTTGGATGAGATCATATGATATTTGTCTTTCTTTGACTTCACTTAATATACTCTAGCTCCATCCACATTGTTGCAAATGGCAAGATTCCATTCTTTTTGATGAATGAGTAATATTCCATTGTATATATGTACACCACCTCTTCTTTATCCATTCATCCATTGATGTACATCGGGCTCTTTTCATAGTTTGGCTATTTTTGATAATGCTGCTATAAACATTGTACCCCTTCAAATCTGTATTTTTGTATCCTTGGCTAAATACCCAGTAGGGCAATTGCTGGATCATAGGGTAGTTCTATTTTTAACTTTCTGAGGCAAATTTTAACCTTCAACAATCAGTTTTATGTTGTTTCAATATATTCCCTAAGCTAGTGTTATCATTGTCGCCTCCTATTTCTTTATTAGTTGTATAAAAATATACATTTCCAGACAAACAATTCCTTCATTTAATCCCTTAATCCCTCAGGTCAGATCTGATGCACTCAACACACAACAATTCAAAGGCTGATAAAAATGTAACCAGCAAGGCCCCAGGATGTATTTTGAGTAAAGCAGCACCCAAAAGGCTTTATCCAAGTGAGACTCTCACAAACATCTCTGCATTGGAAACCTGTGGCAGCCCTACGATGAAACGAGCGAATGGAGACATTAGTGAAGTGCCAGAAAGCAGTGTCAGTGACACTGACAGGTGCCAGGGTCTCCGTATCTGCAGAAGGTAAAGGGAAAACGTTGAGATGCGACCATGTCTCTCAAGAATCCTCATCATCGGGGATCCCTGGGTGGCGCAGCGGTTTGGCGCCTGCCTTTGGCCCAGGGCGCGATCCTGGGGACCCGGGATCGAGTCCCACGTCGGGCTCCCGGTGCATGGAGCCTGCTTCTCCCTCTGCCTGTATCTCTGCCGTTCTCTCTCTCTCTCTCTCTGTGTGACTATCATAAATAAATAAAAATTTAAAAAAAAAAAAAAAGAATCCTCATCATCTGTGTCCCTTTGCAGTCTCCCTGCCCAATCCCACCCCAGTGTCCTGAAAATAGTTTCCTTACTTTTTGACAGGGGAGGAGTGAAACTGGTCTGAGATGGAACAAAGACTGTTTATAGACTGTCAGTACAAAAGAGTTTAAATTGCTTATTGAGTAACAAAGTGTATTCAAGTAGAGATTGGGTCACTTGTATTAAATAATAAATTGATTGCTTCCAGGATACCTATCTTTGAATACAAATACTATGCTAAAATCATACAATTAATGTTCTAAGATGAGCGTCCTTCTCATTTTATTTTTCAAATTGGGTTGGGAAATCCTTTACTCGTTGGGAAATATAAATTTCATCCCAACAAACATTACACATTATTTCATGGTGGAGCCCCAGTTAATAACCTATTGTATTACCAACACTTTACTAACTGGATGATGAGCTTTACAGAATACTATTGTATTAAACCTTATGATATCTATTGAACTGAAGATAAATATGATTTATTAGAAACTGAAGTATCTTGGGATCCCTGGGTGGCGCAGCGGTTTAGAGCTTGCCTTTGGCCCAGGGCGCGATCCTGGAGACCCGGGATCGAATCCCACGTCGGGCTCCCGGTGCATGGAGCCTGCTTCTGCCTCTGCCTGTGTCTCTGCCTCTCTCTCTCACTGTGTGCCTATCATAAATAAATAAAAAATTAAAAAAAAAGAAACTGAAGAATCTTGAATAATAAGTCCCAGTTTAACATGTTTACATTAATGTTTTTTAAGTTTGCTTTACTGTTGCTACTATTATTGGTTTGGAAATATGATGTTTCTTAGAAATTTGAAGGGAGAAATAGCATTTCTAAAAGTCACTATCTTATGCTGTATAAAAGACTTTTAGGGCAGTAAAATTGGGTGGTAAATTCCATTCATTATTCAGTTTGATGCTGTGTTTATTGAATACCTGTTATATGCCTAGCAGTTATAGCAGTGGTCTCTTGTGTATTACTAGTGTGGCCATAAAGTGAAAACTGAAATTTGTCTCTTCATTATACAGAAGCATTTTCTCCTCCTGTTTTTTTGGTCACAGATATTGTGCTTACTTATTCACGGGTAACAACACAAAAACATTTTCTGGCCACTTCACGTTGCTGAAATTCACTAAAATGGCTCATTTCCTCACTAGGGAAAGTGACATTTATAGATGACTGTAAGCTCCATAAGCACCATTACAGGACTCTTCTTCACATTTCCCATAGCCATAAGTGACATACTTAAATTTTAAAAAGAAAGTTCTAGTTTTTTTAAAGACAGTTCTATTTTAAAGGGTATTATTTGCCTTAATGTGGCAAACTCCTGCAAAACTGAAAATACAATATGGTTCAGTTATTTATTTATTTTATTTTAAAATTTTAAAGATCTGTTTTTTTTTTTTTAAGATTTTATTTATTTATTTGTGAGAGACACAGAGGGAGGCAGAGACATAGGCAGAGGGAGAAGCAGGCTTCCCGCATGGAGCCTGATGGGGGACTCGATAACCAGATCCAGGATCATGCCCTGAGCCAAAGGCAGATGCTCAACTGCTGAGCCACCCAGGCGTCCCTGGTTAAGTTATTTAGACTTGTCATCTTCCACCCAAACTGTTGTGAGCCTTCCCATTGGGCCTCCATGCTTCTGTTCCCTTCCACTCTGGTTCTCCTCCAGTGAACTAGAGGATTTTGTCCAAACTTTACATTTACAATGAAGCACAGGGGTTTAGAGAACTGGCTCAAGATTTAGAGTTCCTAGGTTCACATCCCTGCTTGCCCCTTATTAGTTGTGTGATTTAGACAAGTTACTCCTCTTTGCCTTGGTTTTATTATCAGTAAAATGAGATAATAATAGGACTGCCCATTAAATAGAACTGTGGAAATTAATTGAACTACTATATGGAGCTGGCACATGGCTAGTGCTCACTGAATGTTAGTTTATTGTTATGCATCACTCTTCTGCCTTTGAAATGCTTGGATCGTTCCCCTTGTCCCATAGGATTACAACTAAACTTATTTTCTGATTTCTTCATGATTAAATTTCAGCTCTGCAATTTTAGTAAGAATACAACTGAACAATGCTGTGTTCTTCTCATACATCTTATCTGGAAGCACATAATGGAGATTTGTCTCCTTCTTGGTGATCCTAATTTTTATCATATAGTTAAGGTGTTATCTGCCAGGTTTCTCCATAGTAAAGTTACTGTTTTCTGTTAGTAATTGAAAGTGGCTTCCTAGTAGACCCTTTGAAACTATGTAAATATCCTGTTTCTCATCATACTTTTTTGCCTACTAATTTCAGCATCCATTGATGCTTTTTTTGTCTAAAATAGTTATTAAAGTGATGCTTGGCAAATGGCAATTTTTCTATTATCAGATGAAACCCCACTTTAATAACTTTCCTTCTCCCCATTTGATACTCAGTTATTTATGTCACAAAATACTCTTGGATATTAATTTTATTTGGGGGGGGTTATAATCTATTACTATTATTTATGCTGGGAGCCTCTGTCTCTTTGACACGTCTTCAGCGTTTTTTGAGCACTTCCTTACTTTTTGAAAACTTAAAGTGTTCTAGGCTTAACTTGTATTTCCCAACTCCAACCCAAATAGAATCAGCCATTCTCCCAAGAGTCCTGGTTCCTTTGATTAGTGATGGCAAACAGAAACAATTTCTGGGTGGTAGGTGTGCTCTTTTCTACTGGGATTTCCTTGCTTCTAGGCCCTCTTAGCAGACAAAGCTAAGAAACATATGTTATTTATTGACACATACACACATATTGATCAATTTTTATATCTATTTGTATACATACATACATGCATATATAAATTTAAACCCATGAATTCATACTGATACCTCCAGTTCCGGTCCAACACCACAGGGTTCATACTGGCCTCCCTCATTTCTTTATTTTTAAAAAATTATTTTAAAAAAGATTTTATTTATTTATTTGAGCGAGAGAAAGAGAGAACCTGAGCAGGCAGGAGGAGCAGAGGGAGAGGGAGAAGCAGGCTTGCCACTGAGCAGGGAGCCTGATGATGACATGGTGCTCAATCCCAGGACCCCCGAATCATGACCTGAGCTGAAGGCAGTGAAGGCAGATGCTTAACCAATGGAGCCACCCAGGCACCACCCCTCCCTGTTTCTTTCTTTCTTTCTTTCTTTCTTTCTTTCTTTCTTTCTTTCTTTCTTTCTTTCTTTCTTTCTTTCTTTCTTTCTTTCTTTCTTTCTTTCTTTCTTTCTTTCTTTCTTTCTTTCTTTCTTTCTGCCTGCCTTCTTCATGAGAGACACACACACACACAGAGGCAGAGACACAGGCAGAGGGAGAAGCAGGCTCCATGCAGGGAGCCTGACGTGGGACTCGATCCTGGGTCTCCACGATCAGGCCCTGGGCCAAAGGTGGCACCAAACTGCTGAGCCACCCAGGTTGCCCCCCTCCCTTGTTTCTTTATGACTTCTTTGTCTGACAGTGAGAAACTGGGCTGTTATTCCCCACAACATGTTTACTTATTGTTCAATCCAGGAACACATAGTTTCAGAATTGTTAATCCATACCCCTGGAAAAAATGAATCTGATAACAGAGGTACAACATTTGTGAATATTATTTTGTCTTTAGCTATTAAGTATATATTCAAAATACTGTTTTTCAGGGCACCTAGGTCATGCTGTGGGTTAAGCGTCTGATTCAGTTTGGGCTCAGGTCTCATGGTTGGGAGATGAAGCCCTACGTCAGGCTCTATGCTTGGCACAGAGTCTGCTTGAGATTCTCCATCCCTCTGTCCCTCTTGCTTGTGCTCTCTCTCTGAACTAAATAAATAAATTTTTTTAAAAATATTGTTCTTCAAAGTTACTTAAGTTAGTTTTCTTCCCTCACTCATAATTCAGTATGGTTATATTAATCACCTTTAATGCAGGTAGCTGTGTGTGTTTGTCTTCCATTTTGGTTCTCCCCAGATCCTTGTTGATTTTGGTCTTTGAGCTCTGACCTAGTTGCAGGCTAGAGTCAGAACTATACAGAGAGTATGCAGAGCAGTGGCACTCCCTCGCATCTTTGTACCTTTAGAGGAGACTAAATCTCACTAGTTTTTAACTATTATTTGTATTTCTTTTTGCTCAAGTGAGCAGATGCATATATATTTTATTTCTTCTTCTTTCTTATTCCCGAAATGCTGTTTTCCACTTTGCTTTTTGCACCTAGCTGTATGTACTAAAAATCACTCCATGTCACTTTATTTCCCCGCCCAACAACTACATGTGTGATGTACTGTAGTTAATTCAACCATACTCTTATATGTGGGCATTTAGATCCCCCCCGCTTTATATTTTGCAATTACAAAGTTGCAATGAATAGCCTTCTATACACGTAAAAGTTTTCACCTTGTCTTATGTGTATCTACAAGGCAAATTTCTAAAAGTGTGTTGCTGGTTTAAAAGTGCATGTGTAGTTTTGTTAGGGGCTGCCAGAGTTTTCTCCGGAAAGGTTGTACCAGTTTGCATTCCCTCCTGCAGTTGAGGAGAGGGCCTGTTTTTTCCAGCCTGGCAAACAGCATGTGTGTCATACTGCTAGTTGAGAAATGGTATCTCTGTATAGTTCTTTTTCTTTTTAATCTCTGTATAGTTTTAATTTGCATTTCTCTAATCGTGAGGTTGAACATATTTTCATGTGTTTAAAAACTTTTATAATTTTGGGGCACTTGGGTGGCTAAGTTGGTTGGGCATCTGACTCTTGGTTACAGCTCAGGTTCTGATCTCATGACTCATGGGACTGAGCCCCACATTGGGCTCCACACTCATTGGGAGTCTACTTGGATATTCTCTCCCTCTACCCCTTCCCCCTCTCAAGCACTTTCTCTGTCTCTGTCTCTTTCAAATAAATAAATAAATCTTTAAAGACTTTTATAATTTTTGTGAATTTATTATCTCTTATTTTTCTTTTTTTTTTTTGTCCTTCAATTTTTTTAAAAAAGATTTTATTTATTCATGAGTGACACAGAGAGAGACAGGCAGAGACATAGGCAGAGGGAGAAGCAGGTTCTATGCAGGGAGCCCAATGTGGGACTTAATTCTGGGACTCCGAGATCATGCCCTGAGCCAAAGGCAGATGCTCAACCACTGAGCCACCCAGGTGTCCTTGTCCTTCAGTTTTTAAAAGTTCTTTTTTTTTTTAAAGATTTATTTATTTATTCATTTATGATAGACATAGAGAGAGAGAGAGGCAGAGACACAGGAGGAGGGAGAAGCAGGCTCCATGCCGGGAGCCCGACGCAGGACTTGATCCCGGGACTCCAGGATCATGCCCTGGGACAAAGGCAGGCGCCAAACCGCTGAGCCACCCAGAAATCCCTAAAAGTTCTTTATATGTAAGGATATTAGCTATCTATTTATCTGTGATACATGATGCAAATATTTTCTATCAGTTGTCAAATTTAAAAATTTTTTATCATGCAAAAATTTTCCATATTATCAAATTTATCTACCTTTTATAAAAATTGTCATTGGATTTTGAGTCATTAATTAGAAAGCCTTGCCCTATGTGGAGGTTATTTTTTTTAATTATTTAAAAAAATATTTTATTTATTTATTCATGAGAGACCGAGAGAGAGAGGCAGAGATACAGGCAGAGGGAGAAGCAGGCTCCATGCAGGGAGCCCAATGTGGGACTTGATCCTGGGACTCCAGGGTCAGGACCTGGGCCAAAGGCAGGCGCTAAACCACTGAGCCACCCAGGGATCCCCTCTATGTGGAGGTTAAAAGAGAAACTCACCTATGTTCCCTTCTAGAACTTGAATGGTTTCATCTCTCTTTTTTTTTTTTGAAAGTGAGTGTGCATGAGCAGGGAGTGGGGTGAGGTAGAGTGAGTGAGTGAGGTGAGTGGGGCTGGGAGGAGGGGCAGAGGGAGGAGAGGAGAGAGAGAGAATCCCAAGTAGGTTCCACACCCACCCAGCACAGAGCCCAATGCCGGGTTCTGTCTCACAACCCTGAGTTCATGACCTGAGCCAAAATCAAGATTTAGACGCTTAACCGACAGAGCCACCCAGGAGCCTGATTTCATCTTTTTAGATTTATATCCTGAACCATTTGGAATTCCTTGTGTGTGGTGTGATGTAGGAGTCCAATTTTGTCTTTTGCAAAATGGCTACCCAGCCATCCCAGAACCACTTCTTATAAGGTCTACCTTTGCCCTAGTAATTTGAGGTGCTCCCTTTTGTCATATACTACATTTATGTATGTTTTGGGGTCTATTTCTAGACTTCCTGTTCTATTCTGCTGATCTGTTCATGTGTCAGAACCATATTTTTAATTATAGAGGGTTCAGAGTATGTCTGAATGTTCAGTAGTTGGTATCCCTTTGTAGATTTTGTCAGTTTTTCCTGGCTACTCCTGAATGTTGAACTTTAATATCAACTTACATATATTACATGATATCAACTTACACCATAAAAGTGAGTGAAATCATATGGTATTTGTCTTTCTCTGACTTACTTTGCTAAGCATTTTACTCTCTAGATCTATCCATGTTGTTGAGAATGGCAAGATTTCATTCTTTGTTATGGCTGATAATGGTCCATTGTATATACATACATCATCTTTATCCATTCAGCAATCTATGAATTTGGGCTGCTTGGGCTACTTCCTTATCTTAGCTATTGTAAATAATGCTGCTATAGACATAGAGGTGCATGTATCACTTTGAATTAGTGCTCTTGTATTCTTTGGGTAAGTACCCAGCAGTGCTATTGCTGGATCATAAGGGAGTTCTATTTTAACTTTTTTTTTTTTCTATTTTAACTTTTTGAGGACCCTCCATACTGTCTTCCACAGAGGCTGCACCAGTTTGCATTCCTACCAACAGTGCACAAGGATTCCTTTTTCTTCACTTCCTTACCAACACCTGTTGTTTCTTGTGTTGTTGATTTTAGCCATTCTGATAGGTGTGAGGTGATATTGTGGTTTTGATTTGCATTTCCCTGATGATAAGTGATGAAGAGCATCTTCATGAGTCTATTGGCCATCTATAAGTCTTGGAGAAATGTTATATCTAATGTCCATTTTTAAAAAAATATTTTATTTGAGAGAGAGAGAACGCATGTGTGAGAGTGTGCAAGGGAGAGGAGCAGAGGGAGAGGAACAAGCAGACTCTGTGCTGAGCTTGGAGCCCAAAGCAGGGCTCAGTCTCATGACCCTGAGATCATGACTGAGCTACCCAGGTGCCCCTTTTGTCCATTTTTTTTTTTTTACTTTTTTTTTTATTTATTGATAGTCACACACAGAGAGAGAGAGGCAGAGACATAGGCAGAGGGAGAAGCAGGCTCCATGCACCGGGAGCCGGACGTGGGATTCGATCCTGGGTCTCCAGGATCGCGCCCTGGGCCAAAGGCAGGCGCTAAACCACTGCGCCACCCAGGGATCCCTCCTTTTGTCCATTTTTAAATTGGATTGGTTTTTTTGGGTGTTGGGTTTTATAAGTTCTTTATGTATTTTGGATACTAACCCTTTATTGACTATGTCATTTGCAAATCTCTTTTGCAAACCTCATTCCATAGGTTGCCTTTCAGTTTGTTGATTGTTTCCTTTGCTGTGCAGCAGCTTTTTATTTTGATGTAGTTTCAGTTGTTTTATTTTTGCTTTTGTTTCCCTTATCTCAGGAGACATTTCTAGAAAGAAGTTGCTACAGCCAGTGTCAAAGTTACTGCCTGTGTTTTTTCTAGGATTTTTATGGTTTCAGGTCTCACATTTAGATGTTTAATCGATTTTGAATCTATTTTTGTGTATGGTGTAAAAAGTGGTACCGTTTCATTCTTTTCCATGTTGTTGTCCAGTTTTCCCAACTCCATTTGTTGAAGAGATACTCTTTTTTCCATTGGGTATTCTTTAGGTGCTTTGTTAAAGATTATTTGACCATATAATTTTGGGCTTATTTCTGGATTTTCTATTCTGTTCCATTGATCTTTGTGTCTATTTTTGTGCCAGTACCATACTGTTTTGATTACTACAGCTTTGTAATATAACTTGAAGTCTGGAATTGTGATACTTCCAGCCTTTTCTTTTCTTTTCTTTTCTTTTCCTTTCTTTTCTTTTCTTTTCTTTTCTTTTCTTTTCTTTCTTTTCTTTTCTTTCTTTTCTTTCTTTCTTTCTTTCTTTCTTTCTTTCTTTTTCTTTTTTTTTTTTTTTCAGCCTTTGCTTTTCTTTTGCAAGATTGCTTTGGCTATTCTGGGTCTTTTGTAGTTCCATACACATTTTAGGATTGTTTGTTGTTGTTCTGTAAAAATGCTGTTGGTATTTTGATAGGGATTGCATTAAATGAATAGATTGCTTTGAGTAGTAAAGACATTTTAACAATATTTGTTCTTTCCTTCCATGAGCATGGAATGTCTTTCCATTTCTTTGTGTCATTTTCAATTTCTTTCATCATTTTTTTTTATAGTTTTCAGAGAACAGGTCTTTTACCTCTTTGGTTAGGTTTATTCCTAGATATCTTACTATTTTGGGTGCACTGTATAGAATCGAATTTTTTATTGGTAATGGATTGGTTATGGGGATTAAGGGAAAAGGAGGTTCCAGAAAGACTTAGGTTTGGAGAAACAGGTTCAATTCTCACTAAGATCACAAAGTCAGTATTGGATATGTTAAGTTACAGAAATCAGGTAGGTAGTAGGATATCTGAAGTTCAAATTCTGTGAGACTCCCTCGCATATATAGGTGATAATTTCAGCCAGGGGTGTGACTGAAATCTCCTAGGGAGAGGGTACAGAGGAGAGGACTGCCATCATAGAAAGCAGTGGTTCTTATACCTGGGGCAATTATGCTCCCCGGGGGATAATGAGCAACATCTGGGGATTTTTTGGATGTTACAGTTTGGGGTGTGTGTGTGTGCTACTGACGTCTAGTGGATAGAGGCCAGGGATGCTGCTCGACATTCTCTGCTGCACAGCACAGCCCCCACAACAAAACATCATCAGACCCAAAATGTCAGTAGTGAGGAGATTGAAAAAGCCTAATTTGAAGGATGGGTAGGAGAGAGCCAGCCAGCTGAAAAGTCTAAAAGCAACCAGGAGAGTGTGGCATGAAAAAGGTACTAGAAGAAAGCATCAGAGTGAGTATCAAGTGGGATGAAGACCAAAAATGGTCATTGGCTTAAGGATATAGTGATTTTTGGTGACCATAGAGTCTGTGGGGGTGGGGTGGGGTGGTCAGCAGCTTTTTCAGATAGGACTGAGGAATAGAAAAATGAGAAAATGGAGACAGTGAATGTAGACAGCTTGACAGCAGAGGTAAGGGAGTAGTTGGGCGGGGGGCAGGATAAGGCTATTTTGTATTTTAAAGATGAGACACATTTGATTAAAGTATTGATATTCGTATTCAACAGAGGAGTGGCATGGGAGGGCCTGGGAGGCAGTGACAAGGAGGGAAGGATTGGCTATAGCTGGGAGTGGTAGCTTCAGCTACAGCAGGAGGGAAAGGGGAAAAGATGGATTAGTCAAGTAGGATTGCCACAGACTGTCTCTGGTCTCTTTGTCTCTTGCTGCCTTGGTGTGAGTTTTAATGGCTCCAGCAGAGGAGTCAGATCACTGATTCCAAACTGTGCCTTTTAGTCAGGGAAGGGTTTCATTATAGGATATGCTGTGCCAGTCATGAAGGTTCTGGGTGTTCCATGAACCATCTCACCATCAAAGTTAGGGAGACTACATGGGCCAAGTTTCTGAAAAGGGGCTGCTACCTGGAGCATCTAATGAGCACTAACTTTCGCTCAAATAAACAGTGGTTACTTTTTTTCCCCTCCAATTTTCTTGCATGTTCTTTGGAGCAGTTTCTTCTGACCAGCGAGAACACTTCAACCACCCTTTTGACAGTATGGCAACAGCAAGTGACAATGAAGAAGACGACATGAATAATAGCAGTTCTTCCACATTCTAACACTTAATGATGGCTGAATTGGCCCCCAGCCCATTTGCTGGCTCACTTGCACCTCAAACACATTTTCACATTTAGTCCATAAAGGTACTGTCTTGGACTTCCTTGATATGGAGGATGGGCTTCTGCTTTGCTAAACATCATTTTGTTAACAGCCATATCTAGAAATAGCTGCTTGTTAAGTGTACATATTTGCTTTGAATCCATTATGCTACTTGGAGGCAGAAGAGTGGTCTGTGCCGGGAAAAAGCTTATTAGAATTCTTCAATGCACATTCTCACTAGAGCTTTTTAGCATTTTCTTTGCCAGTTTTATAAAGGTATTTAGACTTTTTTCAGCAGCCATTTGGAGTGCATCAATATGGCCTGTAGTTCTGTGACCAATAGGTAGCTTTTGTATTTCATTACAAACATCGAGTTTTGGTGCTTTCAGACATAGTGAAATGCCGTAACTTCTTGTCCGTTGTTTTTTAGAATTTAAGATTTTTTTTAAAGGATTTTTTAAAAAGATTTTTAATTTATTTATGACAGAGAGAGAGAGAGATAGAGAGAGAGAGAGAGAGAGGCAGAGACGCAGGCAGAGGGAGAAGCAGGCTCCATGCAGGGAGCCTGACATGGGACTTGATCCCAGGACTCCAGGATCAGGCCCTGGGCTGAAGGCGGCACTAAACCGCTGAGCCACCCAGGCTGCCCTATTTTGTTAAGATTTTAAGTAAAATAATCCCTGGAAAAAAAAGGTCAAGAATAAAAATATTAGCTATCCCCCCTCATTTTGGAGTCTTTTTATATATTGTAAAATTTTATTTTCTAGCCTTAAGTGGTTCTGATTTTCATATGTGATTCTTATATTTCACAGTGTGATGCAGAAAATAATTTAATGGAATTGATGCCAAAAAATTATTTCTGTATTATCTGACATAGAGCAGCAACCTCCACTTTTGAGAGCCTAGGTTTGGAGTAAAATGAGACAGATGATGAATGTTTCTGTTCCTTGCCCCTTTAAGAATTAGCTTCTTGGGGATCCCTGGGTGGCTCAGATTTAGCGCCTGCCTTCAGCCCAGGGCGAGATCCTGGAGTCGCAGGATTGAGTCCCACATCAGGCTCCCTGTGTGGAGCCTGCTTCTCCCTCTGCCTGTGTCTCTGCCTCTCTCTCTGTGTCTCTCATGAATAAAAAATAAAATCTTAAAAAAAAAAAAAATTAGCTTCTCACCTGAACAGATTAAAAAATCTGGCACAAACCATTGTTACATAATATGATGCATGACTCTCCCTCCCCCAAACCTGTTTATAGTCAGTTATAACCTGACAAACTCCTGACTTCTGTAACATCTTTCTATGAAGTTTATGTGAAACCAATAAAGAAAATGTTAACTGGCAAGCAGTTGTACTTTACATTTTGTGAGGAATTCATACACAAAGGTGGCTGAGTGAATTAGTAAACTTTAGAACTGTGAACAGAGTTCTAACTAAAATCAGAATGAATTTGGCTCTTGTAGCTTAGTACTGAGTCAGAGCTACCCACAATAACCTAATAAAAACTCAAGTTTGTCTCAAAATGTTCCTCAATGAATGAAAATGGGCTTTCACTGAGCTTTTTATGGAAATTGGCAATGCCCACATAATTTCAAGTCCTTCCATACTGTAGGCTAAAGATTTACATATCTTATGCTTACACTGATGATTAACACTGAATTTCACGTATTCCTGAAAACGCAGATGATGACAAGGAGAGCATGTATACCCGGGTAACTACAGGTCTCCTTGCAGAGGATGAAGTTTCTGGTTCTCACTGAAAAGGGCAGAGGTGTGTATGTAGGTTGTGAAGGCATCATCATCAGTAATTGCCTGGATGCAACATCAGTCTGGAAAAGATAGTTACAGTATTAAATGGCATAGAATTTGGGTTTTAGAATTTACATACAGAATGTTAAGTTTAAATGACATCAGTTTTTTTGTGGCTTCATTCCTTACCATTTGAGATGCAAAATCCTTATCAATTGGGAAAACATCTATATTTTACATTCAATAATCAGTCCATTTTGATGGAATTTTGGGGGCAACTAAACTGATGTAGTAAACCAGCTGGTGAAAAAGAGCTAAGGGGGATAAACTAATAAGACAGAAAATGATAGCTACGAAGTAAGGAGTCCCTGTTAGAATGATAAGAGGCTTGGAAATGAGGACGTGACAGAGACCCAACAGAATGTCTAGGGCTGGTGTCTTAGTTACGGTTCAAATTAAGAGGAGTTACACAGATTAGTATAAATACTATATTTATTAAATATCTTTACAGTTTATTTAAATGTATTTACAGAACTATTCCTGCATAAGTTATATTTCAGACATCCAATTCAGGTCATTGCCTCTTGGGTAAGACAAATAATGATAGTCTCAACAGAAAAAAGCAGCTCATTAGTATACACAAATTCAAATTTGCTTCAATATTTAGCCATCTTTGCCACAAACTACCTGCTAACTTAAAATTTTGACATGGACACTGTTGATTTTTAGTTGAGAAGTTCAATTTTGCAAAGAATATTTGTAAACAAATAGAATCCAAATGCTTTCTGCTTCATATTTTCAATTTTATAAGCAGATTTACATATATGTATACATATAAATTAAATTAACATTTATATATTGAGAAATGTGATTTTTTTCCAGGGAAATTGGATGCTGTAGCTTCTACCAAAGAGCGCTGGTATAAGGTGACAAGGAACCATGAACTTATTCGAAAGTACAAACATTTACAGTTCTAGCCAATCTTGTTTACAATCTCCAAAATGCTGAAAACTGACTCAGTGAATTCCCACAATTCCTGCCTTGTTACTCGATGTGGTAGGTTGGTGGTACTGAAGGCTACTGTTCTAGCCAGAACAAATGCAGCTGATAGGAGAGGAGACACACTCTCCCATCATGCAAAGCTTGAAATGTAGTTTCTACTCTAGACACAGCCCACCCCCACCCCCCAGACATGCATACCTGGAATGGATTCTTTTGTGATTTAGTACCTATCAACCATGTCAAGCCAGTACAGTAATTCAGGACAAATAACTGGTTTCCCCCACCCCCATTTCTTCTTTCAGTTTTTTAAGAGCCTATAGACTCTACTGTATTATCCATTCAGTAAATTTTTTGTGCGCAGGCAGCTTAAATTCACAGGAAGAAATAAGGTTCTGATATGTTTAGAGTGCACATTTTAAAACAGAATAAAATAAAAATTTCAAGCATGTGATAAAAATATTGATTTTTATAATACAGTATTGCTTTATAAATATAGATGGAAAAGCTATAAACTTTTACTGGTCTTTGGTGCATCCAGAGAGGGATAAATAATTTGCCATTTGTAAGTTAGAAATCCAAATTCTCTTTTGTTATAAAAGTCCAGTACATGAGGCAAATGTGTATGCATTTTATACTGCTTGATTTAAAATACAATTAACACACATTAAGTTCAGAATCAGACCCACCAAGTGGTATATCTCAGTCACACCCCACAGAGACTTGGATTCTGTGACCTGGAATATTCCAGTATGGGTCCAGCAGAGCCTCTGACTTCTGGGAGTGGAAGGAGAGTTACTTGTAAGCAGCACTCCAACTGATCATCACCCCTCCCACCCCCAACCCACCCCGGCGGTCATAAAATTAAGTGCATAAAATACAAAGGACAGGGCAAAAAGAAAATAGAGAAAGTATTTTGTGTCACTAATCTATGGGCCAGGTCCAAAGTCAGTTCCATTGTGAAACTCAGTTCTTGTCCCACTGTTTCCAATATCACTGACACAAACACATTGTTGATTTCTAATGGTCATTTCTCAAAAAAGCCAAAAAAACAAATAACTGAATTGATTAAATGAGTTGTGTAAAAGACCACCAATCTAGCGTTATAAAGACTGTTTGATGGGTTAATAAGAGCAGAAAAAAGCCAGTGACTTGACCAGCATTGCTCTTACAAGGAATTAAATGTAAGCATTGGAAAATTAATGCAAAATAGATCCAGATCATAAGGCGACGTACCTCTGACCAGATATAATTAAAAACCCAAACAAAAGAACTGAAATTGCCAGCCCAAATATAAATGTATTCCTTTCAACAAAACCCTTCTGGATGCAACTTTCTTTACTTTTTAAATACACAGAGACTGCAACAGTTTGTGCAAAATAAATACCCCGCCACTTGCCACTCACGCTTCCATGTTTTATCATAGCACGATGGGTACTCATTATTTAAATGGAGTCTCCCTCCACCCGTCCCTCCCCTCCCTGTCCGCTATTTTCTCTACCAAAGAATTCTGTTTTGTCAAGTTAGGGTAGTTAAGGCATTCTGACATGTAATTAAAGGTGATTCAAAATAGATATCTAACATTATGCCAATTTAGGAATAGTAGATAAATTACTGAACAGCTTACAAATGAATAACTCATTCTTATTATAAATGAAATGCCTGTTACAAGCATGATGCATTGAAATATAGTAATGACATGTACATGGTACATGTTAAACAATTTTAAATAAAACAAAAGCTTGACAGTTACTCAAATATACAGTACAAGTTCACAAAACAAAATCTTTTAAAACAAGTTGAGGTAACCTCAAACATAAGTTTTAATGCAATAAACCAGGGAATAAGTATCTCCTTGAGAGAAAGACACTTTCTGTATTCTCCTCCAGTAGATCCTCATCAGGTTTAATTGCATTCTCATCTATACACCAATGTTACCTGACTTATATATAAAACATGGCTTTAATTTAAGGATTTCTAAGTATATATTTTTTCTACCACCAAGTTAATGAAGGAAAAAAAAACTGACCCAAAAATATATATCTTTACAGCAGTCGACTTGTACACAAACCTTAAAAATAAGTTTGAGCTTGCAGATAAAGGGAGAACTGAATGCGGGGTAGTTTTATAAGGAAACTATACACTGCAAGATGGCTATTCGGAAACTGTAAACATTAAGCTTGATTCAGAAACCCCTAAATTTCTGTGTAGGGCAATGCAAATGTCAGATCATCCCTAGGAGTTTTCTTTGTGAACTCCTGTGCTGTTGCCACTGCCCACGGTGCTCTTTCCATACGGACTCCCTGAATTTGGTGCATGCTCTACGGATAGCAAGGCTAGTAATGAAAAGTCTGAGAGTGAGACTAGCAGTAGCAGGACCATCAAAACCCAACAAAATTCAGTTACAGCTGTCTGTTCTCTATTAGGCCTGTAGGGAGAGGGCTCCTGCACAGGGTTATTGTATCAGACAGCTGGGGGGAATTTCAGCCATAACATTACATTTCTTGGCTTTGAGGAGTTTTATGATCTTAATATTTCCACTGAAAAAATTTGGCAGGGAGTCTCCCCAACCCCTCCAGCAGATCAGGCCATCAGCCTGTGATTTGGACTAATCAATAAACTGCCAAAACTTTCCTCATCAGGAGCACAATTAGGCATATTTTAAAAACCAAAAACCATTTGCATCAACAAAATTAAACTGAATTTTTCTTCTGATTTGTAACAAAAAAGCTCCTAGGATGAAGATTTCATAATCCAGAGCAAGGTTTTAGAGCAGACTTATAAGCCCCTGAAAAATAGGAGTTTATAATGAAAACATAAAGCCACACCCAATCATCATAACAAAGACTGTATGTATAGTACACGTTTAACATTTCTTTTGATGATAATGTAAATGTATGTTTCTAGTAGATGTACCATAACATACAATTTGTGTTAGACTTTTAAAATTCCTTTTACGCATTATAATTTTGAATTCACTTTACCAACATCACTCATTTTCAATACTTAAACCATTTTTGAAACATAATAGCCATGTTGGTGTTGAAAACCTCCATCCCATCATGAAAAAGGATGGTAAGAAGTGAAGGTCGATCTTCAAATCTTGCTTTTCTTCAAAATGGCTGGCAGATATGAGCTAGTGAATGACAGTAGTGGTTCTCCACGAAGATCTCAACCATGTCTCAAAAAGACAAGCAAAGGCTTTACATCACTGGCCATTGAGATCAGTGGCAAAGAAACATGGTCCTGCCAGCAGGATCAGCACACATGGCAGGGGAGAATTTGGGAAGATGAAAGGAAGGCCAGAGCTGACACTAAGGCAAGTCAGTCTGTATACTCAGCCACTATTGAAAGAAGGACAGTGATGTCATCTGGCTTTCCACCTAAAATGAAAATGAAAATGAAAATGACAATGTCTTCGTACATCTTAAAAGGAAAAGTCAATTAAAAATGTAAGCCTAAAAAAGTACTAAGAGGACAAATGCTTGCGATTCAGAGAGGTTTGGTTTGATCTCTAGTAGAAAAAACATATTTGATAAAGTGAAATAGTTTAAAAAAATTACATGTAACTTAATTATATGAAGTCTAAAAAAATCTTCACTGCTTCTTTACAACAGGCGCTCCATTAAAATGGCCACCATATCCTCTGTTTATAGCAATCACAGTAGAGACAAAATCTGGTTAAGATAAATTCTGCCTGACGAGAAAGTTACATGCTTCTACTGACAATCCTAATTTGGACAAACATATCTAATGTTTTGAAACTAGGAATAGTCTTGTATTCTAATCTGCCAAACAGCTATGGCATGTGCTTTTTTCTATTTTAGTACTTCCTGGAGGGCTAAGAAATGCTTTACATGTCATAATATTGTATCAGCAAGAAACTGACCAACTCCATGAGTTCTGATATGATAGCACCAACATGTCATCCCAGCTCTAAGACTGAGCTACTGGCCTGCTCCCAAAGTTACGTATCATTCAGTAGAGAGGAGGACTTAGGCAAGGACAGTTTAACATTGCTTCCCTCTTCAAAATCTGCTGTGGTAATTTGGCAGGCAAATATTGTCAACGAGTCCCACAAAGCCAGAGGAAGGGAGAAGTGAAATGTCAGACCCGTGAAGGGCAGAATGTTAAACTGTTAGGAATGTCCAGGGCCTCTAGGCGGACTTGGAGGCCTTCTGGGCTCAGGTCCAGGCAGTGCAGTGCTGGCAATAAAGGGCTTCAGGTTCCACCTGCTTCTACAGCCAATGAAGTTCAGTTCTGGAGGGCATCCTCTGTGGGGAAGACATGGTGACATGCACTTATTCTAATCCTCCAGTGTTAGGGCCTGCTGACCTTGCTCAAAGCTATGGGTTCACAGCTGGAACAGGACACGTCACCGTCTCACCCCAGTATGCTAGTTTACTGCACCACAGAGCCCAGAATGCTCCCATCCTACTATGTCCCCAGTTAGTCCCTATAACCTTCCTAAGGAATGCTTACCTCTCACATTCAATCCGTTGTCACATGCAAATTGTGCAAAAGGTGACATATAATTTGGGTCATAGGCCAGCTCATGGGCTTGCTCAGCAATGCTTCTTGCCGTCTGTTGTATACTTTCATAATTGGAATTCTAAGATGAAAGGATGAAGGAGTTATTTTTACCAAAATGCCTCATATGATTTCTGCGTGTAAGTATACTTCTTGCAGATATCACTTTTTGAGACAGTAACATTTATCTAACCACAATTTCCACCATTTAAGTTATATTATAGTTAGAGAAGACATTACAACATTACATATTCAGTAAAATGAACAAGACCACAAGTGAGTGCTGCCTGCACAAGATGTCAATCGGATGTCACCCTTTGCTAGGATGGCCTTGGGTCCTAAAGTCTGGATTTTCATTTTTGCTTTTTTCCCCACTTGGAATTCTTAAGGTATTCTTGCTAAAATTGGATGGGACTGAAAAGGTGGATTTTGATAGCACTTTAGGGATGACCTCAAAAGTTTCCTTGTTTAGGAATGCAACCCTGGCCAACCATAATTTGCTCTTTGAGTAAGAGCTGCCAGTTGTCCTACCGAAAATACCTTTAGAATTTTATATCATGATGAAAGATTCTTGTTTAGCTGTGTAATCTTGAGTCATACCCTTATGCTTGCTGCTTCAACTTTCTCATCTGTAAAATGGGGATGGGAAACAAGGTCCATTTTAGCTCTAACATTCTAAGATTTGGGATAGTTTCAGTATAAATAATAAAAGGCCCCTGCTTCAATGTCACCTCCTCAAAAAGTCTTCCCTGCCCAATTTCTAAAATAGCAGCCCTCTTTATTCTCTGTTCCATTACCCTGCTTTATTTTTCTTATTTACTACCAACATTCACCATATATTTCTTTCTCTGTATTTTCTGTCTCCCTCCCCTAGAAATATAAGCTCCATATGGGGAGGGAATGTGATACTTCTACTTACCACCCCATCACCACACAGAGCACAGTATCAGCACCATGTAAGCACCTGACCTTTTACTGCATTCCGCAGATGAGGCACGACTCTGAGGATTTCGTATGCAGTCTTAATTAACCCTCAGCACAACCCTATAAAGTGGACCTGTGGTAACCCCCATTTTAAAGGTGAGGAAAACACTGCTTAACAATTTTAAAAACTTAAAGTCACACTGCTTAGTGGTAAGAACATAGGAAAACACTTATTTCCCCTAGAGTTTGTACTCTTACAAAGCCAGGAAAATATGGAAAAACTGGTTTTCACTTCCTTCCACTCTCTGTATGGGCCAAGTCTAAACTGTTTCATTACTGGTGACAGTTCAGATCATATCAAGGCCCCTAGCTGCCTGCTGCCCTTGGCTGGCTCTGGTATGGCGATTTCCTGTCTTTCCCAACCTCAACACCTGCTGGGTTTGTTAAAGAATGAGAGGAGAAAAAGACAATCAGGAGCCAATACCATTAAAAATACAAGAAATTGGGCAGCCCCGATGGCGCAGCGGTTTAGCGCCGCCTGCAGCCCAGGGCATGATCCTGGAGACCCCAGATCAAGTCCCACATCAGGCTCTCTGCGTGGAGCCTGCTTCTCTCTCTGCCTGTGTCTCTGCCTCTCTCTCTCTCTGGGTCTCTCTCATGAATAAATAAATTAAATCTTAAAAAAAAATACAAGAAATTTCTCATCTGGCCTTTCCTACCTTTACCACTTTACTATAGGTATGGGGGAGAAATCTCTTTTTCCCTCAAGTTCTCCAATTATGAATATTTCCATTTACAATTGCTTGAATGACCAGAACCATTATTTTCCTAAATTCTCAAAACAGTCTTGTCCAAAACTACAAAAAGAGATAATACAATTAAACCAATAAAACCTAGCTGCCCAGAGAGGGCCACTGTTTCCATGAACCAACCTTTGAGTTAATTACCTTTAATTTTTTTAGCTCCTGGAGAATCATATAATCAGGCATGTTGTCAAAAAGTCCATCTGTTGCTGTCAGGATAATGTCTCCTAACTGGACATCAAAAGATGTGCTATCAGCAGCATCCGGGCTGTGACAAGGACAGGATAGGGGCAAAGTTACGAGAGGCCTTCAGAGATAAGGTTCAAAGTTTTCAACAGGCACTAGGTTACAATGTAATGAGGCTTTAAAAAAGGGCAATTTATAATAACAGAATCAATAATAAAAACTAGTCATTTTGAAATTCCTAACCTTGAAAAAAATTAATTGAAGAATCTGATATAAATATTTCAAAAGCTTAACTAAAACTACTAAGTAAAACTGAGTTTGATGATTAGTCACATATGGCTTAAAAGAAGGAAGGGTTCTTTTCTAACACGCCTCTAAAGTCCTAGTAGAAATGAGTCTTTATTTCCTAATTCTTTACAGCCAAATTCCATCCTCTCTTATTCATTTTTCTACTCATCAGTTTCCCTTCAGGCTTGACTCTAGCTCTCAGGAGGCTGCAGCATAGTGGAACAATAGAGCACTCTGGAAAAGAGCCTGCAAATACAGATACTGTAAGAATTCACATGAAATACCTACACTGTATTTCTTACTATATACTAGTAATTACCAGTATTATCACAAGTGTATTATTACTAGTGTGGACTAGTAAGGCAGAATAAGGACTGGTCTCTCAGGGCTTAAAGAATGCTCACCACACATAAGTATTTAATTATTAGTGTGCGTGGCACATAGTAGATCTTGAAGAAATATCTAATAAAGGAAGAAAACAAAGTAAATAACCCTCCAAATTGTGTGGGAGGGGAACCTCCTTAATATATTGTTAATGAAGAAAGGAACTGTGTGTGTGTGTGTGTGTGTGTGTGTCAGGGGAAGATCCATAAATACAGATGCTTCTATATGCAGAGAATAATTCTGGAATGATGCAAGAAATAGATTGGCTGTCTCTGAGAGAAACTGTGTTGCTGGGGATGAGATAGGAGGTAGGTTTTTCACTACATCTTTTTGTATAAAACTTTAAAAAAGATAGATGGGAGATTTGTTTTCTCTAACACCTGATGAAAGCAGATACCAGAACTGGGGGGTAGGGAAGGGACACCAGGTGGGGAGAAGAGAAAAGATTGTATATTCAAAGAGTTAATGGCCCTCTCAAAGGCTGGTTCTCAGCCATTTCCAAAGGCTAGCTTCACTGAATCCAAGCCTCCAAGGTGAGGGAAAGTTGAAATATCTAAGTCTGCCTCAACCTATAATTAGGCAACAAGTGCAAAGAAAAAATTTACACACTGACCCAGAAAGGAGGAGCCAGAACCAAAGTACCCTAAACTTGACAGGAAGACCTCAAAACTTATGTAACTGACATGTTATAAAATATGTGAAGAGTAAACATAAAAACAGACAACCCACCAATGCCTACGAGAGATCTACACAAAGTACACAGAAAATTTTTGGCTCACCCTCTCTTGACTGAGGAAAGAAGTAGCGTTTAAAAGTTCTGTGATGGGCTTTGGCAAGGAACTTTCACTCACACATTTCTACCACAACCACTTTGTAAACACAGTTACTAAAGGAAAACATGTAAATTAAGGTTAAAATTATATTTTCTAGATAAGAGGAACTAGGTAAAATAGGATGTAAATGCTATCTTGCAGCAGAGGAAAAAGACTGTAAAGCTGATGGAAACCAGGTCGATTTCTTCTGTGGAATAAAGAAAAACAATACAAGATACTTCCCAGTTGCTCAGACTTTGGAAACAAATCAGATTCTAGCAGTTTAGATTAATGACCAGGTTGGCAGCGAAGTTCTATTTTATGCTGAGGTTTTTCTTCCCTAGGAGTGTCCTCTGCTATCCCGCCTGCCGAGGCTCGCTACCATTGGACAGTCTGTCCTCTTCTCCCAACACTCCCACCCATGAGCTTGGTGTTCCGCCAGCTGCAGTTTTGCCCATTTTGATTGAACATACTGTGCCGCTGGAAACTTTTGACTGCACTGAAACACGAGCTGAAGTCACATGCTCACAAGCTGTCTGTGGGTTCCAGGGAAGCAACCTCCACCTCACTGGCAGGCCAGGCAGAGTACTACCCTAATCAGATGGTCCCAAAGATAGTGTGTGAGATATGGCAGGGCAGCTCTAGCACTCAGAAGCCAAACAACAAGAATCAAATAAGGGAAAATTAAAACACTACTCTCTGTAACTGTTAGTTGAACCTGGTATCCACCAAGCCCTTGGGGTTTTGCTTTCTCCTCATTCCAATATGGCTAATATGAATATATATTACAGCCAACTGAAGAAGGGCCTATAGTGAAATATTCCTCCAGTTATGGTAACCTACCCTAACCTGACATAAAAAAAAATGCTTCCTTCTCTCTAAGAGTCAGCAATTGTCTGTCTTTCTCTTTCTTTCTTTTTAAAGATTTTATTTATTTATTCATGAGGGATACAGAGAAAGGCAGAGACATAGGCAGAGGGAGAAGCAGGCTCCGTGCTGGGACCCTGATGCGGGGCTTGATCTGGGGACTCCGGGATCATGACCTGAGCCAAAGGCAGATGCTCAACCACTAAGCCACGTCCCTCAACTTGATAGTTCTTATTAAGCCAGATCTTGAGTGCAAACTAAGATAAAATGGCAGTTGCCACTGCCGTTTTTAAATTTGGAATAAGTATTATATAATTAGGTATTCAGGATTGTCCATCAAAAGTCTATCGTTGGGCACCTGGGTGGCTCAGTGGTTGAGCCTCTGCCTTTGGCTCAGGGTGTGATCCCAGGATCCGGGATCAAGCCCCATATTGGGCTCCTTGCATGGAGCCTGCTTCTCCCTCTGCCTAGGTCTCTGTCTCTCTCTCTTTCTGTGTCTCTCATGAATAAATAAATAAATAAATAAATAAATAAATAAATAAATAAATAAATAAATAAAATCTTAAAAAAAAAAAGAACTATTAGGTAGAGACAGTAGGCACTTGCAAGACTACTTCTATTTTTACACAAGGTTCATTACCCATTTAGCAACATTTATGAATCACGGCAAGGTTTGTGCCAGGTCCTATAAAGTTGTTAAAGGCAGAGGAATAGGAGGCTGTCTTAGCTTTACTCTGTACTCTCATCTTAGAAAAGATAAACTGTAAAAGTTGATTCAAAAGAGTAGTTATTGTCTTGAAAATGTCTTGACAATTTAAAAGTTCTATGTGATGCATATAATAGGAGGCCCTGAGAATCAGGAAGTTATTCTGATAAATAAAGCAGATGTCTATTTGAACTCTTCCCTAATAACATATGCAAAATATCGTACAGGCAGTGGCATGCATGGACAATGACTCATTTCTCCAGCACAATTTAACAAATACAACCATATGTTGGTTTTGGTACGAAAAACTGATATTCTGTAAGCTTGAAGAGATTTTCAGTCTTGTCAAATTATTGGGTGTTTATTTGAATTCAACTTGGCTGTAGTAGCCAGCAAAATATCTTTCAAAGTCAAACTAAAAGGTCCTTTTGGTGAGAGTATTCTCGTTGTGCCTTCTTATCTCACATGACAAAAATGCCCATCTCCACTGTAGTTAAGAGGGATGGGAGGAGAATGCAGATGAGCCATGCCCTGCTCACCCTTAATGACCAACAGGGGAGATTACCTGTCACTCAGGACGACTCCTTCGGCTTCAGGTGGTGCAATTGAGAGCTGGAATGGAGTGTTGAAGTAATGCTGCTGCTCATCTGATCGGTGCACAACTTCACCACCCCTGACAACCAGAAAGCCTGAATCACCCAGGTTTGCTGTGTGTAAGCGGTGGCTAGTTCTGTCCAGCACCACGATGCAGGCAGTACTGCTACCTAGAAACAAAAATGATCTCCATTTATTTTCTCTTCCTAGGCTATCTTTGCATCCACATTTTGATTCCATCATCTCAAAAAGCAACATGCCACATTGGAACCTTCTTTGCCTGTCTTAGTCATGCTTCTATCTCCAACAAATAGCAACAGTAACCTGATCAGGGTCAACACGATGGGGTAAGAAAAAGGGATTTATTTATATTATATATAGTATGCAAGCCTCTGAAGTCTGAATTCTTCCATTTGGAAACATAGAAAACAAATAAAAATGGCTGGCATTTAATCATACTATTTCATTTCAGTAGTTCTATAATCTATGCCAAATGCTCAAAAGCATGTTGTGGAGATATTAAGTTTTAATACTTAAATGCCAGAATAAGAATGTTATGTTTTCCTGACATTTCTCATTAGTCACTGGCAGGAAGGCTTCTCTGCAAAATTCACTAAAATTTAAGACAGGGATATAACTACAATTTTTAACCAAATTTCCATCTGTTGAGGTCATGAAGAAACTTCACTGGAGACTCACTATGAAGTGACAAGACCAATTTTCCCAAGTAGCCTATGGAATCATCCTGTTCACTTTATAGAAACTACTGATGTTCAGAGGGAAGAGACCACATTCTAAGCAGAAAGCAAAAAGCTTCTGTGTACCTTTGTAGCCCACAGCTCACATGACCTTCCCAAGACTGAAAAGCTGATGTACAACTAGTAAGACTGCTTTCAAGTACTAAAATTTAAACTTACACCTACAGAAAAAATGGCAAAGTAGAAAAATAAACAGTTCACCAAGAAGTAAATGTAAATGGTAAGTATATGAAAAAAATCATCATCATACTAGTAGCCATTTTGCCTGTTAGTTTAACAAAAGCCAAAAAAGGGTACTGCATGGTGTTGGCAAGAGTCCACGGAACATGCTCTTATTCCATGATGGCAAGAGAATAAAACTACACAGCCTTCTAAAGGGCAGCATAACTTTGAAAAAAGTGCATATCCTCTGATTTAGCAATTCCTAAGAACAACTAGAGATGTAAACAAAATTAGTACAAAAACACTGTTTAAGATCAAGAAGAACTGAAAACAACCTCAACATCTAAAATTAAGGGACTGGTTAAATAAATTATAGTACATCCATGAAATAGAAGGTTATACGCTATCATATAATACTTGGGAGTATAGACTCGAGTCAGCCTGCCTGCATCTGAATGCTGGCTCTGTTAACTTACTAGCTGTGTGACCTGGGGCAAATTACTTAACCTCTTTGCACCTGTTTCCTCATTTACAAAATAGGGAGAATGTAAAACTAGCTCTTAGTGTTGTTTGTCAGGATAAAATTAGTTAAATCATATTAAACACTTGCAACACATAATAAGTGTTAGCTATTTGGTAGCCACTAAAATTGTTAGAGAAATATACTTGAAAATGGAAGATAAGTGAAACAAGTAGACATCAAGATAGTATTAAAGTTTTCTTAAATAAAAAGTATTATCAACTTAAACTGTACATCAAAAAAAGTAAAATTTAATGTAATTAAAAAAATAAATAAACCAACAGTAGGCAAAAGCTAAATCGTTAAGATGACTGTTAAAAGCAAAACAAAAGAAACAGGCTGTGGAACCAGCTGTGTTAAATCCCAGGGCTCCGTCGTTTTCTAGCTGTGTGACGGTGGGCAAGTCACTTATTCTTTCTAGGGCTCAGTTTCTTTCCAACAAAATAGGAAATAAAAGCAAAAGAACCTACCTCACGGGGCCTGCTGTAAGCACAGTTTCACAATTCCTATTACCATTATTATTTTTTTTTAAGATTTTATTGATTCATTCATGAGAGACACACAAAGAGAGGCAGAGACATAGGCAGAGGGAGAAGCAGGCTCTCTGCGGGAAACCTGATGTGGGACTCGTTCCTAGCACCCCGGGATCATGCCCTGAGCCAAACACAGATGCTCAACTGCTAAGTCACCCAGGAGTCCCCCATTACCATTATTCTATGCACAAACATACATGAAAGAAAAATCAGGGAGCATAATCACTAAAATATTAGTAGTCGTCTTAATAGAATTATGGAAAATTTGTTATTAATTTTCCTTGATGAAAATGTGTAAAATATAAAAACACTTAAATTTAAGCATTTATCTCATCACAACATTCAGAAATTCCATTTTCTTGTTATCTAACCTGATAGCCTAATGCTAAGCTATCTAGTCTCTACCCATCAAACATCAGAGAAAAACACAGTACTGTAACTAACTAGTGCCAGATAACCTGCTGCATAGCTTATGTTAGAGGTAAGATCACCAATTACCCTTCCTTCCTAACTCAATGCACAAAAACTCTAATCATTTTTCATTAATAGAATCACCACACAAAAGATCTTCTAAAGCTGATGGGATTAATCTGAGGAAGAAAAATGACAGATAAGTAGCAGAGCCCTGAAAATCCTGGGGCAGGAAGGACTTGTGTTGATTCATTATTACTCACTGACATACTCAGGCTATCATTTTGCTACCCCAGTGGCTGTCACCGTCACCCACTGAGTTAGAGTCAAAACGGTCCTTGTGAATGACACAGCTTTAATATGCAAAGCGGCACCAATGAAGGCAAGTTCAGCCTTACAGAATCATGTAGGCTTGGAGTGTATACTCCTCCTCTGCCTCTTCAAATAATTGCAGTGTGCACATGGCTAAGGCCCTGAGAGCCTAATACTGGGAGAAGAACTCATTATCCTTATGTACTTAGAGAGGAACAAGCAGGGAAAGAAGAAAAGAAGTGTTGAGAACTACAGTGTCAGATGTTCAGACCACTGACCAATACAGAAAGGAACCCAAAATGAAAATATTTTTATCACTGGGCTCTAATTTTGTAAACTGTGAAACCTTTTGTGCAGCAGAGAAAGAAGGAACCTTATTAGGATTGACCCCTCAATTCTTAAGATATATTGGCTCCATAAGATTTAACTCCATTTAAGGGTTTCTGATGTCAATCCAGATCTAAAAGCAGCAAGAGATTCTCAAGAAATATGTGGTTGACCTTTATATTGGAATTGTGTTATAGGCTTTTTTGCAATTGCAGATTAAAAGAAAGACAACTTAATCTTGTAAAGTTATCATTTGCAATTATATCTGAGGTTCAATAAGGCTGTTTTTGCCAAAAAATGCTTTAGTTACAAACAGGTCAGAGGTATGTGTGTTAGGTGAGAGAAGTGTATATATGTCAAACATAGTAATGAAGGATTATTTCAACATGTCTTTTAGGAGAAAAAAAATAATTATAATATTCAGCATAAGAAAACTTCTAGTGAGTCCTTAAATTTATTTTAAGATTTCCAAACTACATGAGTGTAGACAGGAAAGGAAGGAGGGATAAGGAAGAAACACAGCAAAAAAGGAAGCTTTCAAAGTGCAAAATTAGGACAGGTGTTTTCCAACTGCTTTTTCAGTAAATGGATAAGGGGGTTGTCAGCAGAGAACTCATGGGAACATGTGAGAGCTGGGACCCAGAATCTGTGTCTATAGGCTCTTTGTTAGATGTAAGACTATTAGATAGTATTCTACAATGTCCTCTTTCCCTCAACATGTTTCTGAATATTGCCTGAAGCTTTGAGTTGTTCCTTTTCATAAAAAAAAATCCCTCCATTTAACAAATGAAACAAGGGGGTCAAAGGTTAAGTAGTTTGCCCAAAGTCATATTGCAAGTAGACAGAGAGGTGCTAAAAATAGAATCTAGGATGTTTCACTGTGCCAGGCAAGCTCCAGATTGCATGTCCAAAATAGCGGATTAAGACAAAGCGGTATACTGAAACCTCAAGACAAGGTTTCCCTTCAGTTAGAAGGAAAACAAAGCTGATTAGTCACAGCACAGAGACAGAAGATGGCAGTGTGATAGAAAGAACCCCTTCTTGTAAAAGATTTAAATCGAAGGCAAAATTTTACAACAAGGAGATACCATTAACACTGAACAGAGGTTGATTTTCCATGTGGATGGTGACAGGGAGGGAGGCTACTTCTAGTAAGATGCTGGCAATAAGCAGAAACTTAATAACACCCTTCTGAGAGCCTGCTCAGAAGGCTGGGTAAGTTGTTGGGTTAAGTTCCCAGGAAACCATTTAACAAACAAACGTAGAAGCCTAGCCAAAGATGCTCCATTAGCATACCAGATAAACACACACTGGGTATTTGGAAGTTTTCCAATACAAGATTAACGGGGATCTATTTTGTGCCATGCTATTTCATAGACTTATCAGCTACCTGCTAGCAGTCTGGGGTGCCATCTGCAACTTGAACTCTCCAACTTAATTTTACATACCAGATACCATTCTCTTTCTTCCTCCCTGGGAGAGAACCACTATCCTGAATTATACAACCACTTTTCTTTCTTCTTTTATCATATTTTGGAATCCCTGAACAATATGGTTTTACTTTTTTATGTTTCTGAATTTGAAAATGGAGTCTGTTAGGTGGTATTCTGCAATGTTCTATTTTCTCTCAATAACATGTTCCTGAGCATTGCATGCAGCTTTAAGTCTTTCCCTTTCAAAATGTGTTTTTCTACAATAAATGGACTTTTTAGGTTGTTCCCATTTTTCTGCTGTTATAAGCAATATTACTATGAACATAGTTGTACCTATCTTAATACACAGATATGCAAGTTTCTCTAGTCTAAAGGTATAAACCTAGAAGTGGAACTGCTAGGGCATACTATCTATTTACACTTAACTTTATTCTGTAATTCCAAATTGGCTATACCTATTTACATTTCCTCAAAGCAGTAGTATGTATTCTGGTATGCTCACAGCTTCTCATTCAAACTCTGTTTAATAAAGAGCTTCAGAAAAAAAGCTGGGCAGCTAAGTGATTTTTTTCATTTTGTTGTTAACCATCTCTTGAGCTTCTTTACAAAGGAAAACACATAGTATATCTACTTACCAAGCAAAGGTACTTTATTTTGCAGCAACTCACAGTAGCTTGTAGTAAGGATTCCAATGGGATTACTCGGGACAAATCGTCCTTCTTTTACTAACCGTTCACATGTCCGCATTAAAGTCCCTGAGAACTGAGACGGATCAACTCCATAGTCTCTCCATCCTCCTACACCATCTGCAACTCCTAAAAACAAAACAAAACAAAATTACATTAAAAGGATGCTCTTGCTGACTTCCCAGGAATTCTTATCTCTGTCTTAACAGTTAATTTTCCTACTATGCTAGTACCTAAATTTACCCTGAAATTCAGAATGAGAAGTGCCCAAATTTAATGTATTATACACACTAATACTCTTAATCCTTATTTTCTACTTAGAATTTGATCTTTCATATGTTGATGAATAAATATGTGAGCTACCACAGGGTGACATTGCCTACTAGCCAAGAGTTCAATTTCATCAAGATTATCATCTTTGTATAGAAATATTATTTATTGGGACGCCTGGGGGGCTCCGTGGTTGAGCATCTGCCTTCGGCTCAGGGCGTGATCCCAGAATCCTGGGATGGAGTCCTACACTGAGCTGCCTCCATGGAGCCTCCTTCTCCCTCTGCTGGTATCTCTGCCCCTCTCTCTGTGTCTCTCGTGAATAATAAATAAAATATTAAAAAAATTTACTTATTAATCTTTGTTCAATTTTATAAGAATGTAAACTGATTTTTTTTTTTAAAGTGCTGATACTAAATACAGCTAGCCAGAGCTGGCAATCATTTAGAATATCCAACACAGCAAACTTTAATTTCAAATTTTGGTCAGTAACTGTGAAATAAAGAAAAAAATTAAAAACATACCCCATCCTCTTTACTCCTCTTTCAGAGGCAATCTCTATCCTTTCTGAACAGGCCTTGCACTAAACACAACAGCCACTACCAAACAGGACTACTGAGCCTTTGAAATGGTGCTGATCCAAATTAAGAAGTCCTCAAAAGTATAAAATACATATTGGATTTTGAAAACTTAGTAAAAAATATTTTGGATATAATGTACTAAAGGTTAAAATTAATTTCACCTGTTTCTATTTTTAACTAATGCAAATACTAGGAAATTTAAAATGACATGTGTGGTTCACATTGTATTTCTATTGGATAGCAATGGTAAAGAGATTTTACAGGTCCATAGAGCTGTTGATGAGTTCAGAGTCTCCACAAGACTCCTTTACCAAGAGGAAACTAGTGTTCAAGAAAGTAAGATATCAAAAGTCAATATCATACTATCTCCTATTCAACCCCTTGCAAAACACTAAGCTAGTTGTTCAACATTAAAATCAATTTCTGTTTACTAAATTCAAACAAACTGAGGGAACTAAGAGATCAGATATATACATTATTAAGGATTTAAATGACTATATATGAACCTTTCTGGAAGGACCTATAAGAAGTATTGATAGTAGTTTTGGAAATAAAAGACTGAAAGTGATCAGTGAACAAATGGGGAGATTTTAACTTTTTACCTCATACTGTTCTACATTGTTTGACATCTAATTTTATAATGATCATGTACTGATTTTATAATTAAAATTAAAATATTGGATGCCTGGGTGGCTCAATGATTGAGCACCTGCCTTTGGCTCAGGGTGTGATCCCAGAGTCCCGGGATGGAGTTCCACATCAGGCTTCCTGCATGGAGCCTGCTTCTCCCTCTGCTTATGTCTCTGCCTTTTTCTCTTTGTGTTTCTCATGAATAAATAAATAAAAGCTTAAAAAAATAAAAACATTAATTAGGAATTTTATAATTTTTAAGGTTTGCTGAACATTAAACATCCACCCCACATCATATTCAACCTTTCATACACATTTTAAAGAACCTGTTTTTTTTTTTTTTTAAGATTTATTTATTTATTCAGAAAGAGAGAGAGAGAGAGAGAGGCAGAGGGAGAAGCAAGCTCCATGCAGGGAGTCCACTGTGGGACTCGATCCCAGGACTCCAGGATCATGTCCTGGGCCGAAGTCAGGCACTAAACCGCTGAGGCACACAGGGATCCCCCAAATCTGGAAATTCTTAAGAGAATTTAAGATAGTTTAATAGACGCTTCTTTTGAGAAATATTATGGGTAAAATTTCACCATTATTTTATTTATTTTATTTTTTAAAGATTTAATTTTTAAGTAATCTCTATACCCAACATGGGGCTGGAACTCACAACCAAGAGCTGCGTGCTTCACCAAATAAGCCAGTCAGGCACCCCTCACTATTATTTTAAATGCAACAATTTGTGTTAAAATACAGAATGCAATTATAATCCTTGCAATTCCATCTGATGAATCATTCATTCTTTTCAAATGACTGCCTGCCTGAGGAAAGAATTTCTCTTTAACCAGTCTCTAATCTAAGAGCCACAATTTATTTTAAATACAAAGTGGTTTCATCTACAAATGCCCTTTACAAGAAAACCATTAAAATCTGAGATAATGTTGAGAGTTGATCCTGGCACTCACTAAATAATCTGTCAGCAGGTTATAGAGTCTGACCTGACACAGCCCTTCAACATTAATCAGATTTCTCCCAGAATAGAGTGTAACCTTTCAAGCACCTGTTTGCTTTTCTATGGGAAAAAGATACCCGGCAAAGCTCCACTGGTGAACTCTTTTAAGGGGAAAAATGAGATCCAAAAAGCATATGAACTGTTCAATAAAGCTGTGGGAAAAAGGCCTTAGTATACATAAATAATTTACTTACAAAGAACAAGTTATATAATAGGAAGAGTCCTATTTGGGATTAGAATTAGGCTAAAACCAGAATAACCTACCACAGGTACATTTGAAACCTAGTCTAATTCATATTAGGCAGTTATTTCTACAAGGAAATGAGTATTTCCTCTCATGCAGAAGCAAAAGCTTCTATCCATAAAAGGAGAACACCTTTTAAACCGTGGAATTAATTTAGAAATAGAGAAATTTCATTCAGAATACATTTCAAAGGTAAAGAAAACAACTGTTAAAGGAGAGACTGCTTAAGATACCAAAGATATGAAACAGTGCAGAATGAATATCCCTAAGAGCAAATGGAGGCCACATTAAATACTAGGAATAGAGAACTGAGGGAGACACATCCTGCCTGTGAGAAGCTCATCTTCTCTAGTGGGCAGTGACTACTCACATAGGAACTAGACAAACAGCTCCCATAAATGCTGCTATAGGGGGGGTAAAGAACAAATGGTTAATGCTATACGGGGCACTGTGGGAATGGAGCAAGCCTTTGTTTAAGAAAAAGCATACAGATTAGGCCCTGGAAGGTAAATCAGATTTCCACAGGCAAGGGAGAGTAGTAACAGGAAAAGAATGGCGGGCAATTAGGTGTGGCTGGGGTTTGGGTAAGTGCTGAGAAGTTGAAAAATGCAGGACAGATGCTGAAGTTGTGGAGGGCCAAAAACTGTGATCCAGGAACTTAATTTTTTAAAAAAGATTTATTTATTTAAGAGAAAGAGAGAGAAAAAAAAAAAGAGAGAAAGAGAGAGCACAAGTGGGGTGGAGTGGGGGAGGGGAGGGGCCAAGGGAGAGAGAAATCCTCAAGCCGACTCCCTGCTGAGCATGTGAGCCTGACTGTGGGGCTCAATCCCAGGACCAAGATCATGATAGAGCCGAAATCAGGAGTTGAGTGCTTAACCAGCTGAGCCACCCAGTCACCCCTATGATCCAAGAATTTTAAACTTTATTTTTTTTGAAGATTTTATTTATTTATTCATGAGAGACAGAGAGAGAGAGAGACAGACAGACAGACAGACAGACAGAGGCAGAGACACAGGTGGAGGGAGAAGCAGGCTCCATGCAGGGAGCCCAAAGTGGGACTTGAGCCTGGGACTCCAGGATCATGCCCTGGGCCGAAGGCATGCGCCAAACTGCTGAGCCACCCAGGCGTCCCGAATTTTAAACTTTATGCTATAGACTTGTGCTTTCTGATATGGAAGCCAATAGACAGATGTGCCTATTGAGTTAGAAATGTGGCTAGTTTGGACTGAGATGTGCTGTTAAATGTAAAACACACTGGATTCCAAAATGTAGTACGAAAAAAATTGTAAAATATTTTAGTGATAGGTTTATACTGACTAGATTGAAAAATCATAGATATAGTGGGTTAAATATATATATTAATTAAAATTAACTGCATCTGTTTCATTTTACTCTCTTAAATGTAGCTACTAGAAAATTTAAATTACACATGTAGTTTACAGTATATTTCTATTGGACACTACTGCTATAGACAATAAAAAGTCATCAAGGTTTCTGGGTAGAAGTGATATAATCCAATCTATCTCTTAAATATTAAAAAAAATTTTTTTGAAGATTTTAGAGGAAAAAAGAGACAGCAACAACGCACGTGCACATGGGGGAAGGGGCAGAGGGAGAGAATCCCCAAGCAGACTCCCTACACAGAGGAGCCCCACACAGGCCACAACCCAGGAGATCGTGACCTCAGCAGACACCAAGAGTTGGACACTCAACCGACAGCCACCCAGGTGGCCCTCTAACCTGTATTTTAGAAAAATAATCCTGATAGCAGTGGAGAGAATGGGTTGGGAAGAGTTTGGAGGTCAAGCATCAGCTGAGAGATTTTTAGGTTAGAGGTAGCAAGAAAAATAGAATAATCACTGGAGGGCAGCCCAGGTGGCTCAGTGGTTTAGCACCGCCTTCAGCCCAGAGTATGATCCTGGAGACCCAGGATCAAGTCCCACATTGGGCTCCCTGCATGGAGCCTGCTTCTCCCTTTCTGTCTCTGCCTCTCTCTCTCTCTCTGATGAATAAATAAAATCTTAAAAAAAAAAAAAAAGAATAATCACTGGAAATACAAAGAAATGAATACAGAAAGATACCTGGACTTGATATCAATATATTTTATATCAATAGGTTTCTGGATTTCAGGAATGAGTATTGATTAGATGATTCCCCAGTTGGGAAAGGGGTGGAAATGCCTTTGGAAAATACTGAATTCTGTCTTGGGTATGCAGTTTTAGGCATCAGAAGGACATTTTTGTGGAAATGTTCTGTATGAAGTCAGGAACTCTGAGTCTGCAACTAGGAAGGCAATCGGAGCAAGATATTTGACAAAGGTCGGGTGCTGACACTATTAGGGGTGGGTGACAGGCTCAGGGAGCATAGTTATAAATTCAAGAAGTGGGGATCTTAGGAATGAAAATTCCTAGCCAAATAGCTCATTTGTGAATTGCATCTTATCCCAGGCATCAAATTACAATCACAGATATGATAATTGATTGAGTTTAAGGAAGTATCCAGTTTGGCACAATGATATAATGTTTTTAGAGGTGAAAAGAGGTGAGGCTGCAAAGATAGGCTGAGTTAATAACTGGGAGGACATTGAATGCCAAGAGAGAGTTTACACTGAATATAGAAGCTATTTCCTTTAATTCACTGTAATCATCTTATGTCTCCATTAATAACATTCTGTCAGCATACGTCTAGCTTAAGTGTTTCCTTTGACCCAAAAATCCAATTAAAATCATTATTAGATTAAGATAATGGTTACATATCTGAAATAGTCAAGCCAAAGGCTGACAGGAGACTATAGAGTACAGATAATTCCGTTAGGTGTATTATTTGCATAGAAATGTCAATTTTATGAGGTGGGAGATAACCAGAAAATATACATGATAATTACAATTTTTCACATAATATTTTGGTTAAGTTTCTCATAGACTATTTTTCTAAAGTGAAGAGTTAAGAGAAAAGGAGAAAGGATAATTCTGGTTTCCCATCATTTAAGTGTATCTTTTTATAAAAAAAAAAAATTCTAAAAGTAACAGCCAATTTTCATTTTTCTAATTAACACACTTTTGTCTTTGCCTTAGTTATAATCATCTAAAAACAAAATTTTGCTGCACTTTAAAAATCATTTAGCTTTTTATTAAACTCAGAATTTTATTTACTAGCTTTGTTCTATGCCAAAAGATGAAGGAAAAAAGGTTTGGTGAGTTGAAATTGTGGAAGCTTAAAAATCCCATTTTTCCAATTACTTATAATCACCTAACTGTGTAGCTGCAAAAGGCTCACCCTGAAAGACTAAGCCAACATTAGCCTGTGTCTCTCTAGCATTGTCCTCCATCATTAGCCATGAGCATCATTGCCATTCTTAAGCCCTTCTACATTATCTTCAGACTGACATACAATTAGTTAAAAAGCAAACATTTTCCAGAAGAAAGTAATACCTAGAGAATAAATTAAGTTTCAATTTTAATATATGTATCAGTAAAAAAAATTGACAATTTTATTTTATTCAAAACTAGATTCTGGCAGAATTGTGAATACTAAATCGTATCCAAAGGTAATAGCTTTATTGCTTGCATCTTTGATGATCTCAAGGCACTTTAGATTGAGCCTCACACTCTAATGAAGCAAGACAGTTCTATTGTTTTTCCATCAGTGAAACATCTATCTACTAGGATGGGTACTTGATAGTGAATTGAAATTCCAGAAGAGAAACTGAGTAAGAATATGGCTGGATCACAAGAGCTGAAAAAGGAGGGATAAAGATATCTGGTTTTAAACTTTCTGCAGCAAGTATTCATCTAAATAAAGCACTGGCTAGGTGGTATTTACTGCAGTGCTACAGCGAGCTTCTTTTCAGATGAAAAGGTTCTTCTTCAAATACTATAGTGTTCTCAGAGCCAACCTTATTTGTCTAGAGTCATCACAACATGAAGCTCTATAACTAAAGAAAAATGAGATCAGAGTATAAACTCAATTTCTATCAAATAGAACAGATCATATTTGTATCAACATTGCTAAAGCCTCAACTATTTGGGCATTAAGAACACTCCCTTGTGATTCAGGACTGTGAAATGTTGTATCTGCAAATAATTATCCCAATGGGAACAAAAAGCAGGATTACTGGAGAAAAAATTCAACAGTTGAGTTATTCAGAAAAGTACAATTTGCTTTGACTAACGGTCCTTTCAGTTCTCTACAGGTGAAATTATATAGATTATGATGTTTCTCTTGCTTTAACAAGCAAGTGAGGGACACCTGGGTGGCTCAGTGGTTGAGTGTCTGCCTTTGGTTCAGTGTGTGATCACGGAGCAGGATGGAATTCCGCATTGGGCTCCCAGTAGGGAGCCTGCTTATCCCTCTGCCTGTGTCTCTGCCTGTGTGTGTGTGTCTCAAGAATAAATAAATAAAATCTTAAAAAAAAAAAGCAAGTGATATATTCCCTTTGCAAAGTTTCCCCAAAGCAACCATTCTGCATTAATCACAATGAAACTTGCTTCTTGTGATTCTGCAGAGATCGAGTCTATGTCAAGAACTCAGGATCTCTAAGCAGAACAGCTAACTCAAAAGCTGAGGCAATGAAACTCAAAGAGTGGAAAGGAAGAAAGGTTCAATCCCGTAATAAAATGTGTGAAAGTGGAACCTATAAACAAAACTCAAATTCTGCTAAATGGAACTGTCTGAAGCAGTTAACAAAACTCAAATAAGGATTCCAAAGGAATAAATGGTCCATTTTATGTTACACAATTTCAAACAAAATAGCTATTCCTTTCTAGTTTAGTAAACAATTACTTCATAATTAATTAAATTAAAATGTATACACATACATACACTCATACCTACTGTCCAGAATACTTCATTATCTAGAGACAGTAACTTCCAGACTATTGTGTGCAGTTGTTTTGCCTTAAAAAAAAGCAGTGAAAAATGCTGGAAAGAGGATAAGGAAATGATAGTGTGAAGGCAAAGAAACTCAAAGTCACACTTTCTTTTTTTGTAAAAGATTTATTTTATTTTAGAGAGAGAGAGTGAATGAGAGCAAACGGGAGGCGGGGGGGGGGGGAGGGAAAGGAATCCCAAGCAGACTCAATTTCACAACCCAGAGATCATGACCTGAGCCAAAACCAAGAATCAGACACTTAACCAAATGAGCTGCCCAGGTGCCCCCAAAGCCAACCTTTTTATTTATTTATTTTTTAAATTTGTATTTATTTATGATAGTCACACACACACACACACACACAGAGAGAGAGAGAGAGAGAGAGAGAGGCAGAGACATAAGCAGGCTCCATGCACCGGGAGCCCGACGTGGGATTCGATCCCGGGTCTCCAGGATGGCGCCCTGGGCCAAAGGCAGGCGCTAAACCGTTGCGCCACCCAGGGATCCCAAGCCAACCTTTTTAAAATAAAAACGTTCTTCCTCTAACTTTAGTTCTGTTTAAATACCAAACACTTAAATTGGAACATCTGGCTCAATGTGGCCTGGAGACCTTGATAGACTTGGGTAGGAATCATACCTTCTCACCACATAAACTGAAGAGTTGAAGGTGAAGTCATAGAAAAAGTCACTTCACTCCTTTCTGAGCTGCAACAGTATCTTCCTCAAATGCTAAATGCTGTTAGCAATGCTTTCTGAACAGAAGGAAACAACAGGTAAATCATGGGCTTACACTTATTGTGAATTATGGACAGTATGGGCAAGTCCTTGGTGTGTTATAGAATTAAGTGCTTCTATTAAAGCCGGGGCTCCTGTTAGTTTCTAGATATTAGAAAATGTTATAGAACACCTAATAATTTAACATTTAAGTAAGAAAATAACAGCAATTAAAGTCTAGCTATCTGATGTGTACCTACTTATACTGGCCCTTTAGGCTAAGGGAGAATTTTGCCTTCTGTTTATAAGATTAGATCTAGAATTCTGGTCTTGAAGGTTAACCTAATATTTATGACAATTAAGCTATATATCCTTGACCTAACCCCAAAGAGGGTACTATTTACTCCCCTGCTTTTCTCATCCCTCTATAAAAATAAAAGCTGGCCTTCACTAAAATACCACCCTCTGGGAGAGGTTAAGAGTCAAATGTACCCCTGGCACAGACACTCTTTTTTTTAAAAACGAGAACACAATTTCTTGAATAAGCCTGCCAAGTGGAGAACTGTCCTTTATTTTCTAAATACTAATTATATTTTTTCCCTACATGCTGTTAATTAATGATTACTGAGTGGTAGGACCAGGTTTTTTCTTCTTTTTATTTTCCACATTTCCCATTTTTCAATAATGAGTATGTATGTTACCTTTATGGAAGGGATTATAAAAACTAAATAAATCCAGTTAGGATTTATTTATACTTATATTCAATATGAAAGTTATTCAACACAGTTTACTGAACCTTTTCTATATGCATGACACTGTACTGAAAAACAGCTAAAGGGATTTACATATAATAAAAGTTCCTGCTCCTGGAGCTTAAAATCAAGCAGTAGTAACTGTGGTAGGGGAAAGAGGTTTGGAGAGGTTTACGATAAATGGCTCTAAATATGCATCAATAAAAACTACAGTAACAAGATCATCTTCTTATATCTAGCTAAAGGAATCAGGAAAAGTATTCATGGAGAAAAGTACCTTATATGAGCCTTAAGGATGAAAACATGAGTAATGAGGGAGAAGGCTGAGGATAGAGGCAATTTGGGCAGTTCCTTAAGATTCTGACTAATATGGATATAGTACAATAATAAAAGGTGAGGTTACAGCTCTAAGAGCAGAGAAACCTGACCTCCAGGTAAATGCCTATTACATTCCTGCCAGGAACCTCCAACCAGCAATCAGTCCAAATGATGTACTGCAGGAGTTCAGGCATAAAGGAGTTCCCCAGAAGGAAAGGGCTGGCCCTGAAGCCACTGAAGTCCCTATGGCCCACTGAACTAGTTCAACTGAGGCCTTTATTTGGTTTAATGAAGGGGCTTTGCTCAACTATTAGCCTAGGAATAGCTAAGTCAAAGTACTACTCAGATTCAGTAAATTTATTCACATCAATAAAACCAAGTTTTAAATGGTCATTTGACTTGAAAAGCAGTGTATATATACACTAGGCAAGGGCTTTGGAGTCAGATCTGGATTCAAACTGCAGCTCCAGGGACGCCTGGGTGGCTCAGCAGTTGAGCGTCTGCCTTTGGCTCAGGGCAGGACACCAATCCCCGGATCGAGTCCCACATTAGACTCCCTGAAAGGAGCCTGCTTCTCCCTCTATGTCTCTGCCTCTCTCTTTGTGTCTCTCATGAATCAATAAACAAAACAAAAACCAAACAAACAAACTGCAGCTCCTGGACTAGAATGAAGTGCACCAAGAGTGTCCCTAGGTAGCTAACTCTCTGAGCTTTAGTATCTTCCCCTGTAAAAGGGTATAGTAATGGATATCACAGGGCTGATGTGAGGAACAGGGATACTGTGTTAGAGTGCCTGCCCCATGCTCAGCAACCAGCCCACATGTAGTAAGAGTTATGTTTTTCTTTAAGAAAGACTAAATAAGGGCAGCCCAGGTGGCTCAGCGGTTTAGCACCTCCATCAGCCCAGGGCCTGATCCTGGAGATGAGGAATCGAGTCCCACGTCGGGCTCCCTGCATGGAGCCTGCTTCTCTCTCTGCCTGTGTCTTTACCTCTCTCTCTCTCTCTGTGTCTCTCATGAATAAATAAATAAAATCTTTAAAAAGAAAGACTAAATAACAGCATATAAAACAGTGTAGTCTGTAGCAATCAGAAAAAAACAATCTTTGATCAGTGTTTGTAGTTTACAAACACTATTCTGTGGTCACAACCAAAAGACAATTCTCACTCACAGATAACGTGTAAAAGATGAGTGGTCCATTCAGCTCTTCCCATCACACATCCACCACCATTCAACATCTCATTAAACATTTAACAGTAACTAAGGGACAAACTTATGTCTCTCTTTTTTAAAGATTTTATTAATTTACTCACGAGAGACACACACACACACAGAGAGAGAGAGAGAGAGAGAGAGACAGGGAGAGAGAGACACACAGGCAGAGGGAGAAGCAGGCTCCATGCAGGGAGCCTGACGTGGGACTCGATCCCGGGTTTCCAGGATCACACCCTGGGCTGAAGGCGGCGCTAAACCGCTGAGCCACCCGGGCTGCCCCAAATTTATGTCTCTAAAAAACACACAAGGAAAAATAGATCCACCTGCACTTTGAAGAAATCAGTTTTCTTTTTCCAGAAGTGACTCTGAAGTAACCTTATTTAAAGTGTCCCTTAAGTGCCTGCTGCCTCCTATGTGCCAGGGTTCAGACTTAGATATTCCTTATTTTAAATGGAGAATCCTATAGCAACTAGTGATAAATAAATTGGCCTAAACCATTTCCTTAGATATCTACAATAATTATAGCACCTCTATCACAACTTTCCTGTCTCCTTTCTCCCTCTCTATAATGTGACTCCCCTTCAGGGCTGAGTCTCTTTCACATTGCCAACCAACTATCTTTTTCATCTCTGGGCTGACCTAGTACCTGGCACAAAAGTTCTCAATTCTTGCCACACACAGAGATTACCCAAGCCCCTCCTCCTGAGTCAGTATGTCCAAGGTGGGCCCGGGCCTCCCAGCAAAGTACAGAACACCAAACTGCACAGGTGAGTCTAATGAGAATCACTGCTGAGCACTCAGAATTCAGTAAAGGCCAGATGGACTTCAGCATTCCATGAGTTAGATGATGCTGCCTCTGAAATGCCTCTCCCACCAAGCAATCTCCTGTTTCCCCATTCTCAAATTGATCCTTCTCTTGCATATTCTAACCTGATTAATGGCCTCAGCCCACCCACACTTGTAGGCTAGAAACTTAAGGAAGTTTCCTGATGCAAAACCTCAAAATCAACTTCATCTTTTCTCTTTCACCCTCTTCGTCCAATTATCACTAAGTCCTATTGATTCTATGTCTGCAATGTTTCTGAAGCCCAACTACTTAGTTTAAGCCTTTTCTAGCTCAGACTATTTCAATAGCTTTCTATCTGGTCTTTTGCTTCCTGTTCTCCCATTACGTTCTCTGTATCATTTTCTTTTTTCTTTCTCTTTTGCTTTTATAAGATTGCTATATCCATGTTACTCTTTAATCAAATACTTTCCATGTATTATTTACACTGTTTTTACTTGTATATGTAAAAATATTCTCTGGAAGGATACACCAGAAACTGATACTATGGGTTTCTTTCTGGGAGAGGAACTTTGCAGCTAGAAGACAAGAGAGAGAATTTTCACTCTGTACCCTTTTAAATTTAGAATACCTTCTGAATTCTGTACCATTTGAATGTGGTGTTTCTTCAAAAACCACCAAACCAAAAGCAAAACAAAAGCAAAAACATCTATAGCTTCCTAAAAACAAAAACAAAAACAAAAAACCCCAAAATGAAACCCAGTTATTTAACATGGCAATTGTGACCTTTAATGATTTGGTCCTCAACCTATTTTCTAACAATTCTCAACTGCCCTCTCGAACCCACTCAGCCAGCCCAAACTACTCTCTAGCCAAAGAGCCGTAGTTTGGAGAATCTGTGTCTGCTGATCCCTCAATCTAGAGAGCTTTACCATTCTTCTCACCTTTCTCAATTACTGAAAAACCCATCTATTGAGGCCTATCTCCATGCTTTCATAATACCTAATGTGTGTGTATTCCTTATAGTGTTCCTGTGGCCTTCCCTGCCAGACTTCAGGACTTTAGTCTGTTTTGTTCTTGGTCTTCTCCACAGCACCTGTTAGGGACTTAGAGGAAACAACCAGTAAACAATGAATTCAGTTGATTGTATTGAAAAGTTAGAATACCAGCACTCTCTGGTGTACGAATTTTCACCTGAGAACTCCAAAAAGAGAATGAACCCAGTATTTCACCTTAGAGTTACAGAAGGTGGTGTGCCCCGGGTTGGAGCTAGCTACAAGACGCTCCTCTCACAGACCGTTGTAAGAAAGTCTGATGGAAAGAACCCTGAAAAGGAGTCAGGGGATGACACCACTCCCAATTTTCTTTGCCACTACCTGGTTGTAGGACACTAGCCAAATCACTTCTCTAAGCTTTAGTTTTCTCATCTGTGAAATAAGGGGCAGGAGGACAAATTCTCTCAAGAGTTCCTTTTTCTAAGATCTAAGATTCTGGGATTCTGTGTCATACTGCAAAAAAAGGGAATCTGTTTTAGAAACTATAAAATAAAGGTTACCGTACAACTATGCCTTACTTTTCACACACAACAATACATTTATTCCAGATACTAATTTTGAAGCAAAGGCTCCATTTCAGCCTTCTCAAATTTCCCTTTCTTCTTATTACACCATCAAAGTTTTCAGAGACGTTTCAATAATGATTCAGAGAGTAAAAATACTGCCCCACGTCCTTTTACTTTAGTTCTAACCACCTAAAATGTTAGAGAATGTTTCTTCTTTAAGCCTAACTAACCAAAGTCTAATTAACTAATAAACCTAACTAACAAAGTACAGCCAGCCATTTTTCAATCTGAAATTCTGATAAAAGAATAAAAGATGGCTATGGATTAGTATTAACTTACTTCACTGAATTCAAATAATCTGTAAATAGATTAATACGTATACATAGAATGTATTCACAAAACAATAACTTTGTTATGCAAAGACCATTGTTCAGTGAATTTAGTGTATACATGAACAAGACAAGCAACTGTAAGATCAAAGCTGCTGCTCAAGAACCAAGAGAAGTGAATTTTTAAATACAATGTATGCATAAGACATCCTTGTTTAGACTTCATTTCATAGAAACACTGAAGACCAAATTATCAATTAGTGGTCAATTTAGAGGCCATGAACAGTTTTCTAGCTCTTACGCAAATAGCTCACATCTATTTTCTTATCCAAAACTGCTATCCAAACATTGATGTGAAAAGAGAAGCACTTTTTGTTTGCCTCATTCAGCACAGCTAATCTTTTTCATTTACATCAAATGACAGCATAGACTAATTCTGGTAAGTCAAAAAACTTCCCCATGATAACATCCTTGAAAGATCAAAATGTATAGTCATAGCAGCACACATACACACAAAGAAATTCTCTTTCTTTTCAAAATAGTCTGTTAATGAGTAGAAGAAAAATCGGTACAAAAATGTGTTGGAATTGGCCTGAGTCAAAATAATACTGGGTCTTTCAACAGAAAGCACTCTTTGTAGTAAGTCACTTTTGTAGTCTCTGGCAAAGTTTTTGCAGTCATTTTGTAGTCCGTGGGATTCATACCAACAATTCAATCAATTCTAGAACTATTCACCAAACTTATTCACCACAAAAACAACTATTTAAGAACCTAGTAAATTTATAAATTGTTAAATGTGTCAGACTCAAGATCAACAATAAGCTTTTGATGAGAGTAGGTTCATTACAATTGGACACGTATAAATTAGCATAACCTTTCTAGAGAGACCTATGCTAATATTCATATCAGAGACCTTGCAAATGTTTATAGCCTTTGACTCAAGAACTCGTCAAGGAATTTATTCTAATGAAATATTCAGAATGCAGAGATATTCATTCACTTTAATGTTACTCAAAACAGAAAACTAGAAATTGGGGTGCCTGGCTGACTCAGTCCATAAAGCTTGTGATTCTTGATCTTGGGGGTTGTGAGTTCGAGTCCCACATTGGGTGTAGATATTACTTAAATAAAAGAAAACTGGAAATAATCAAAGAACTAAAAATAGAGGATTGGTTATTATACAAATTATGGGCTATATACATGCAGAAAAATAGGATGCAGTTATGCTCAATTTACATTACATAAAAGTAACATTACAGAGCAGAATATACATGTTAACATAACTTAATAGTATGTATACATACAATTGTATATACACAAAAGCTGGCGGAAACCACACTGACTTTAGCTCAGTTATGAGTTACAGGGATTTTATACTGTGCTTTTATGAACATGTGTTACTTTTATAAGCACAAAACAAAAACATTTACTTAAAAGCATTAAACACAGAAGAAGTAACCTAGGTACAAGTCCCAGCTATGATACTAGCTGTATTGACCTTATTGATGAGTCAACTTTACAGGTAAGGAAACAGATGCAAATTAAGTGGAGATAAAAGCAGCTATTCATAGTTAAAAGATTAAATAATGCAAAACACCAAAAACACTAAAATTTAAAGCACTATACATAAAGCACTGATAAGATGAATCATATTTTGTGTCAAAATATTGAATAAATGCTTAGGAAAAACAGAGTGAAGTACTTTTTATTCTTTAAGGAAAAGCTCTGTATCCCACCTCTCAATCCACCCAAAGTCCTATTTGGGACCATATTCAAAAGAACTGAGCATCTTTTCTTCTTCAGAAATTTAAATTAAATTGAAAGAGCTGTGCCACCTGCTAAATCAATTTTAAATGATTAAGTATGTATTATCAGCCTATAGCCCTCTACAGTGAGTCAGCTTTTGCAAAAAGTCTTGATTTATGATGCAATTCTGTAAATTGTGTGCATCGTTTAATAGTAGGAAAATGATCTTTGCTTTCAAGAAGATAGAAAACTACTTTATTTTTAAAATATTTGATAACTCCTAAACAAGATAGATCACTAAATTTTATTACTAATGACAAAAAATAGGATCCAGGGCATCACTTCTTAAAATGAGACCAAAAGCTAACACTATTTTTGAAAGGCAAACTCACAAGGCACACTGTTTTCAACTAACTAGAACTTCTCATTTGAAAAGTCAAACTTCAAAAAAAAAAAAAAAGAAAGAAAAGAAAAGTCAAACTTCTTTAGAAAGAAAATACTGTTAATTTTCTAAAGCATTTTCCTGAAAATTCTGAACCTAAAGTCCCAAGTAAGGCCTCTCTAAAAGGCATGGGGACCTACATAAAATGCATCTGACATTTAGCTTGAACCTGACATAAGCGTTTACTCAAAGGACACCGTTGTTAAGTCAAATACTGTAGCCTGAGTATAGTGCTTTTTGAGTCACACATGAGTACAAACTCCATTTGGATACTGTTGCAACTATTCAAGTCATGTATTGTCCAGTTTCATAAAGCAGTGCTAAAGTTCAGGGAACAGCTTCCTTTGATCCAGCCCTTTCTGCCCCCCAAAAAACCCCACCATAACCTAGCTAACATATGCATTTTACCTTCTGCTGCAATTTAAAACTTTTTTTAAATTTAAGACTTTTTAACAAAAATATATTTTCTAAAAAGTATAAACAATAATTCAAAATTCAATTACTTGTTCTATAAAAAAGATTCATCCAAAATCCTTTAAAAAGATGAACACAGGGCAGCCCAGGTGGCTCAGTGGTTTGGCGCCGCCTTCAGCCCAGGGTGTGATCCTGGAGACCCGGAGTCGAGTCCCATGTTGGGCTTCCTGCCTGGAGCCTGCTTCTCCCTCGGCCTGTGTCTCTGCCTCTCTCTCTCTCTCTGTTTCTCTCATGAATAAATAAATAAAATCTTAAAAAAAAAAAAAAAGATGAATACATTGAGAAAGGCTGAAAGTTAGGAAAATTGAAAACTAAGCTTGAGAATCTCTATATTAAATACTGAACAAAGGAAAGTAGTTTTGACAATATAACAAATGAGGAAATAACTAAAAGTAATGTGCCTTATAAGAGCCTTATAAAAAGTACAATATATCTGTATAGCAAAATGAGAAAAATATCAGAGCAAGAATTTAAAAAACAAACAGCAAAATTCTTCTATCCTTCAACCTTGTAATCTTACTTATTACACAATGACGGAACACCCAGGAAAGTCAGACAGCAACTAGTCAAATCTGTGGCTTTTTTTTCTTTTTGGTCAATGGCTTCTTAAGCCCTGCTGTTTCTAAGAGTCCTAGAAAGCTCTTTTACTAAACCCACAACTCTCCATTTCCTTAATATTCCACAATTTTCTCTTGAAAGCACATAGACTATGCAAACAGGCATATTTAAAGTATTTATTAATCTTAGAACTTACATTTGATTGGTGCCTTTTAAAAAATATTTTCCCTTGGATAAAATAATTTTATTACAAGTATATAAAAAATAATTATATAAACAACGACTATATTCCTCAAAAAGTTATAGTTACAATAAGCCCCAACAGTTCCATTTCTAGGTATATACCCTAAGGGAATGAAAAATATATGCTCACACAAAAGCCTGTACCTGAATGTGTCACAGCAGGATTATTTACAACAGCTAAAAAGTGGAAACAACCCAATGTCCATTAACAGATGAATGGATAAACAAAATATGGTATATCCATACAATGGAATATTATTCAGCCATAAAAAGGAACACTGATACTTCAAACTATAATGTGGTTGGATCTTGAAACTATACTAAATGAAAAAAGACAGAAAGACCACATTTTGTATGATTACATTTATATGAAATGTCCAGAAGAGGCAAATCTATAGTCAGCCTACACTTTCTGTTGCCAGGTGTTGAGGGAGGGGAGATTGAGGAATGACTGCTAAAGCACAGGGGGGTTTCTTCTGTGGTGATGAATATGCTCTGGAACTACTCCGTGATGGTAGTTGCACAACCCTGTGAATGTAGTAAATGCTACCAAATTTTTTTTTTACTTCAAAAAGGAAATGTTATGGCAGATGAATTCTATTATCTCAATTTTTAAAAATTCAATCAGGGTCATGTCTGCCGTCAAGAGATAGATCAGGCTAAATTTTCAGAAAATTATGACTATATAATAATGAGACTAGTTTCCTGACATGGTTTAAAATCTAGCTGAGGGAGCTCCAAAAATGTCTTCTTCAAAGGCTTAAATTAGCACACATGCACTCTCTCTCAAGATTACTACTTTGTTACTAAAAGGATAACTCACTTTCAGATACTGAGGTCCTATCAAATATATTAAAATTATGACTTGGAAAACATAAAATTCTACCTAATCTATTCACTTCCTAAATAAACTTTTGATCCTTACATTGCTCATGTAATCCTTATACCTCAAGATAACTACTTTTTTTTTTAAGATTTTATTTATTTATTCATGAGAGACCCAGAGACAGAGGCAGGGACAGAGGCAGAGGGAGAAGCAGGCTCATGGAGGGAGCCCGACGTGGGACTCGATCCCGAGTCTCCAGGATCACACCCTGGGCGGAAGGTGGCGCTAAACCGCTGAGCCACCCAGGCGTCCCAAGACTACTTTTAAGATTGGCATTACTCACAAAAATACTTCAAAAATCTTAGCCACAATCAATATCATATTCAAAGACTAGAATATGAAATTGTTTTCACTTCTCTTTAAGGTTTCAAGTTAAATCAAGCTTCAATAAACATCCTGCAGTTATAAGAATTACTTTACAACTCTACTCAGAGGTCAAATTTTACATGGCATAGACCATGCTGTTATTTTTTAAAGAAGTGGTTTCAGTAAACTGTGGTTTAGTATGCAGGAGTTTTTGTTGCGTTTTAATTATGAGTCATAGTGTGAACATAGACGTTGTAAATACACATACACACACCCTTAAGCGGGAAAAGCATTAGAAGAACAAACAGTACCTGAAGAGACTGGTTTTGAATTCACCTATCTTATCAAGAAAACTTAACTAGTGATACAACGGAAAGTGGACTGTAATGGGCAGTCTTGGTGCTAGTCCTAGTTCTGCCATTAACTAGTGGAATAACCTTAGCAAAATCATTTGACCCTCTGTAGGCCTCCATTTTTTCATTGGACTCCAAGGTTTCTAATATTTGATTCTATTGTTAAGCAGCTTAGGGCTGTGGGAGGCCTAGCAATTGCGCACTAGGCAGCTCTCATATTTTTGTGTACTTAGGCATCTATGCCATATAGAGTAATGAGAGAACTCAGGATTAAGCACAATGAAGAAAAAAGAAAAGTGCACACAGTTCATAGTTCCTGCTGGTATTGGTTTACTCCTGTTGGACCTAATAAAGAGAAATGACCTTTGCCAATTTTCCAGGGGATAGGATTGGTTCCTATGTCTCACCACACCCACCATAGTTGGTTTTTCCTAAAAGAAATCCAGTGGGGACTCTACAAAAATGTTGTAAAGCACCAAGTACTTTTAGTCACTGTATACTACTAAAACAGATGAATTATAAATTAAAGAAATAAAACAGCTTTTTCTAATACAAAAAGAAACAGCTTTTATTCCAGTCAAGGAGTTGCAGATGAACACAGTGAGTTGCACATATATATAGCAACAAACAGTGTCAACCCAAAGAAAATGAATCTGTAGTACTAGAAGGTTCAAAGCTCTGAGGTTCAACATATTATTCAACATAGTCTTTTAATGCTTTTCAGTTTACAACTCCAACTTCCAGAGAAAATACATTATTAAAGACTTGCTGAGATGCCTCACCTCCTTCATGGTAAGAAATAATCAGACCTACTTGTGATGAGATAGTATCAATAAAATACAAGTCACCATCACACAAAGTGGCTTGTGGAAGCCAAAGATCAAATGAGGCCTACTCAGAAGCGGTTTCAGGTGGCTCCCCAAGATGGCTTTCTGGAAGAGCTCCTCCAAAACAGGACAGTCCTAGAGAACCTCTCTCTCCTGATTTGTATACCAAACACACTCATACACTCATTCTCATTCTCTCTTTCTCTCAAAATGGTTCTTTGTCAAATAAGGCCAAAGACCATCCCTAGGTCACATAAGCAATGCCTGCCTGGTTATGCCTGGCAGCATTCCTTTTGGAGGGGTTACGGAGCTGCAGTTCCTGATCTAGTCCCTGTGGATGGACCTCTAAGTGGTACACAGATGTGGAGTCAGTGAAGTCCCTGAATGCCTACGCAAAATTTTTGTCTCTATGCACATTTTTCTGGAAAGAGAGCCCTTGGGCAGTCAAAAATCCTCAGAGGCCATGAACCAAGAAAAGTTAAGAACCACTGGTTTAGCACCAAATATAAAACAGGAGAAATATACTGAAGGTACCCATGTGAATAAGATAGGAGGTAATGCCTGTTATTTCAGGTGAAAAAAAAAAGAAAAAAAAAGGATATGGTTGTTTTAAAACTTATGATCATTTAATGATCATAAGTCCCTAAGGGTCTGGTAGTCCACTCCCTTCATCCTCTAGCCTAGTTGAGGAAAAAGAGCTGAGAGGCTTTTGCCCAACACCACATACCACAGAGCCAGGCTGTAAAGCTGAGGATCAAATTTGGCAGGGTTACTGCCAAGATGGTACATTTATACTTTTTTCAAAATGGGTTTGACCAAAATTCCCCATATCCTTATAAATATCCCACTTCACTAAAAGGTAGCCTTCAAATATTTTAAAATTAAGGGGGCATGTGGGTGGCTCAGTCAGTTAAGCATCAGTTTTCAGCTGAGGTCATGATACCATGGTCCTGGGATGGAGTCCCACATCCCCATATCGGGCTCCCTGCTTGGTGGGGAGCCTGCTTCTACCTCTGCCTGCTGCTCCCTCTGCTTGTCTGCTCTTTTTTGCTCTGTCAAATAAATAAAGGCTTAAAAAAACACTTTTTAAAAAAGATTTTATTTATTCGTGAGAGAACCATAGAGAGAGGCAGAGACAGACAGAGGGAGAAGCAGGCTCCTTGCAGGGAGCCTGATGTGGGACTCGATCCTGGGACCAGGGATCACGCCCTGAGCCAAAGGCAGACGCTCAACCACTGAGCCACCCAGGCGTCCCTTAAAAAAAACTTTTTAAAAAATTAAGCTTAAGCATAGAGATTTGACTCATTAAAATGTCCCCAAATCACCAAACTGCAACTCTTTCACAAAAGCCAGCACACAGATTTATAAGGGGTAATGTTAGTGGTTCATTATCACCTATCCTGTTGTACTGACTGCAATCTGAAAAAGCAGCACAGGTCACAAGCTCATTAAACGAAGCTTCTAAATGTAATGGAAAAAGACAGCTACTGACAGCCCTTTAAAAAAGATACTGAGTCAGGGTCAAGCTGACTTCAAAATGGATTTGTATGATTTCTATCTACAAGCTCCTTCACCTAAGGAATCCTACCCCACCCTCTTAGAGTTAACATCAAGAGTCTCGCCTAGAAGCTAAATGATTTTTCAACACAGGTAATGGGGTCATTCATAAATTAAACTGAGAACAACCTTTCCAGTACCATGTTCACAAACACTACAATGTAGTAGAAACAAAGATAATAGGCAGTTATTCTGGGATCAAATTAAAAAATAATGATTGTCATAAAAAGTTACAGGACCATTTGTTCCAATGCCAAACTGTGCCTCAGCCCATGAAATTTAAAGTAATCAAAAACTCAACCTTATCTGAGAAGCGAAACCAAAGTGACATTTGAACCCAAGTTCAATGACAGCATGTCCTTCAATTTCAAAGAAAGTGCTTTACTCATTAAAGAAGATTTAATGACATATGATTCTATAGCATACACATTGTCTCCAAAGAGGTACATTATGATAAACTTTCTGATTGCTTGTGAATTATATTTAGCCCTTTTTATAAGCTCTTAACGCTAGTCTCCCAGCCTCAAAGGTGTAACAGGAATAGGCAGGCCTTTGGAAGCACCTGTGGCCTGAAAATGCTTTCACCAATCCTCAAGGCTTTCTTGGCTGCAATTTGAAGAAGGTTCGACCATTCTATTTTGGGTCAAGGAGACTCCCTTCCACCCCAAGTGACCTCAAGTGGGCAAGAGCAGTTTGGGAAACTACACTGCGAGTGTTTTTTTCACCAGGCCAGCGCCACCGCCTGCGAGACTCCGAAAAGGATGGAGACCTGGGCACCATCGAGGCGGCAAAAGAATGCGGCTGGGCTGTCTGGGGCTCACGACAGTCAGTCCGCTCTGGATCCTGCAGCCTGTGGCCAGGCTGTGGCGTCAGGAGCACGCGAAGAGTCAGAGATCTCCGGGGCACGCTGAGGGAGGAGGCGGGGAGGGAACAGGAGCGAGGTTAGGAGCCTGCAGGTGTCTCCGGGGGAAGGGACGAGGTCGTCGGGACTGGCACTGCCAAGTGACTAACAGTGCGGTTTTGGACTCGGACAAACTGGTCACATTGTCAGGCTGTGTGACCTTGAGCACAGAGCTCGACCGCTCTGCAGCTCAATTTCCTCATCTCTAAAATGGGGGTTGTTCCAAAGGAAAACGCACCTTGGAACGCTTGGCACGGCGCCTGGCACATAGTAAGCGCTCCCTCCCTACAGCTACTACTGGCTCTCGGGCTCCTCTCACCGCCCGGAGGAACAGGAGAAGAACTCGTGAAGCCCGGAGCAGGGGAGTCTCCAGGAGGCGGATCCGGGGCTGGGGCGGGGGGCCCCGGGCCGGGGACTCACCGAGCACGTCTGCCGAGCGGTGCCGGGCCACGAAGCACGCGTCGTCCCCGTAGCACGCGCCCTTCTTGAGAAGGCCCTTACGGAAGTCTTTACCGAAGCCGCAGCCGGCCGTCACCAGCCCGTAGTCACCGCCGCCGCCACCACCGGCCCTGGGGTCGGTCTGCGAGAGGCCGCCGAGCACGGCGCGGGCCACCAGCCGCCCGTACGAGAGGACCGAGAACATCGCCGCCGCCGCCCCCCCGAGGAGGCGGGGGGCCCGGGGAGCAGGAGGACGCGGAGGCCCGGAGCCGGCTCTCTCCTCAGCCGCAGCAGCGCCGCTGCCGGGGCGCTCCTCAGGGCGGCGCACAGTCGCCGCCGCCGCCCCTGCCCGACGCGCGGGGCCTCGCACACGCTCCGCCGCGCGCACCGGAGCCAGAGCGAGGTCAGAGCCTGCGGCTCCTCCGCCTAAGCCCAACTGGGATCCCGGCTGCAGCCACCGCTGCCGCCGCCATCTTCCGCTCCACTAGCGTGTTCCGGGCCGCGCCGGTAGCACCGCCCCCTCCACGGGCCCGCCCACGGCCCCGCCCACGGCGTGTTCCAAGCCACGCCCCCTCGGGCTCGGTGCCTTTTGCTGTCTCCGAGGCTGAGCTTGCGCAGAGGGTGTGGACGCGATGTCTCCTGGGAGTTGTAGTTGCTGTTTACTTCACTGCCTAGCATCCCGGACCTAGGGGGACTCACAGAGACGCGGGACCTAAAATTAAATTATTGTGAATTACAGGTGGGCTGTTTGAAAGTTTCCTTCCTGTTTTAACCATATATTCTAAAGGCTATTGTTTTAAATAACGCCACCATCCCTTCAAAGGAAAACCCAAAAGAAACCAGGGTCAAGTCATGTAGTATTACTCTGTAGTACATACATTAAGAAACTGAAGTACACATCTCTTTTTTTTTTTTTTTTTTTTTTTTATTCATGAGAGACACACAGAGAGAGAGGCAGAGACACAGGCAGAGAGAGAAGCAGGCTCCACACAGGAAGCCCGACATGGGACCTGATCCTGGGTCTCCAGGATCCTGCCCTGGGCCAAAGGCAGGTGCTAAACCACTGTGCTACCCAGGGATCCCAGAAGTACACATCTCTAGTGACATCTCCAGAATTTATATATTGGAAGGGTTTAGAGGCGGATATCTGGAAAGAAGAGCCGTCTTGTATATTATTTAGGAAGATTCAAGGAAATATTACTCTCCATATTAGACTGGGGGTGACCAGGGGGATAGTGATAGAGATACAGAAATGGCCACTATAGATATGCCATATAGAAAGAAGTGTTTCAGACTTTGCAAATGGTTCTGCCGGTTTGGGAATAAAAAATTCCAGACCCCAAATTTCTTTGCCCCAAATCTTGATTTTTGGGGGGGTCCACCTGTCTATGCCAGTCTTCTGACCTCTGGCTTGGATGCCCAGATAGGTTATGCAGTGCCAAAGACTTGCAAAGATGAGGACCCTTCCTCTCTCCTTCCATAGCTGCCAACTCTTCTCTTCAGAACGACAGCTCCTGGCAAGAAAAGCAGTTCCTTTACTTTTTTTGTTAAGCTCTCAGTCCATCCCACAAAGACATCCACAGTAGCCTTCTCCAGATCTTTATTATTATTATTAACTCACTTTCTCTGAAATTAATTACTTTCTCTCCTAATTAATTTTTTATCCTAAATAATTTAATGGGGAGTTTGTAGTCTAATGGAAAGATTAGTTCACCAAATACGTGTAATATGTTTGTATGCGTGTATGAATGTACAGATTACATACCATGCCTGGTGGGGCTATACATATTCTAGCTACTGTGTATCTCTCCATCCCATTTGGTTCCATGTCCCCTTCAGTAACAGGGCTCTAGACATGCTCACAGATGCTTCAGGGCCTTTGCTCTTGCTCTTCCTTTTACTTACTAGAATGTAATTTTATTATCTCAGGGACCTATATTATTTATTGTTGTATCCCCAGAATGTATGGGCACACAGTAAATACTTAAAGTAAATGGATGAGAGAATGAATGAATAGTTCACTAGATCCTAAATTGCCCAAGGGCAAGAATCATTTGCCTTTGTATTATTAGAATCCAGCGTACTACCTGGCAGGAGTTTGAAAAATGCATGTTGAATAAAAGAAGGAAAAACTGAATAGGAACCATAGATAATATTTAAAAAATCATATTTATTGAATGAAGGGTAGTTACAAATAAAAGAAAATTGAGAGTTTGAGGTAAGTGATCCAATTTGGAATAATTTTTAGTTTTATTAAAACCTAAATATTTGTCACCCCAAAGGATTGGTCCTTTTTTAGTTCACTTTTGAGAGAAGTGTAGTTACTCTGGGGATTCCCATTTCATTCTTCAAATGATTCTTTTTTATACCTTTCTTAATATAGCTAAAGTCCTGCCAAACATTCACTCAAAGTACATTGTTCCATTACTCTAATCACTGTCATCATTAAACACTTCCCTGTTTCACAGTGTGCCAAGTACTCTATAGGTTTCTGCCCTTAAGGGTTTTCATAAAAATTGGACTGAATAAATGACTTTGCATAGTGAGTGGCATTTTGTCAAATATGGAGACTAAGAAAAAGTTCATTTACTGGATAAAAGATGTGGCGATTCCAAGATGACACTCACACCTTGCTATTTTTTATGAGCCACAGGAATTGGAGCACGCCCAGAAGAGGGGGTGGAGCCTTGTGGATCCTCTGCTTGGCATTTATGTCTATGCCAGCTGTGCTAAAGGTTGTTCTTTCGGGCACACACCACTACCAAATCCCAGCCAGGCTGTCAGGTAATTCTACCCCAAGGACAAACTTTTTAAAATAGCATGTTAACCTCTATTCCTTGCCTCATCACACTTCTTCAGACTGCTCCTACCTTTCATTTTCAGGGCATATATTATCTAATTTCCGTGTCACTCACAAGAACCGGTCGGATGAGGTGAGCAGGAACATAGGATATGACTCTGAAGCTGGTAACCTCTGCTGCTCTGAGGGGGCTAGCTGTTTTCAGGTAAATGATACCGGTGCCTTGAGTTTCCTGCAAAATGACTTGCTCACCAGAGCACCATGTGAACAGAATCCTTTCTTAAAGCTCCTTAGCAGTTTTTGGAAAGGAGAGGCGAGAGCTCCTCAGGTTCCCTTGAATCATTTATTCCAGAGACAGATCTGAAAAGTTTCACCAGAGAGCACTTTAAAAAAAAAAACAAAAACAAAAACAAAAAAAAAAACAAAAAACAACCTTCCCCTGCCCTTCCCTAGAAGCACAATTCACTTTTGACATTTTGGTAGATTTAAAAAGCCGTAAGAGTTTTCTTCCTTAACAGAATTACATTCCTAGCACTTCAAAGATTCCTGGGAGGTCAGTTGTCACTCTCAAAGGCGAACAAGTGGTGAAAATACCATCTGTGCTCCCAGGGCATCTCTGTGGCATTAGGAAAGAGCTTTGCACTGGAGTCACCCCCAGCTCCTAAAAAAAGAAAAAAAAAATCCCTAATAAGATTTTTCTGCCAGAGTGGTATACTGATCTCTCCTCATTTCTTTTTGCTAACCTATTCAAAAGGAGCACTAATTAGTTTATGGCAACGTTTCACAACCCTGGCACTATTGACATTTGAGGCCAGGTAATTTTTTATTTGAGGGGATGTTCTGTGCATTGGAGGGAGCTTAGCAGCATCCCTGGCCTCTACCTACTAAGTAGGTGCCAGTAGCACACCTTACCCCTTAGGACAGCCAAAAATGTCTCCAGATATTGCTAAATGTCCCCTGGGGAACAAAATTGCCCCCAGTTTAGAACCACTGGGTGATAACAATGACATGCAAGTTAGCAAATACTTGATGAGCACTTGTTACATCTAAGGCTGTGGGATAAAGTTAAGAAAATGTTGGTGCCTTCATGGCAATCACAGTAGAGCAGGACAGTTAAAGGTAAGTAAATATATAGAAAAAATAAGCTTTATCGATTGAAATAAGAAAGGACCATGGGGAGAAGAAATGGGACCCATTGGGATGGGAGAACAGTCAGGGCACTTCACGAAGAGGTGACATTTGTAGGAGAGAGAGGTCTGAGGAAGAGGGCAATAGCCATTCCGAGCAGAAGAAATAGAAACTAAACAAATGCAGAGTGGGATTGGAGAAGAACAAGTAGTTCAGTGCATTTAAGCCTTAGAGTTTGAATGAGGAATAAAGAGAAATGGGGCTAAGGAAGTCGTTTAGGAACTATTTAGCCATAAAAAGGAGTGAAGTAATGACACATATCTGGGTATGGATGACCCTCGGAAATATGACGCTAAATTAAAGAAACCAGTCCCCAAAGACCACATGTTGTATGATTCTATATGAAATGTCTAGAATAGGCAAACTCATAGAGGCAGAAAGCAGATTGATGGTTGCCAGTGGCTGGGATGTGTGGGAATGGGAAGTGACTGTTAATGGGTGTGCAGTTTCTTTTTGGGGTAATGAAAATGTTCTGGAATTAGATAGTGGTGAATATACAAAAAAAATTGAAATGTACACTTTAAAGGGTAAATATTATGGTATGTGGATTACATCTTAGTTTATTTATTTTTTTAAAGATTTAATTATTCATCACAAACACACACACACACACACACACACACACACACACAGGCAGAGGAGGAAGCAGGCTCCATGCAGGGAGGTCTCTAGGATCACACCCAGGCCGAAGGTGGCGCTAAACCACTGAGCCACCTGGGCTGCCTACATCTCAGTGTAAAAAATAGTTTAGATTTCAGGTTGTACTACAAAGCTGTGGTCATCAAGACAGTGTGGTACTGGCACAAAAACAGACACATAGATCAATGGAACAGAATAGAGAACCCAGAAGTGGCCCCTCAACTTTATGGTCAACTAATATTCGATAAAGGAGGAAAGACTATCCATTGAAAGAAAGACAGTCTCTTCAATAAATGGTGCTGGGAAAATTGGACATCCACATGCAGAAGAATGAAAATAGACCACTCTCTTTCACCATACACAAAGATAAACTCAAAATGGATGAAAGATCTAAATGTGAGACAAGATTCCATCAAAATCCTAGAGGAGACCACAGGCAACACCCTTTTTGAACTTGGCCACAGTAACTTCTTGCAAGATACATCCACGAAGGCAAAAGAAACAAAAGCAAAAATGAACTATTGGGACTTCATCAAGATAAGAAGCTTTTGCACAGCAAAGGATACAGTCAACAAAACTAAAAGACAACCTACAGAATGGGAGAAGATATTTGCAAATGACATATCAGATAAAGGGCTAGTTTCCAAAATCTATAAAGAACTTATTAAACTCAACACCAAAGAAACAAACAATCCAATCATGAAATGGGCAAAAGACATGAAGAGAAATCTCACAGAGGAAGACATAGACATGGCCAACATGCACATGAGGAAATGCTCTGCATCACTTGCCATCAGGGAAATACAAATCAAAACCACAATGAGATACCACCTCACACCAGGGAGAATGGGGAAAATTAACAAGGCAGGAAACCACAAATGTTGGAGAGGATGTGGAGAAAAGGGAACCCTCTTACACTGTTGGTGGGAATGTGAACTGGTGCAGCCACTCTGGAAAACTGTGTGGAGGTTCCTCAAAGAGTTAAAAATAGACCTGCCCTACGACCCAGCAATTGCACTGTTGGGGATTTACCCCAAAGATTCAGATGCAATGAAACACCGGGACACCTGCACCCCGATGTTTCTAGCAGCAATGTCCACAATAGCCAAACTGTGGAAGGAGCCTCGGTGTCCATCAAAAGATGACTGGATAAAGAAGATGTGGTTTATGTATACAATGGAATATTACTCAGCCATTAGAAACGACAAATACCCACCATTTGCTTCAATGTGGATGGAACTGGAGGGTATTATGCTGAGTGAAGTAAGTCAGTCGGAGAAGGACAAACATTATATGTTCTCGTTCATTTGGGGAATATAAATAATAGTGAAAGGGAATATAAGGGAAGGGAGAAGAAATGTGTGGGAAATATCAGAAAGGGAGACAGAACATAAAGACTCCTAACTCTGGGAAATGAACTAGGGGTGGTGGAAGGGAAGGAGGGCTGGGGGTGGGGGTGAATGGGTGATGGGCACTGAGGGGGACACTTGACGGGATGAGCACTGGGTGTTATTCTGTATGTTGGTAAATTGAACACCAATAAGAAATTAATTTATTAAAAAAATAAAAATAAAATAAAATAAAATAGTTCAGGACCTACTGCAGAGGGCCTTATATACTAAGCTTACATATATTAAGCTGGAAACACCAAGGGATCACCAAATGCTTTTAATATGCCAGTGACAATAATAAAGTAATAAATACTATTGAAATTATAATAAGATAATAAACAGTAGTGATGAGAAGAGTGTGAGAATAGACAGCATAGTTTGAGCACTTGCCATGTCCTTTACCTGTACCATCTGCTCTGACTACTAACCTGCGTGACTACCCAACAGTCCCACGTGCTGCTTCCTTCATAGCACATTGGACTTAGTTATTTTGTTTATTGTTTGACTCCTCCCTGACTAAAATGTAAGATCTACAAGAGCAGGGGATTTTTGTCTTTTATTCACTACTTTACCTCAAGTCTCCAGAACAGTGTCTGGCTTGTACAGGTGCTAAATAAATCTAGTAAGTGAATGCTTTTAAATAAAAGAACTTAGGAGATCACATAGAACAACTTATTTTACAGCTGAAGAAAGGGAGCAAGTAACATGTTCATCCCATATGAAGTTAAAAGATAGAGCTGGGCTGAACTGGAGAGGTGTCCAGGAAGCTCTTGCAAAGCCCTTTTGAAGGAACTACCATAGGCTGTTCTTTTCATTGAACTTACCTTGCTTTGCATTGTATATGATGGTCATATACAATGATTCTAGAATCCATCCATCCTACCTAGAATCCATTCTCCCCATTTTCTGATAATAGTATTTTGATTTTCCTTGGAGGTATAATCCAACACCTCCTCGGTTCATGCAGATTGGGTGGAACTGGACCAGAGGTGACATATGGCCCAGGTCTGACCAATCAGAGCATTGCATTCTCTTGGTCACAGTGATGGATCAGAGGGAAGGCATATGACCCAAGGTAGGCCAACAAAACCCCACTATGCAATTTTGCTGAAAGTATAAAAAGGAGAAATTCTTAGGGCGCCTGGGTGGTTCAGACAATTAAGTGTCTGCCTTCAGCTTAGGTCATGATCTTGGGATCCTAGGTTGTAGCCCCGCATTGTGCTCCCTGCTCAGGGGGTGAGTCTGTTTCTCCCTCTCCCTCTGGGCTCTCTCTCCCTCTCTCAAAAGAAATAAAATCAGGGATCCCTGGATGGCGCAGCGGTTTGGCGCCTGCCTTTGGCCCAGGGCGCGATCCTGGAGACCTGGGATCGAATCCCACATCGGGCTCCCGGTGCATGGAGCCTGCTTCTCCCTCTGCCTGTGTCTCTGCCTCTCTCTCTCTCTGTGTGACTATCATAAAAAAAAAAAAAAAAAAAAAAAAAAAAAAAAAGGAAATAAAATCAGAAGAAAAAAAAAGGAGAAATTCTCACCAGGGTTTGTAAGCTGGTGGAATGCAAGCCTGGTCATTTTTGCCACTACTTGGGAAAAGCCTGAGAATAAAGGCAATACAAAGAGAAGCAGAATCTATAGATGGTAAGAAACAGGCTTGGAGACATTGAGCAAACCCCCAAATCCAGGTTTGCCTGAAAAAGGAGCAGTCCCTGAACTCCTACTAATTCCCCATTTGCTTTAATCTGTTTGAGTTTGGTTTGCAATACTGTGAATCCTGACAAACACATCATGTGACCCAGGTACCATGGTTACATTTATTGAACCAAGAATAAGTCCCCAAACCAAAGAGCTGCAAGAAGGGAACTTATCCTTTGCTTATTCACATAGGAGGAGGAGCTCTCACTCCTCACTAGAAAAACTAGTGAAAGAAAATTACTGAGCTCTTCCTTTTGTACCTCCATAGGCTAAGGAGTGATTGTCTGATTAGCACGCTTGGGAAGAGATGCTGAGCATGCTGCCCAGTCCCTTTTATTTTTTTTCTTTCTCGCTGTGGCCTGACTTTGGGTACTCATTTTTCCTCCTCCATCTTGGGGAACCTGTCCCTATGAGGGAGGCTTGCAGTAATCCAGCCTGTATGATCAGGTGACTCAATGTAATCCAGAGGGGAAACTGAGATCATAAAGAAGCCATGATCACCAATCAGCTTTATCAGTAAAGCTGATACTTTTGAGCCCCAGCTGCCTGATTCTTACATACATCTACTTCTCAGGGGTTTAGAATTTGGAAAGGTTGAGAATGGTCAATCAATGATTGCTTCATACACCCCCAACATGTTAATTTTCTCTTTAGAAAACTTTGAGAGGCAGGCATGAGGACTGGCATTTGGGGGCTAAAATAGAACATGGAGATCAAGTTTCTGGTGCAGTCAGGGCTCTAGGCTCAAAGGTAATTATGGGTCAAGTGGGTTTTGACCTGGGCAGTTTGTGACAACTACAGTCATTTGGCAGGATTTTAACTGGCAGGGGCCTGAGTACAAGGGCCTCTTGAGCTGGCCTTGACCTAACCCCTGTGAGCACAGTTTTGACCTCAGCAGGTGGCAAGGACAGGGATTAGGTGATTGGGGGGAAAATCTTTTTGTCCCAGGAAAGGCTTTACCTTAAAGAGGGCAGAATTTTAGTCTCTAAACATTTTGCTTCCTGGACAGATTTTGCTTCTTGTAGTATGTCTTCCAACAAAGCTTCCAACAAAGCTTTTAAAGTATAAAACAGCAAAGGCAGCTAAATTATACAGGGTCAGCAGAGCTCTTTATGAGATTGTAGCTTCCTTGCAGTGTGAACACAGGGTGTAGGTGGATACCACAGAGTTAACAGCCCAAAATCCATCCTTCTGTAGGTTGTTCTGAGCTTCCTTTGGGGCCATGAACCAGACCCATGGAGGGACTGATTTCTTCACATTTGGTTTGTCATTTGGCTGGTAAGGCTCATTTCACGACTGTGATCCCAGAATGGCTTTGATTTGTTAATTGCATTAACCATGGTAATGGCTTTGGATTTAGGGAGCTCCAGACTCTGACTTTACCTATAGAATGGGGGTATAGGGGCACTTGGGTGGCTCAGTAGGTTGAGCGGCTGCCTTCAGCTCAGGTCATGATCCTGGGATCCTGGGATCCAGTCCCAAGTCAGGCTCCCTGATCAGGGGGGAGTCTATTTCTCCCTCTTCCTTTGGTGTTCCCCCTGCTTGTGCTTTCTCTCACTCTCAAATAAATAAATAAAATCATAAAAAAAGAATGGTGTATTTTATTAATGACAACAAATGAAAAATTAGGGCCCTTATTATATAGAAGATAATGTTTCTTTATGGGTTGAGTTAGAGAAAACTAATGAAAACCTAGCAGCTAAGAAGGCAGTTAATGAAGCTTATGCCCAGAAGACTTTGTCTCTGGGAAACAGGTTTGCTGAGACTATCAGGGAGGGATGAAGTTGTTTTTAAAAATATGCTTCTGAAAAAAAAAATGCTTCTGTCATGCTACAGAACAGAACCAGTGGAAGAATGCAACACAAATGCGGGATTAGCTTTCTCCACTAGAAGGCAGGGATTTTTTTAAAGCTAGAACCATGGTCTTAGTAGACTGACCAGACAGATATGAAAGGGAAAGGCTCAGCTAAGCAGATAGATATTAAGAGGAGGAAGAGACTCATGCATCTATGGAAACTTGAGAGGAAGTGAGGTAATATTACAGTTTAATGGAAAAAACTATTATTATTATTTTAAATATTTATTCATTCATTTTAAAGAGAGAAAGAGAGAAAGGAAGAGTGTAAGCAGGAGAGGGGCATAGAGAGAGGAAGAGAATCTCAAGAAGACTCCACACTGAGCATTGGGGCTCTGTTCAAAGACGCTGAAACCACCACCTGAGCTGAAACCAAGAGTTGGATGCTCAATAGACTGAGCCACCTAGGTGCCCCTATTATTATTTTTAAAAATATTTTATTGTTAAGTAATCTCTACACCCAACATGAGACTCAAACCCACAACCTCAAGATCAAGAGTCACATGTTCCACCAACCTAGCTAGCCAGGTGCCCCAAGGAAAAAAAAAAAATTTTTTAAATGGTGTGAGGACATTGGTTATCTCTCTGGGAAAAAAAAAAAAGCTAAACTAGACCCCTAACTCACACAGTATACTAGAGTAAATTCCAGGAGTCAAAAGCAAATCTTTAAAGTTTTTGGAAGGAGGGGATCCCTGGGTGGCGCAGCGGTTTGGCTCCTGCCTTTGGCCCAGGGTGCGATCCTGGAGATCCGGGATCGAATCCCACGTCGGGCTCCCGGTGCATGGAGCCTGCTTCTCCCTCTGCCTGTGTCTCTGCCTCTCTCTCTCTCTGTGACTATCATAAATAAATAAAGAGAGGCAGAGACACAGGCAGAGGGAGAAGCAGGCTCCGTGCACCGGGAGCCCGACGTGGGATTCGATCCCGGGTCTCCAGGATCGCGCCCCGGGCCAAAGGCAGGCGCCAAACCGCTGCGCCACCCAGGGATCCCATATAAAATTATAATAATGTACACATTGTACACATTATAAAAATGTACACATTGTTAAGAAAAATTTTGACCAATTTGACTACATTAAAATTTCCTCAAAATGAATCAAAGAGCTATATATGAAAGCTAAAACTATAAAAGTTTTAGAAGAAAATATAGAAGAGAAGACATTGGATTGGCAGTGATTTTTGACTTATGACTCCAAAAACACAGGCAACGGAAGAAAAAATAGATAAATCCTACTAAATCAAAATTTAAATTTCTGTTCATCAAAGATCATAATCAACAGAATGAAAAGGCAATCATGGAATGGGAGAAAATATATGCAAATGATATATCTAATAAAGAGTTAATATCCAGAATATATAAAGAACTCTGACAACTCAACAACAACAACACACACACACACACACACACACACACACAAAGGATAAAAAATGGGCTAAGGACTTGAAAAGAAATTTCTAAGAATATACATGAGTGACCAAGAAGTACAGGCAAAGGGATCCCTGGGTGGCGCAGCGGTTTGGCGCCTGCCTTTGGCCCAGGGCGCGATCCTGGAGACCCGGGATCGAATCCCACGTCGGGCTCCCGGTGCATGGAGCCTGCCTCTCTCTCTCTCTCTCTCTCTCTCTCTCTCTGTGACTATCATAAATAAACAAAAATTAAAAAAAAAAAAAGTACAGGCAAAGATGCTCAACATCACTAATCATTAGGGATATAAAAATCAAAACCACAGAGATAGCACCTCACATACATTAGAATGGTTACTATAAAATAATAATTTTTATTTATAGTATTTTATTTATAATAATAATAATTATTATAGTAATAATAGTAAACTAGAAAATAACAAGATGTTACCAAGGATGTGGAGAAGTTGGAACACTTATGAACTGTTGGTTCATAACCCTTATGAACTGTGAACTGTTGTAGCTGCTATGGAAATTAGTATGACGGTTCCTCAGAAAGTAAATATAGAATTACCATATGATCCAGCAATTCCATTTCTGGGCATACCCAAAAGAACTTGAATGGTTATTTGTACATCCATGTTCATAGCTTTATTATTCACAATAGTCCAAAGGAGTAAGCAACCGAAGTGTTTAGCCACGGATGAATAGATACACAAAATGTGGTCTAGCCATACAATGAAATATTAGCCTTAGAAAGGAAGGAAATTATGATACCTGCTTGAGCATGGATGACTTTTCAAGATGTTATGCTAAGTAGGTATAAAGCCAGACACAAAATGATAAATACTATAGGATTCCACTAAAATGAGGTACTTAGAGTAGTCACATTTATAAAGATAGAAAAGAGAATAGTGGTTGCTGTGGACTTAAGAGTAGAGGGAATGGGGAGTTATTTTTTCATGTATATAGAGTTTCAATTTGCAGGATGTAAGAAATTCTAGAGATGGATGATGGTGATGGCTGCAGAGATGGGTGATGGTGATGGCTGCAATGTGAATGTACTTAGTACCTCTAAACATATACTTAAAAAGGGCACCTTGAATTTTATGTTATGCATATTTTACCACAGGTAACATTTTTAAAAGCTTCTGCACAACAAAAGGCATCATTAGAATATTTTTTTTTTAAAAGGTAAGCCTGGGATCCCTGGGTGGCTCAGTGGTTTAGCTCCTGCCTTTGGCCGGAGGCGCGATCCTGGAGTCCCAGGATCGAGTCCCACATCAGGCTCCCAGCATGGAGCCTGCTTCTCCCTCCTCCTGTGTCTCTACCTCTCTCTCTCTCTCTCTCTCTCATAAATAAATAAATAAATAAATAAATAAATAAATAAATAAATCTTAAAAAAAAAGATAAGCCAAAGATCAAGAGATTTGTAATGCATAAAGTCAAAAAAGGATTAGTATCCAGAGTACATAAAGAGCTTCTTCACATTAATAAAGAAAATAAACAAAATAGAAAAGTGAAAAAAAAGAAAGAAAAATTACTAATGAGGCGTTACATTAATTAAACATGGAGGCCGTTAGAATGAGGTGGCTTAGTGCCCTAAGAACCTATATAAGCAAACTCAAAGCTAAGCCTAAGTCTGTAAATTCCTCAAGTTTAAGAAATTCAAACCCAAGGACAACCTGTCACAAACAGCCAAACTGGGCTCTTTCACATAAGGCAATCACTTTTAGGTACAACCAGTCAGGAGATTTCCTTGCTATGTTTCCTGGTTTTCTCTGGAAGTCTTGCTCCTAGCTCCTGTTAGTGGAGTTCCTCTAACCACTTCTGGTTTGGCACTGCCTGATTCAAATGAATTGTGTTAAGTAAACTCCTAAAATTTTTAATATGCCTCAAGTTCATCTTTTAACAAGGGCATTTCTGAAGAGAAATCCTAGTTGTCCAATACACATGTGAAGAGATAGCCGATCTCATTAGTGATCAGGTAAATGACTGCAGCGGGGAGGCTCCATTAGGATGAGCATAGAAGGCCACTCTGAAAGGTATTCTTTGATCTGAAACCTAAATGAAAAGTTGAGAAAAAACAGCCAACCATTCATAGTTCTGGAAGAAGGACATTCCAGGCAGAGGGAACAGCCAGTGCAAACCTGCTGGGCTGGGAATACGTTTGGCCATGTCTTAGCTTGGACTGCCATAACAAAATACCATAAACTGAGTGGCTTAAATAACAGACATTTATTTTCTCACAGTTCTGGAAGTCTGAGATCAGGGTGCCAGTGTGGTTAGGTACTCCTGAGGCCTCTCTTTTTGGTTTGCCTATGACGTCATCCATAATCCCCATCCTTATGACCTCATTTAACTTTAATTATCTCCTAAAAGCCCTGTCTCCAATTACAGTCACACTGGGGATTAGGGCTTTAACATATGAATTTTGAGGGATGTCAACATTCAGTTTATAACACCCTGGCGAAGAGTTTGTTTTAAAAAAAGTAGATTGGAGGAGGCCAGGATTTCAGGACTAAAATGTGGAAGTGAAATCCTAGAGATCACCTGAGACTGGGTAAGATAAAACGAATCCTCCCATTAATCTATTGTTTGGAAATATAAAGAATTGTCCCTTATTCGTGTCAAAGGGAATTGGGGAGAAATGATACGGGCTTTAAAAAAATTCGTTGCCAAAAGCACAAAAACTCTGTCCCTACCACAGGGGGTTTCTCTCCTCTGAGTCTGGTAACAGATTGGACTGCAATTCCTAAATTCTTTCTTTGCTACCCTCCATGATAACACAGGGCTCTAAGGTAATGGGTTTTAGTAACTTATGGAGAACAACATAAGTATAACAAAAAACAATTTCAAAAGTTACAACATGACTCATTCAAACAGAGGATATACCCATGTGAAAAATTTATTCAACTTGTTAAAGAGGAAAGAGTGAGGCAGTAAAACTGGCTCAGAGAGCATTTTGAGAAGTAGGAAACTTAAATACAAAACTGGTTAATCTTTACAGGGTTATAAAAACTATAAGTTTCAGGGTTCTTTTTTTGTACTGGATAGAAATTTGAAACTCTACCAGACAAAAAAACTGAGCCTTTAACCAATAGTAAATAGCTAGGCAAACAAAGGTATATTCCTTGGCTGACATATATAGTAAGGGACCAAATCTGGCCCTGCTGCTTATATTTGTAATAAAGTTTTATTGGAATACAGTCACAGCCACTTGTTTATATGTTGTCTGAGGCTGCCTTTGCTCTACGAGAGAGTGTTAAGACAACAGAGTTGCATCGTTGAGCATATAGCCTGAAAGCCTGAAATATTTACCATACGGACATTTACAGGAAGTTTCTAGACCCCTGCTAGAGAATTCATCCTAGGATGGGCTTGTCCAACAATGTCCTAGATAACATTGAAAGAACTATGCTGCCCTCTCTTGGTCTTATTTCCAAATTCTGGATAGTTTTTCTTCAAAAGATGTATGGCTTAAAATTGGGGGTTGGGGGGTACATTTTGAGAGTTGTTATCTCTGGCCTCTAATACTTAAGTCTTCCCATCCACCCACTCCAACACCCCAATACCTGTCTCTGCATTGGTGATTATCTCGATGCCCCTTAGCCTCCCAACCCTTTCTTTCCTTGGAGAGTGGAACTTATGAAAATCTTTAAGTGCAGATAGGCCTGAAAAATTATTGGTAATAAATAATGTCCTTTACAGCATCATTTTCACTCAAGAGGACATTCTGTTTCTTTGTAGGACTCCAATTAGGGCTTGTACCTCATGCTTGCTTATTCAGGGGGAAGATTTTCTGGAGGAAAGAATGTGGGGGAGGAAGGGTCCTCTTAAGCTTCTTTGAATTAAATTCCAGAGCTGTTGCAAATCATTAAGTTCTGAGAAGACAATGGGGGTGTGTGCTTGACTACTGCTGTTTCCACGGTTCCTGGCACAGAGAAGGTACTCAGTAAATAGTTACTGACTAAATGATCAAAACAATGAAAGAATAAAAATAGAGGGTATATTTTCCCCTCAGGGTCAGCTTTGGCTGAGGAACAAAGTTTTGGTGATAAAGGTTGCCACCTGGAGGACAAAAATGAAACTGCAAGATTCAGAGCTGCTAAAGCCCTGAGGAGAATACAGTCAACTTCAGGACATCACCAGAGAATTAACTGTTATCCTTTGTCTTTTCTTTTTTTAAAGATTTTATTTATTTATTCATGAGAGACACAGAGAGAGAGGCAGAGAGATAGGCAGAGGGAGAAGCAGGATCCATGCAGGGAGCCCCATGGGGGACTTGATCCCAGGACTCCAGAATCACACCCTGGGCCAAAGGCAGACACTTAACTGTTGAGCCACCCAGGGATCCCTATTCTCCTTTACCTTTTGGCAGAATTAATTGATATAATTTTGTCCTTTCCTTTTTTTTTTTTTTTTTTAAAGTAAGTTATGCCAAACATGGGGCTTGAACTCATGACCCAAAGATCAGGAGTCACATTCTCTACTGACTGAGCCTGCCAGGCACTCCATTTCATCCTTTCCAATGAAGGAACCCTATACCCTTTCTTTAATAACGTTTTTAAAGTGCTTTGGAGTGCTTAATAAGTGTTCAATACCATGCCACACACACAATTTTGCAACCAGTCCCCTTATCATCCCCATTTTATAAGTGAGGAATCTGAGTGCAGAAAGCATGCCCAAGATTACACAGCTCACAAGTAGCAGAACCAGGGATCTGAACCCAAACACTGTGGGTGTACTTTTTACCATTCACTCTGCTACCTCTGTACTCCTGATATGGAAAATGTTTACATAAAGAAACTGGGTGTCTAGAACCCATGCACTTATCTCTGTGCTCTCCTGAAACACTACCTAACATGACAGAAGAAAAAGGTCTAAATTCTCACAAAGAGGTGATGTGATGACTGCTTGTGAGAGAGGTCAAATCCCTTTTGTAGGCTAGAAAGTAGATGGATGGTTTAGCTCAATGGAAAAACCCTAGGTCTTACAGAAGGTCTTGCCAATGAGGAGCAAGTCAGTTGCAGCTGCAGAGCCCTAGAAGGGCTCAGGGATCGAAGATTCCAGGTGCCTGGGGTGAGAGATGGGATTGAAAGCAGACCATTAATTGTACCAGTAACATGTACTAGGAATCCAATAACATAACCTCAGATTCCCCTCCTGTGACACCTTGCCTTGATCCTTGCAGAGGATTAGGTGTTTATTCTTTGGAGAACAACAAACAGAACAGCTCTAAGTTCAGAGATAGCATTCAGAGAAGAGTGGTGGCAACATGATAAAAACACAGGGATTAAATGAAAGCATGCAGCTAAAAAGAAATCTCCTATTTTTAAAATACCCATGTGTTCGGTGATAGTATTGGAATTGTTATTCTGAGACTTAGCACTGTGCTAAGTGTATATTGTGGGGTAAATCAAGTAATAAATTATGTTGGAATTATTGAGAACCAACCTTTATGGTGTGGGACAAAAGAAATACATATGCAAGATGAATATAGTTAGATAAAACCCCTCTAGTCTTGATTTTATTTTTATTTATTTATTTATTTTTAAATATTTTATTTATTTACTCATGAGAGACACACACACAAAGAGAGAGAGAGAGAGAGAGAGAGAGAGGCAGAGACACAGGCAGAGGGAGAAGCAGGCTCCATGCAGGGAGCCTGATGTGGGACTCCATCCCGGGACTCCAGGATCAGGCCCTGGGCCGAAGGCAGGCGCTAAACTGCTGAGCCACCCAGGGATTCCCTATTTTTTGATTTTTAAAAAGATTTTTAGGTAATCTCTACATTCAAAATGGGACTCAGACTTACAACCCGGAGATCAAGGGTCATAGGCACTACCAACTAAGCCAGACAGGTGCCTCATAGTCTTGATTTTAGTTGGAATCATCAGTATGAAAGCTTTTATCAGAAAAGTACCAAGTTAATAAGAGATGGAACTAGATTAGCCCAAACTGGTCTTGCTCTAAAATTTGTAAGTCTGCCTCCTTGGTGGGTCAGGGGTGGAGGGCCTCCTGGAAGAGGTAAAATCTGAAGGATAAGTAGGAGCAATAAATGGACATCTCTTCTGACCTCTGGCAGATCTGCTTATCATTACCCAGTAATTCTGGGCTGATCTGGAAAGATTTTGTTTCTGAAATGTCAAAACAGAGGGCCGGTCTGCAAATCATGGTGACTACTGGCCAACAGAAGTTACCAGGTAGCCAAATGATTTCCTTCAGTGTCATCCCTTTAAAAAAATTTTAAGGGACACCTGGGTGGCTCAGCGGTTGAGTGTCTGCCTTTGGCTCAGGGCATGATCCCAGAGTCCTGGGATTGAGTCTCACATTGGATTCCCTGCAAGGAGCCTGTTTCTCCTCCCTCTGCCTGTGTCTCTGCTTCTCTCTGTGTCTCTCATGAATAAAATCTTTTTTTAAAAAAGATTCATGACAGACACACAGAGAGAGGCAGAGACACAAGCAGGCTCCATGCAGGGAGCCTGACGTGGGATTCGATCCCGGGACTCCAGGATCACGCCCCGGGCCAAAGGCAGGCGCCGAACCACTGAGCCACCCAGGGATCCCTAAAGAGAACATTTTAAAAGGAAACTTTTAGGCCTGTTCATGATTTATGTTGGAAAGGATAGAAGTTAAAATATGACTAATATTTTATTATTCCATATAGTAAGAAGCCGCCTTTGAGGGAGAATTTGTAGCTAGATTCAGATTGGAAGGACATTTATTCTTTCTTTTAAGGAATTCACAAATGATCTCAATCAAAAAGAGGTATTGGTTTGCTTGCATGTCCAAACAGACCTAGATAAAATAAATCTTTTTTCATTAGGCCATTTCCTCCCCTTAATAAATTGACAATAATGTAGAAATGGGGATTCTGGAGTTTGGGATTAGTGTCTATTCCATCCAGATTTTTCATAACTATGGCCGTGATAATTCTGAAGTTTCCAGGACATTCCAATTTTTTCACTGTCTTCATAACCACACACAGACTTGCCAGATCATGGGTCCTGATTTTGGGTAAGGAAAATGGGCTTTAACAGTGTGAGGTTGATGCTTTTGACATAGGCTTACCCAATCTTGTGCTTACTTTTCTTTGGTCTCCAGATTCTTTCCAATAAATTTAGGTTAATAAAAGGTGTATGCTTTGAAACAAGCTATAGCAGAAGTGACTGACCCCATGACAGGGCAAAATGAAGGAGGTTCAGGCCTTAAGAAGAGTTCACTAACAGGTTTCCAGTAAGGGCTGAATAAAAGCAGAACTACCTGCAGGTCCTGAGGACAATGATGAAAACATGTTTACTGCACAGAAATAAAAATAGAAGTGGGGGAGGAAAGAGCAGTGCCCCTCTGTGGCACCAAGAGGCCAACTCCCATTTTTTTGAGGCTCTTTGTTTACAGAAAAATTAAGAATTCATTTCTTCATTTGATATTTAGCAAATGGGCAGCCCAGGTGGCTCAGTGGTTTTGGTGCCGGCCTTCGGCCCAGGGCATGATCCTAGAGACCCGGGATTGAGTCCCACGTCAGGCTCCCTGCATGGAGCCTGCTTCTCCCTCTGCCTGTGTCTCTGCCTCTCTCTCTCTCTCTCTCTTTCTCCCTCTCTGTGTCTTTCATGAATGGATGAATAAAATCTTAAAAAAAAAAAAAGATATTTGGCAAATGCTTTTGGCACCCCAAGATTAAAATGCAGTGTAAGGGTGTTGTCATGAGATGACTGAATTTATTAAAAGCCAACTAATAAAGCCACAATGAGATACCGCCACACACTTATTAGAATAGTTAAAAGTGAAAATGGAAACAAAACTGACTCTACCAAGTTTTTATGAGCATGTGGAGCAACTAGAAATCTCATACATGGTTCGTGGGAATGTACAATGTTAAGTCACTTTGGAAAAAAGTTGGGCAGTTTCTTTTAAAATTAAACAGACACCCACCATACAATATAGAAATTTTACTCCTAGGTGTATAATCCCAAGAGAAATGAAAATGTATGTTCATACAAAATCCATATATGAATTCTTTCAGTGACTTTATTGGTAATTACAAAAAGTGGAAAGACTCAAATACCTTCAACTGGTGAATGATTAAATTATGGTATATCCATCATGGAATACTTGTCAGCAATAAAAAGGAGTGGAATGAAATAATCCCTCACGTATATAGCCAAATGATTTTCGACAAGGGTGCCAAGACTATGCAATGATATTTTAATAGTGTTATATGGTTACAGATGGTAGCTATACTTGTGGGGAGCACAGCATCATATATAAACTTGCTGAATCACTATGTTGTACACCTGAAACTAATGTAACATTGGGTATCAACCACACTCAGATAAATTCTTTTTCAAAAAGAAATGTGGTAGGGATCCCTGGGTGGCTCAGCGGTTTAAGTGCCTGCCTTTGGCCCAGGGTGTGGTCCTCGGGTCCTGGGATCGAGTCTCACATTGGGCTCCCTGCATGGAGCCTGCTTCTCCCTCTGCCTGTGTCTCTGCCTCCCTCTCTCTGTCTCTCGAATAAATAAAGTCTTTAAAAAATAAAAGAAGAAATATGGTATATATATTTTTTATATATATAATGAAATAATACGCAGCCTTAAAAAGAAGGAAATCCTGTCACATGCTACAACCTCAATAAACCTCAAGGATATTATGCTATTGCAATAAGCCAGTCTCAAAAGGAACCACTTGTATGGTTCCATTTATATGAAATATCTAAAGTAGTCAGAATTACAAAAACAGGGCACCTGGGTGGCTCAGTCAGTTAAGCATCTGCCTTCAGCTCAGGTCACGATCTCAGGGTACTAAAGATGAAGCCTGGCATCTGCGTCGAGCAGGGAGCCTACTTTTCCCACTCCCTCTGCCTCTCCCTGCTGCTTGTTCTCTCTCTAGCAAATAAATAAAATCTTTAAAAAAAATCACAAAAACTGAAAATAGAAAGGTGGATAGAAAAGGCTGGGAGGAAGAGCAGGGGGATTAGTATTTAGTGTTTTAAGAGAAAGAAGTTCTAGAGATCTATTGCACAACAATGTGAAAACACTCAACACTACTGAACTATACACTTAAAAATTATTATGATGGGGGACACTGGGGTGGCTCAGTTGTTGAGCATCTGCCTTTGGCTCAAGTCACGATCCCGGGCTCCTCACAGGGAGCCTGCTTCTCCCTCTGCCTACGTCTCTGCCTCTTTCTCTGTGTCTCTCATGAATAAATAAATAAAATCGTTAAAAAATTATGATGGTAAGTTTAATGTCATTTATTTTTTACACAATAATAATAAAAAGGAATGGATTGTTGACATAAGCAACATGGATAGATCTCAAAGGCATTAGGCTAAGTGAAAAGCCAGGCTCAAATGGCTGCATACTGTATGATCCATTGATGTAACATTCTGGAGAAGGGAAAACCTTAGGGACAGAACATAGATCACTGTCCTAAAGGCCTGGGCTAGTGGGAGGGGTTTGGGGGCGGTAAAATTGTTCTATATCTTGATTGTAATTGTGGTGGCATGATTGTATGTGTTTGTTAAAACTCATAAAGCTATACCAAAAAAGCTGTACATTGATGCATAAGAAAAACCTGTATGGCAAAAACTGTACACAAATTTATACTGTATATAAAATATCCCTCATGAAACTGACTAAAAAGAAATATGGAGTAAGTATGGCAAAATGTCAAATCTGATCACAGTACAGTGTTCAGTGGTGTTCTTTTTAGTAACTTTCATTGTGATTGAAATGTTTCAATATGCAAATGATAAAACCGAAAGTTATTCTTAAAAAATCCAACTAGTTTATTGGAACTGCAGTATGGTCTATTAATAGGATGCAGGTTTAAAGTTGTCTGGCAAACAAGGAATTCTTATTTCATTCTTGCGAGTGTCTGTGACTATATTTATTACTTCATTTCAGAAAAGGTCAAACTTGTAAATTTGAGAACTTCCAAGAATGTGAAGTCTGCTCAAATAGTCTTCCTGTCCCAATAATGTTTCAGAACAAGAATAGCGCCTGGTGGTTGACTGGGCACATGAAGAATGGGAAGAGGAGAGAAGCTGAGGATTATCTTCTTTTCTCCTGGGTGTTGATTTAGAAATCAATTACTGGACTGCTCACTTCAGTCAAAATGGTAGTCAATCCTTTATTCTCACACAACCTTGATCTCTTTGTAGTGCTAAGTAATTCCTTTAGAAACTTGATGGTTCTGCCTCCCTATCTATAAGATATTTGGCTAAGTTGAATAAAGATAGGAAAAACTGGATACCTAATTATAGACAGGTTAGAAACAAGTTCACCCCAAACTACACCAAAGACCAAGACAGTGGTTAATGCTGCCTTAGAAAGTCAGCCTTAGCTATTTTTCCACCTAGCCACTCCTGTCTTTGGATTTTTAGGCTCCTCATATAAGGCAGCTTCCAAATGCAGAATTCCAAAAAGCTGAATTGTCTTTATTCCTCCCAATGTTGGCACAGGCTGTAAGGAATTGAAATCGCCAATAATCCTAGAGAAACAGATGGACATTTTTAATCACAAACGTTTATGCACAACTGAAATGATGCAGTTTTAGATAAGATATGGAAATTGATATTGGTTTTCCTTGTGTCCTTCCATCCTAATGAGGGAACCTAACAAGGGCAGGGCAGAAAAAAGGGAGAAAGATGAAAAAAGCCTGGCAGAAGTGGTCACCTGTGAAGTGAAAAGTTTCAATATTCCCAAGATTTGCAAAATGGATCTGAGTTAATGTAGCCCTCATTTCAACTTTGCAGGATGTCATAAAATTACCTTTGGGCAACCTACCAAGTGTTTGAGATTGGACAAAAAGGGTGGTGAGATGATTTCCCAAACCATAAAATGAAAATGTGAGTCAAAGGATTCTTCATCAAAGTTTAATCCAACAGCCTAATTTCAAAATAGAAAAAAAGATCAAAAAAAAAAAAAAAAAAAAAAAAAACAAGACAAAGAGATTCACAGATATCAAGGAATAGAAAAGGAAGTAGTACCTGGAAGTAAAGAGAAGGTTTATAAAAACAATAAATCCTGGATTTAGAAGTTACGAAATAAAGGTTTGGGAAATACAGTTTTGTTTGTTTTTTTAAGGGAAGCATTACATCAGCTGTTAAAAATGGTTCAGAATTTCAGTCAGATGTTAAAGCAATCCTTTGTAGAAAAAAAAAAAGGAACTATCTGTAGTATACCTTTGATCCAGTTATATTTTTCTACGCTTTGTCAGGTGTGCCAGAGAAAGGTGCTCAAGCTGCCACTTTGATGATTTAGCTTTGCTATATAAATAGGTATATGTATGTTTTGGCATTTTTTCTGAATTGGTAAATGTGTTTCTTGAGTAAATACCATGATATTTCGATTTGACATTTGCTTCTGAATTGTAAGGAGATTAAGTGTCAAAGATAGCTAGCATCCGGGATCCCTGGGTGGCGCAGCGGTTTGGCGCCTGCCTTTGGCCCAGGGCGCGATCCTGGAGACCCGGGATCGAATCCCACGTCGGGCTCCCGGTGCATGGAGCCTGCTTCTCCCTCTGCCTGTGTCTCTCTCTGTGACTATCATAAATAAATAAAAAGATAGCTAGCATCCCTCCAATGGGGTACCTTTATAAACAAGCCAATGTAAAAAAAAAAAAAAAAGCCAATGTAGATTGGAGGCTCTTTCCTAACTTGTGGTCCCCAGGTCATTTTATAGAGTCATATACAGTTTTTTTTTTCCTTTAAAACGTATATATCATTTTACTTAATTTTTGTCAATTTTTTGTTTGTAAAAAAAACTTGTGTTCATTTGTCCCCCTTATCACAGCAGGGTGAATAGAAGTTGTCTGACGACCTCCTTAGATCTGGCCATCTACAACAAAAAAAGGCAAAGCTAGTGTTGACAGTGCGTGACAGAAAATTCAAGGACGATGAAGCGCTCTCTATGCTCTTTCGATAGTAGCTTTAGGAGATAGGATCCCAAATTTCCGTCCCCCTCACTAGTTTTGTCAGGACATTTGTTAAAAATATGGATTCCTGAACACTGCCCTAGACTTACTGAGACAGGACCTGGAAATACGCAAGCACTGCAGTCTGTTTGGAAACCACCGCGGGGATTCACAAGTCCTTTGCCCCGACACAGCCCTAGATCCGAGGCCCTCGTCCCACCCCGACTCCGCCCGGTCCCGGTCTCCGTCCCGCCTCCGGCCCCCGGCCCCCCCCCCGGCCCCCCCCCCCCCCCCCGGCCCCCGACCCCCCCCCCCGCCCCCGCCCCCGTCCGCCCCGTCCCCTGTCCCCACCCCCACCCCCACCCCCACCCACCCCCGTCTCCGCCCCTATCCCTGCTCTCGCTCCTAGAGGCCGGTCTCGCTCAGGCCCCGCCCCCTGCCCCCGCCGCTGCGCGCGGCCTGGTGGGACCCTTCCCGTAATGCCCCGCGCCAGCCCGCCGCGGTTGCCAGGCAACGCGCGGTCCCGGCAGCTGGTAGCGTGGGGTTCCGCGGGGCCATGGGGCCGCAGGGCCTCGCGCCGCTCCTGCTTATGCTCCTGGATTGCTGGGCCTCCGTGAGCGCCCAGACCAGGGCCCCTCAGCCTGTGACGACGGAAGGCCTCAACTCTGCGGAGGCGGCCCGGACGACTCTGCGACCCGCCTTGTCTCCTAGGCCCCCTGGAACCCCCAAGGCCCCCGTGCCATCCTCTGGCCCCAGGCCCACCCCGGTCACGGACGGTGGGTACCAAGTGGTAGTTCTAGGGATCCAGAATGATCCAACCTGGAGCAGGTAGCCCGGGTGAGGATGTCCTAATGAGAGCGAACGTTAACTGAACACTGTACGCAGGCATTGCTGAGTATTTCGTGGGCCTTAATTGTCTCAGCAACCGGTAGGGTAGACCTCATTGTCCCTTTCATACGGAAGGGAAAACCGAGGCCCAAGAGAGCGTAGGTGGGACAATATAAAATCTATAAAATTACTTCCAGTGGTCCTGGACAACATTAACGCTTAAGGTAATAAATGCACGAGTCGTTGCCCCTTTGCAGCCAGCGACGGAAATTATGTAAATCCAAAGTTTCTGGGCAGTTGTGGAAATGGAATGCATTTAAGATGTGTTGAACTTTTCGTTTATCAAAAAGAGACGCCAAAAGTCTAGTTTACTAAATGTGACTAGGCCCTTTTCTGTTGACTCGAATTATGAAACCCCAGGATGCCTCCTGTGTTGAGTTGAAGGTGTGAAGTTATGGGGTGAGGGTTTATGCCCACTTAGATTCATCATGAGGGATAATTAACCTCTTTCTTAGAAAGTGGTCTAATTCTGGAGTTGGACATTACTGAATATTTTATAATCGGATTTGACATGATGACTTGGAAGGGATAGCTGTGACCCTGAGATACTCCGAGTGCAAAATTTTGTGAATATGCATTTTTCTCGATGACGGTTGTTAGCAGTGAGCAGTTTCTCAAAGGGGTTTGTGATCTCAAAAAAAAACCCCTTTAGGTCCTCTGACTTTAAAAAATGTCCTCTAACTCCAATAGGTATGCACTATTTTTCCCCCTTAGTAAGAGAAAAAGATCTTAAGTAAGGCTCAGTATTAGTAAATAGAAAACTCATCCTTGGGTGACCTCCTGGACTCTAGGATTTCAGTTCCTGAGTCATCATTTCTCCAAAGGGCCTCCTTTTTAAATTAGTGAGGAGTAAAAAGAACACTAAAAAAAAAAAAAAAAATAAAATAAAATAAAATAAAATAAATTAGTGAGGAGTAAGTATAAATGTATAAGTAAAAGTATAAATGAGTGAGGAAAAGTACAGAGAAATACATTTGTATCTTAGTGTATATAAACAAAGCTTTTATATCGGACTTCGTGAATTAGTCGGGGGAAGTAAATATGTGATAAATGGGGACAGATGATGGCATAGTATTCGATATCCAAAATTCTCCAAGGTTTTTGGACTCAGTTGTCTTTTTATCCATTTAAGTATTCCATCTGTTTATGTGATTTATCCCCAAAATGAAGCTATTCTTGAATCATTGTTATTAGGGCATGTGTTCAGGGCTGTTTTTCCAGCACCAGGAGAGGGGATGAATTTGCACTTCATCTTTTTTTTTTAAAAAGATATTATTTATGAGAGAGACAGATAGAGAGGCAGAGACACAGGCAGAAGGAGCAGCAGGCTCCATGCAGGGAGCCAGATTTGAACTCCATCCCAGAACTCTGGGATCACTCAACCACTGAGCCACCCAGGCATTCCTGCACTTCATCTTCTTAAAGGACCCCTCTTAAGACCCATGAAAATAATAATAGATGACAGCTGGCATTTATTAACTGCTTACTGTATAGCAAGCCCTGTGCTAAGCTTCTGGTTTGTAATGTATCTCATTTAATCCCTTATGATGTGGATTATCCCCATTTTTCAGGTAGGTCAATTCCTTGCTTGATATTATAACACAGTCTTGGCCTGAGTTGGAACAGGGGCTCTGAGTGGATAACTGGACACACTGTGCTGGATGGGTTACAGGTGGAAGAGAAAAGTGATAATTTTCTTCTTGATCTGAGCTCTGTTCCTTAGTGTCTTTCTCTAGAGCCAGGCATGTCCATGTTAAGAGGTGTAGAGGAGCAGCTGAGTGCTACTTAGAGCCTGGGAGTGCTCAGTAGACACTTGTTGGTAGATTAAGGATACTCACATCCCAGAGAGGGACTTTTTGGTTTTTTCATCCCTGAGTGTAGTTATTAAACATGATTGCTTTGTCCTTACTAGTCTTAGAGCTACTTAAAAAGGTTCTGAGTTCTGAAAAATCAAAATTGTAATTTTAAACACATAAGGCAGGGAACCTAAACACAATTTTTTTAAAAGATTTTATTTATTTATTCATAGAGACACAGAGAGAGAATGAGACGCAGAGACACAGGCAGAGGGAGAAGCAGGCTCCATGCAGAGAGCCTGACGTAGGACTCGATCCAGGGTCTCCAGGATCACGCCCTGGGCTGCAGGCGGCACTAAACCGCTGCATCACCGGGGCTGCCCTAAACACAATTTTTTACATTAGCATGCACAAGTTGATTTTTCATTTTACTAAGCACGTAAAGGAGCACTTGTCTAGAGGTAAGTATGTAAACTTCAGGGGGAAGACTTTTGTGTCTCAGATTAAGAAAGGATTATGTAGGGCAGCCCAGGTGGCTCAGCGGTTTAGCGCCGCCTTCAGCCCAGGGCCTGATCCTGGAGACCTGGGATTGAGTCCCGCATCGAGCTCCCTGCATGGAGCCTGCTTCTCCCTCTGTCTGTGTCTCTGCCTCTTTCTCTGTGTCTCTCATGAATAAATAAATAAAATCTTAAAAAAAAAAAAAGAGAAAGGTTTATGTATTTATTGGCAAAACCTTCCTTTTTGTATTCATACACTTCTTTCCAAAATATTTTACCTTTATTGAGCAATGGTTTTGTAAAGCTCATTTTTATTGTGAAATAGTTCATACGTGCAAATCAGAATGCTGTGTAGACTTTCTACCACCATTTGCTTGAGATCCTTGTTTTGCATGAGATTATTGTTTTGAAAAAGGAGACATAAGACTGAAGCTTGATTTTATTCTCTCCTTCCTAGCAATAATTACTACCATTAATTCAATATTTTTATTTTTTAAGCTTTTATTTTATTTTTTTACTTTATTTATGATAGTCACACAGAGAGAGAGAGAGGCAGAGACACAGGCAGAGGGAGAAGCAGGCTCCATGCACCGGGAGCCCGATGTGGGATTCGATCCCGGGTCTCCAGGATCGCGCCCTGGGCCAAAGGCAGGCGCTAAACTGCTGCGCCACCCAGGGATCCCTATTTTTTAAGCTTTTAAAAAATTTTCAAGATTTTATTTGAGAGAAAGCAAGAGAGTGCGTACATAAGTGCAGGGAGGGGTAGGAGAGGGAGAAGCAGACTCCCAGCTGAGCAGAGAGCCCCATGCCTGGCTTGATCCCAGGACCCTGAGATCATGACCTTAGCTGAAGGCAGACACTTAACCAGTTGAACCACCCATGTGCCCCGGCTCTCTGGATTTTTAGTTCCCTATTTTATTTTATCAAATGGGGGAAAAGACCCTTTTAAAGATGGAAGAGCTTAATGATAAACCCTGGGTGGCTCAGTTAGTTAAGCCTTTGCCTGGGGTCCTGGGATCAAGCCCCATGCCAGGCTCCCTGCTCAATGGGAAGTGTGCTTTTTCCACTCCCTCTGCTCCTCTGCCTGCTTGTGCTTGCTCGCTGTCTCCCAAATAAATAAAATCCTAAAAAAAAAAAAAAAAAAAAAAAAAATCCAGAGTCACTATTATTAAAAATTAAATGTGTGGGCACCTGGGTGGTTCAATCTGTTAAACGTCCAACTCTTGGTTTGGGCTTAGGTCATAATCTCAGGGTTGTGAGATTGGACCCCTCTGGGGGCTCCGCCTAGGGTATGGAGCCTGCTTAAGATTCTCTCTCTCTCTGGCCCTCCCCCCCCTCCTCAGTGCTCTCTCTCTCTCTAAAAAAAGGAAAAATGTTGCAAAGATTTCTATCCCCCTTATGCTTTATTGTCTAAATTACCAAAGATATTTCCAAAATGCCAAGTACAAAGCACCTGAGCCAATTTGATTCTTGGTCAATAGTTTGTGAATGTGGGCTCAACTTCAAAGCCACAGGTGATACTTGAAGAGAGAAACAAGTTTGAGAACTCTTGATTACTAGTGGCCTTCATTGGGCTTTTCCTCTGAATCAGAATCTCCACAGGAGGAACTTGGGAATCTGTTCTATTAGACCAGTGGTTCTTACGGTCCAGTAAATGTTTTAGCATGCTGGTTCTTAAGTTATCAGCATCACCTGGATAGTTTTTGAAAAACACAAATGCCTGGGTTTCATAGCTTACCAAATCAGTCTTTATAGGTTGAGCACAAACAGAAATTTCCTAGTGAGTCAGATGATTAGCTACTTTGGGGAAATCTCAGATTAAGAAGCATCCAAATGGACTAATTTTCACTTCACAGGTTTTCCCCAAAGTGCAATAGGAAAAATAAAATGGACCTTTTTATGAAATAGACTTTTGGTACTTTGCAGTGGCAGGGGGCAGTCACACCCTGCTGATGGTGAAGTTCTGCATCCCACCTCTTTTGTTTCTATAGTTGCTGCTCTGTGTGTCTGTGACCTGACTCCAGCACAGTGTGACGTCAATTGCTGTTGTGATCCTGATTGCAGCTCCATGGATTTCAGTGTCTTTTCTGCCTGTTCAGTTCCAATTGTCACGTAAGTTTGTAACGCATGCAGTTTTGATGAAATTGGACCGAGATTATAAAAAATCTAGGGACAAAAAGTGAGAAATCTTCCAGGCTGAAAAACCCAAACCTGGTTTCCAGTATTTTGCATTAAGAAGCCATGCTGTCCAAACCAATATGTGGAAGAGTATCGCTCCCTTATTTGCATCCAGCCAGATGATAGTGCAGGGAAAAAAGAAGAGAGGGTATACTTTGTTAAGAATATAAGGAAATCTTTGTATTCAGAGATTGAATTACATTTCACTCTGATTTGTAAACAGATAATGTGCACATTTTTGTGTAAGTGGACTAGTCTCATGTATATAGCCTAAGGTGGAAAATGCAGTTGAATTTTACAGCTTTTGTTGTGGACATAGTACTTGTAACAAAAAATTAAACAGGAAAGCTTTGTTTATACTTTTCTGATATGTAAATCTAGGAATTCTCACAGTTCACACTGTATAGGAGAACAGTGGAAAAGGATATTCCCAGTTGATTACAAGGTAAATAATATCTTCTGAATGATTTGTTTCTTGTAATTCAGATTTCAAAGCTCTTTGAAAAATACAGCACTTAAAAGAGGTTAATTATTTGGAATGGGACCAAATAATATTCAGAGATAGCCACCTCAAATTTAGACTTGTAGCAAATTGTAGCAATTGATACTTAATAGATTGATTGCTTTTTGGAAGTACAATGTGTTTTTCCCATAAGAAACTATCTTTTTTTTTTTTTTTTAAGATTTTACTTATTTTGAGAGAGAGAGAAATAGTGCACACATGTGCACAAGCAGGTGGAGGGGCAGAGGCAGATGGAGAGAGAGAATCTCAAGCAGGCTCCATGCTCCATGCTCCATCTTACTACCCATGAAATCATGACCTGAGCTGAAACAAGAGTCAGACCCGTAGCTGACTGACCCATCCAGCTTCCCCTCATGAGAAACTACCTTAATGACCAATGGGAAATTGAATCTGCTTATAGTATTGTAAAAATGTTTGGAGAATGGTATGTTGTAATTAGATTATTTTTCTGGATATCTGGACTACTGAGTGGTTCAGTCTTTGTTAGAAATCATTCTGCTTTTCTGCCTTAATAAGTATAAGCCTGAGAGTCAGATTTTGGCTCCATTGGAGATCATACTTTAGAATGTCATTTTTTCTTGTATTAGTCAATACCAAATTTTAGATATAAACTATTTAGAATGTGGGTCAGCAAGCTTTTTCAGTAAAAGGCCACATAGTAAATATTTTAAGGTTCACAGGCCAGTGGTCTCTGTTGCAACTTTCTTACCTCTACCATTGATGAGCAAAAGCAGCCATGTAAATGAATGGACATGACTATCTTTCAGTAAATCTTTATTTATAAAATTAGGTGTGGTTTGTGGACCTCTGGTATAGAAGTTAGAGCTGAATCCATAGTGCCCTCAAGAAAAGACCTCATGATTTTTTTTTTTTTTGAGTTAGTTTTGCTTATGACTTTCTTCTAAATACGAAGCATGGAAATAATGAAATTAAAATTAATAATCCCAATTAATTGATTATTCTCATTATGTAGGTTCTAATTCATGAAAGGCTTGTTTACATCTGCTAAACTGTCAACAGCTAATCCTATCATCTAATGATTTATAAATTTATTGTTAAGATTAGTGGATTAATGTCTGTTTTCTTCACTAGATGTAAACTTCATAAGAGCAAGAATAATATCCCTTATGCCCCTAGTGCCTAGCGCAATTTTTGCCACATAGTTGGCCCTCATTAGAAGTGAGTTGAATCGGGGACGCCTGGGTGGCTCAGCGGTTGAGAGTCTGCCTTTGGCTCAGGTCATGATCCAGAAGTCCCAGAATCGAGTCCATTTCAGGCTCCCTGCATAAAGCCTGCTTCTCCCTGTGCGTGTGTTTCTGCCTCTCTCTGTGTGTCGCTTATGAACAAATTAACAAAATCTTTAAAAAAAAAAAGAAGGAAGTGAGTTGAATCGATGAATAAAATTTTCCCCTCCACCCCTAACCAACACTCTGGTATTTTTCTTGGCTTCTCTACCATTGTTTTCTCAGGCAGACAAGTAGGCCAGAACCTGGAGGCTACCCTGACTCCTGCCTCCCCTTTCCCTTCTCCCATCTAGCCTTCTTTCATACCTTACCATACCTTCATGAGCACCAGGATTATAAGGTGGGCTAGGTGTGTAGCCCTGCCCTCATGGAGCTCACTGAGTAAGGAGTGCAGTAAGGGAGATAGAGGAGTGGGTGACAGTTCTGCCCTAGGCATGGAGACCACTCAGAGGAGTGGCATCTAACCTGGGCAATTGGACTAGGGAAGGCTTTCTAGAAAAGACGATCTGAGTGGGTCCTGAAGGACAGGTAGAAATTGGCCAGCATAGTATCAGAGGAAGGCATTCTAGGTTAAAGGAGCCGCATGGCAGAGTCTTGGGGGTGAAGGAGTATGACTGTTGCCTTAACTGCTGGTAGCTCAGTGTGGTGAAGCTAGAAGGAGAAGGAGGCTGAGAAGAGTGTGCGACAGTGGTAGGGGTCCAAGCCTGAGAGGTTTTCAGTGTATGCTGAGGGGTTTGGATTTTGTCCTGAATTCTGCAGGGCATCAGGGGGTGAGGCGATTCGATTCCCATCTTAAGCAGCATGAATGGCCTTTCATTCATTCTGGTCTCCCACCCACCCAGTCATTGGCCTTCATCCAGGGGAGAGGATCTCACAGGAGAATCTGGGACCCTGTACCCCAAAGAGCCAGTCTTCTGAGGCCCTGGGGGACTTCATACCCCCAAACCACTGGTGGCTCTCCTGCATAGTACCTCCTCCTCCTGGTATAGTCTCGAGGCTGTACAGTCTAGACAGGGAGCTCAGAGGGATGCCCTCTCTGATCCCATCAAAATTTACTCCTGGATCCTCCTCAAAGTCTTGTCTTCCTCTGAGTTCCTTTCATCCCTGTCCCAGGGTTGGGAGAACCCATTTCCAGTAGGAAGCTCCATGAATGAGTCTTGGGACACAGGTGCCAGCTAAAGAGGTTACCAAAACCTCAAGGTCAGTGGTTACAGGGGCTAAGCCTGGTAGCAGGGAGCCGAGTAAGAAACTGTTGCAGATATGAATGAATAGGTACTCTCCTCCCCATGACTAGAGAGATACACAGAACTGATACTGATCCACTGTGCAGGATTTGAGAGTGGGCAGACTGGAAGAGGAAGAGTAAGGAGTCCCCTTCTAAAAAAAAAAAAAAAAAAAAAAGGAGTCCCCTTCTGCTGCATTCCTTCAGCATTGCCTGCATTCCTGCAGCATTTCTGCTGCATTGCCCTTGTGTCTGCCCATTCCTACCCCCTCTGTATAAGCTCACTCATCATCTTGTCACTCACTTGCTAAAAAGCCTTTAGAAGCTCTCATTACCTACAGACTCCTTCCTTAGCTTGGATTCAGATCCATCCCCAAACTCTTTCAGATCCTTTTTCCTACTAACCCCCATCTTGAATCCTCCATGCAGTCTAACTTTGGTACTCAAGAGTTTTCTAGACCCCACCAGAACATTACCCATCCTTGGCCAATGCCATTATTGCACTTGATTAGCCATTCCTTCTCTGTCTGACTCGTGCACGTCCTTTAAGACATAGTAGGCCTCATAAATTTATCAGCGCTAGATGTTTTCTCATAAATACTAATACTTTTTCAAAAATATTTTTATGGGGATCCCTGGGTGGCGCAGCGGTTTAGCACCTGCCTTTGGCCCAGGGACGTGATCCTGGAGACCCGGGATCGAATCCCATGTCGGGCTCCTGGTGCATGGAGCCTGCTTCTCCCTCTGCCTGTGTCTCTGCCTCTCTCTCTCTCTCTCTCTCTCTCTCTCTCTCTGACTATCATAAATAAATAAAAATTTAAAAAAATATTTTTATGCCCACAGTAATGATTAATATACCATTAGACCTATACAGGGCTTTTCGAAAAGTGGTCACTTTAGCTTCCTTATACTGTAGCAATAATCATCAAAAAACATAATGGAAATAGGTCTTATTCATAGCACTCAATAGAAATGTCACATAAGGGGATGCTTGGGTGGCTCAGTGATTGAGTGTCTGCCTTTGGCTCAGAGCATGATCCTGGAGTTCCCAGATCGAGTCCTGTACCCTGTTCCCAGTGGGGAGCCTGCTTCTCCCTCTGCCTGTGTCTGCCTTTCTCTGTGTCTCTTATGAATAAATAAATAAAATCTTTTTTTAAAAAGTCACATAAGAAGTGCTCAGAATTTATGTGAAGAAAACTTGAAATAGACAAAACATTTGAATAAATGGAGAGATAGTTTATGTAATGGGATGGGAAGAATCATTATATAAGTAAACTAACTCATAAAAACTTAATTTATAAGTGTCGTTCCAGTCAGGGAAGGAGTAATGTGTCAAAAAGATTCTAAAATTGGAATGCCTGGGTGGCTCAGCAGTTGAGCATCTGCCTTCGGCCCAGGGTGTGAACCTGGGGTCCCGGGATTGAGTCCCACATCGGGCTCCCTGCATGGAGCCTGCTTCTCCCTCTGCCTATGTCTCTGCCTCTCTCCTTGTGTCTCTCATGAATAAATACATAAAATCTTAAAAAAAAAAAAAAAGATTCTAAAATTCATCTAGAAAAATAAATGTGAGAACAGCCAAGACCTTCCATTATTGAACAAGAAGAGCAAACAACCAGGTTTTAAACATTTGTAACATTACAGTAATGAAAATAATGTGTATTGTTTCAAGATAGGTAGATCAGGGGAAGAGAATAGAAAGACCAACAATCAGTTATGCCTACTGATTTTAAAGAAGTATCATGTATTTTTTTCTTATTTATTTAATGTATAGTAAATATGGTATTTTACAATGAGATAAATTCAGTAAATGACGTAAGATAACTATTGAAAAATAAAAATGTTAGATTTCTGCTTCATAGCATTATACCAAAGTAAATTACCAATAGATCAAGGAGTGAAGTGTTCAAAAAATTTAATGAAAAAATGAAAAATATAGGTAAACATTTGTTAATCTTGGGCTAGGGAATGTCTTTTAAGCATAAGCCCACAGGCAAACCACAAAAGGAAAGATTGATAGTTTATTAAAAAAATTAAAATTACTAGATGACAAACACCGTAAAATTGAAAGGTAGCCAAACAGAGACAAAATATTTACAACATATGATACTCAAAGGGGATTCTTAAAACTGGATTCTCACAAACCAATGAGAAGACAAACATTCTAATAAAAAATGGTCAATAGATGTGAAGAAGCACCTTACTGAAGAAGAAATACCAGTGAGCAATAACTATATGGGAAAACGTTTAAAGCTCCCTAGTAAATGAGAAAATTCAAAATAAAATGAGATAACAAATTTTTACCTATGAAATTGGCAAAGGGTAGAAACTGGATAGTATCTATTCTTGGCAAGAGCACACATCTTTCCTTTTTGGAGGGAGATGTGACAATAGGTCTTAGAAGTCTTGAGCAACACATCTAACTTCTGACCCAGCAACTCCACTTCAGGGAACATAGCCCAAGGAAATAGCTGGAGACATTCATAAAAATATATGTGCAAGGATGATGTTATAGCATTATATGTAATCAGGGAAAACTAGAAACAACCCAAACTAACAGCAGAGAATTGACTGAAACATTTAGAGTATTGTAGTAAGTTGGTATACAACGAAGCCATTTCATATAATATTGTAAAAACATATCAATGACTTGGGAAATATTGGGCAATACAGATTGAGAAAAGGCTTTATAACAGTAGATGGGTTATGATCCCTTTTTTGTTACATCTCTATCTCCACACCATATTTTTTTAAGACTTTATTTATTTGACAGCAAGAGAGCACAAGAAGGGGGAGCAGCAGAGCGAGAGGGAGAAGCAGGCTCCCCACTGAACAGAGAGCCTGATGCAGGACTGGATCCCAGAAACCTAGGATCATGACCTGAGCTGAAGGCAGGTGCTCAACCGACTGAGCCACCTGGGTGCCCCTCCACACCATGTCTGTATCAAATTGATTAGAGTTTGTCAAGTCTGGGATTGGTTGAAGTCTTGACTATATCCTAACTTCTAAGCCCCCAGATTTCTAGATAACTTCACATTTTCTGATTTTCACAGTCCTTTGAAGACTGCTTTATTCTAAAGACAAGGAATTTTGGATCCATTCTGGTTACTTACAGACAACCTGAAGTTCTGCAAAATTTTATATGATTGATGTGTCAGAGTTTACAAGGTTCATTTACATCAAAATTATACCCTGATCTGTATTCCGTACTTGACGAGATTTCCTTAAAGGTTTGTCTTAATATTTTACCTTTTAGAGGAAAAAGTTTCAAATGCTAAACATTTTAACACCGAGTAAACTAAATAAAAATGGATTGAAGTCTAACATCACACTTTCATAAATATCTTCCATGTAGTTGTTAACACAGTACAGTTCAGGCATCTGACAGTTTTTAAATAATCTTGCTAAGATTGTGTGCAAAAGCCTTAACAATTTTGTATTATTATTATTATTATTATTTTTTATTTTTTAATTTTCAGGGGCGATAGTCAGTTTTGTAGTCAAAAAGCAGCCATCTATTCATTGAATTTTACAGCAAATCCACCTCAAAGGATATTTAAACTTGTTGACCAGATTAATCCATCTATTTTCTGCATTCATATTACAAACTGTAAGTATTTGATGGTGATACCCTTTGAGAAGCCCTGGAAAGTTTTTTCTTTAAAAAGTTGTTATATGGAAAAATGTCTCATTCAGGTAGATTTAAAGCAATCAGTTTAAAGTTTGACTAAGGTGCATCTTCTGAGGCCATTTCACAGGCCACTGCAAGTAACTTTATAGACCTATGGGCATGCACATTTTCTTTAAAACTAATGTGCTTATGAAGTTGTCTTTTGAAATCTCATACTTCTTTCTCTGGTGTTTACAATATGTAGACACACATAGGAATCTAGATTTATTTAGGTTATACATATATATATATGTATGTATGTGTATATATATATATTTTATTTCCTCTTGATTCAATGGTTAAAAATCAGGTTCAGCTTTGGTTTCAATTTCCTTTTTTTCTCTTTTATTTTTACTAAGAATATTTGCATGAAAACAGGATCTTTATTTTTATCTGAGCATTTAGCTCAACTAAGTGTTTAGATCCAAAGTACCTGTAAGTGTAAAATGTTAGCAAGATATCTAAGATGAGAATTGTATTTATGTTTCATCAATTAAGCTTCATCATCTTTTCAGATCATCTGTATATTTTGAATTTGTTCCCTTCAGTTGAAAACTAGGCTAATGCTCTGCAATTTCTTTTTTGTTGTTGTTGTTGTTGGCAGGGAGAGAGTAGAGGGGAATGGCAGAGGGAGTGAGAGAGAATCTTAAGGAGGCTCCACACCCAGCACGGACTTGGGGCTCAATCTCACAACCCTGAATCATGACCTGAGAGGAAATCAAGAGTAGGACGCTTAACTGATTGAGCCACCCAGGTGCTCCAGTGCTCTGGGATTTATAATCTAAAGTAGTGACCAGTCAGTCATTGTTAGGTTCTAGGACATAACATCAGGCAAGTGAACATACCAGCCCATTTTGTCCTTCTCCTGATATGTTCTATACACAGCACATCATTCTTCTGGGCTTTGATTTGGAGGTGGTTGTGTAAAGACAGAAGCAACATCTGTTGTCCCTGTGGCCATTTGCAGAGAACTTTGCCTTAGAGGTTAATGCAGGAGGCTCCTCACTCTGTGAGCTGGAGAATGATTGGCTATTATTGGCTTCTGTTGTGCTATTTGCCTGCAGGCTTTAGAAACCGATATTTCTACACTGTTAGAGAAGCAGGCTGAGTCTGGAGATCCTGTTTATTAATAAGACTCAAGAAATTTTGGGTAAAGTAAATATGGAAAGAGACACAATTTTTTTTTCACATCAGCCTTAATACTACTAAAAACTGTTTCCAAAATATTATTTATATATATATATATAATATACATATTGTATGTCGTTTTAAAATACCCTTTCTAAAAACAGATAAACCTGCACTATTCTTTATTAATCCGGAAGAGCCTGATGAAAATAATTTTGATAAATTGATGGAAACATCTGAAGGATTTTCCTTGAATTCAGAATCAGAGCTTTCTTTCACAACCCAGTTGGACACTCCAGATACTGCTAAATATAAGGTGAGCCAAGAACTTGAGTCTACTCATCCTGTTGTAAATATCTTGTCCTTGTAAGTTAGTTTTTCAGTATGTTCTCAGCAAAACTGGCTTCCCCAAGACAGAATTCACATTATAGAGGGAAAAACTTAAAGTTCATGCCTAGAAACCGAGATCACAAAAACGAAAAATGAGTCATTGATTTCTAACATAGGGTTTAAAGTTGTCTATTTTTTAATAAGCCTGCATTTGTCTCTGCAGAATTCTTTGTGCTTCTTCACCTCAAAAAATGCAGCAGAGTGCTTGAGTCATGCTGCTGGGGACATGGAGTGGATTGGTTGGGTGCCTGGTCCTCTTTTCAAAGCTATATTTAGTTTTAGAGACTTTAGGAAGATGTGTGCTATTTTATATCTATTCATTAGTAAACTTTTAAATGCAATATACATTAACTTTGAATAAGCTTCAGATTTTTCAGAAGCATCTTTAAAGAGAAGTAAAAAAGCATCCTAAGCTAATTCTAAAAGTTAAAAGTATGGAGGTACATAGGATGGAAAGGCCCCTATGGGAAAGGCCCCTATTTACAATGTGCACTAAAATGCGCATTGTAAATCACTGTTAACAGATTGGTGTATATTCCTAATTTTTTTTTTTTTTTAGATTTTATTTATTCATGAGAGACACACGCAGAGGGAGAAGTGGGCTCCCTGTGGGGAGAGCCTGATGTGGGACTCGATCCCAGGACCCTGGGATCACACCCTGAGTCAAAGGCAGATGCCCAACCACTGAGCCACCCAGGCATCCCTATTCTTGATTTTTAAATGCATCTATAAAAATATATAGTGTTGTGTAGAAGTAGAATTTATAGTTATCTACATTGTTCTGTAAGCTTCCATTTTTATTCAGTGATGAATTATATGCATCTCCCCATATCAATATAAAAGTTAACATTTCTTGAGCATTTTCCATGTGCAAGCTTTCCGGACATTACTTCACACAACCCTGAAAGAGATACATCATTGCCCCATTTAACTGATGAGAAAAACTTCCATATAGGAAAGTAACTTGTCAGAGCTAGGATTGGAGCTACATTTTAGTGATACAAAGTATCCCTTCTCCATATGTATCGGCATTTATTATTGAGCCATTCTATTATGAACAGATATTTGTTTCTAGTTTTTGCTATTCTAAACAATCCATAATGAACATTCTTATAGATACTTATATCTTTGATTGAATCCTGAGGATATCTTCCTATAACTGGATTAACTTGGCCAAAATGAATGGAGATTTAAAATATCCATATCAGATTACCCTCTGGAAAGATTACAGGAATTTAAAGTCCCAGGTCTAGTGAAGAGGATGTTTCCCCATACCCTTGTTGACACCAAAGCATTTGGATACTTTTTGAGAAAATTGGTTGTATGGACAATAGCTTTAAATTTTGTTTTGAATATTGGAGAAAGGTTTCATATGGTTTGGTTTGGGGAAAGAAGGCCAGTCCGTGTTATGATTTTAATGTGTCCTGTATCTGTTATTTAAATAATTATTGCTAGTAAAAAATAATTACCTCTTTCACCCCTGTTCCTGGCCACACAGTTCCTGTCTGCAGAGGCAGACACTAAGTCAGCTTTTTATATAACTTTCCAGAAGGATTCTGTAATAAAAAAGCCTGCAAGGGTGCCTGGATGGTTCAGTTGGTTAAGCATTCAACTCTTGATTTTGGCTCAGGCCGTGATCTCAGAGCTGTGAGATCGAACCCCAATGTCGGGTTCTGCATTCAGTCGGGAGTCTGCTTGACATTCCCTCTCCCTCTGCCCCATTTCCTGCTCTCTCTCTCTTTCTAAAATAAATAAATGAATCTTAAAAAAAAAAAGTCTGCAAATACAATAATATGCACACATACAGGAACATACATATATCCTTCAAAGAAAGGGATGGGGCAGCTGGGTGTAAGCTCCATGCTGTCAAGGACCATATCTGTTTTTTGCTCATCGCTGTGCTCCTGATGCCCATAATGCTGCCTGGCACATGGTAGGTGTCCAGTAAGTGTTGGATGAATGCTTTAATAGCACCATAATAGCTTGAGGTTGGTCTCTTTACAGTATGGGGTTCATCTGCAGACTTCAGATTCATTCTTGAGATTTCCCTCTCCCCTTACGTCATCTCTGTGCACTGATGATAACCCTGCAGGTAAGACAGTTGGTATTTTTCTTTCTCTCTATAAACAGAGTTTGCTCTTTGTTTAAACTTATACTAACCATAATTATGCAGGCTTCATAACTAGAAACAGTCTTAGAGTTGAAAGAGACCTCAAGGATTATGTAGGTCAGATTCACAACCACATCTTTTATGCCATATGCAATCACTGCCTTGAGCACTTGTAGTGATGGGGACCTCACTACCTGAAACTAGCTCACTCAGTTACCTCTTCCAGTTTCTGGAAAGTTCTTTCTTCACTGAAGCTAAAGTTTGTTAATAGCTAATACTAAGCACTTACTGTGCCTTTGCATGTGTTTTTCCATTTGACTGTCACAATAATCCTCCGAGGTCAGGTCATTCATTTTTTAGGTGGGGAAATTGAGAAATATTCAGTCTCTTGTTCAGGCTTGCTCTGGCAGTAGTGGAGTGGGGATGTAGCCCACATAGCCACCTCCCATGGGACCTGCTTGTCCTTTCAGGAGTATCATGGAGTCTGTGGAGTAACTGTCTTGGCAGTGGGAGGTAGCAGGCATGGCATTCCAATCCTTAAGGCAGCACTGCTGTGAAGAAGCTAAGTAGTGTATGGTGGCATGTGGCCTAATGAAACATCATCTCATGTAGGAACAAAAATGGATTCTGTTGAAAAGACACTCAATCTTTCTTGCAACAGGAACAGAGAGAGAGGCAGAGACACAGGCAGAGGGAGAAGCAGGCTTCCTGCAAGGAGCCCAATGTGGGACTGGATCCCGGAACCCCGGGATCGTGCCCTGAGCCAAAGGCAGACGTTCAACTGCTGAGCTACCCAGGCATCCCAACAGGAATAGTATAAATTAAAACCAAACTGAGATACCACTTTCATCTAATGGATCAGCAAAGCTTAAGAAATTTAGGGCTCTGGAGAAGTAGCACTCATCTATGTAGCTGGCAGGACTGTAAATTGGTACAACCTCTGTGGAGAGCAATTTAGCAATATGTATCAAAATTGCAAATGCATATGCCCTTTGACCCATTGTTCTGCTTCTAGGAGTTGGTCCTACAGAATCTCTGGCCCACATGCAAAATAGTAGATTGCAGCATTGTTTGTGATGGCAAAGCCAGAGACAACTTTAAGTGTCTATTAATGTAGAACTTGAATAAATTATAACATATCTATAATAGAATACTAATTATCCCTTAAAAAAAAGAGGATGAGGGATCTCTTCATGTTCTAAGATAGCCTAAACTCCAAGATACATTGTTCAGTAAAAGAAAAAAAAGTGAAGTGTAGACTATATAACATGTATTTGATTCTAAAAGGGGAAAGAAATACTAAAAATATATATACACACATACTTTTATTTGCATAGAATATTTCCAGAAAGCTACACAACAAACTTGTTGCTGATTATCTCTGAGGATAAGCAGTTGTCTCTGGTGGTGGCTGCGGGGATAGATGCGAGGAGACAAGGATTGGAGGAAGAGTCTCTCAATATCTTTTTGTGCCCTTTGAATTTTGAATTGTGTGAGTGTATTACCTATTAAAAATATAATTTCAAGCATATTGTATATCTGTATTTAAATTATTTTATGGTTTTACTTAGACTACAATTTTTTCGTTACCATTGGACAATGGAAAAGTTTCTTCTCCCTCATTTTTTTTCCCTTGGGAATGTTATGATTTCCAGCATTTCTAGTGAACCAAGCTGTTAAGTGCACCAGAAGGATCAATTTGGAACAGTGTGAAGAAATTGAAGCCCTGAGCATGGCTTATTACAGCAGCCCTAAAATTTTGAGGGTAAGAATTATTTTGAAGTGAAACTTATTCGTCAGATTTGTTTTCTGTTCTTTGCACCCTTTTAAAATATGACAAGTATAAAAAAAATATGACAAGTATAGAATAATTTCAGTACATGATTGACAACTGAAGTTTAAAGTTTTCTTCTCTAGTTCTTTGGTGTACTGATATCAAAGATATTGAAAGAATCACTTAAAATAATTTTTATTTTTATATAGTTCATATTTTGCTTTTATTCATTGTTTTGTTTTTTGGCTTTCATTCATTTTGATGAATAACCAATAATGTCTTTCTCCTGAATAAAAAAGACTAATAACTGAAAACCGTAGAAATTATAAAAACATCTTAATATCTATGACCGTAATTATCATATTAGCACCAAAAAGATACCTCTCTGAGAAACAGGCCAGAAAAGAAAAGAAAATCTACTTTCTGGTTGGCTGATGAAATAAATAGGAAAGAGCAGGCAGGAAATCAGTTCTTTCTGGTTGCAGTGACTGAAACCTGAAGGGACGAGAGAGGCCACTGGCCCATTTGGCGGATAGCACGGAGGGGTTATGAGAGGTGAAGGGTTTTTCAATGATGGAAAACCATTCCATTATTGTGAACCTCTACCTCCTGATCCTTATTTTTGGGGGAACAAGAAAGGAGTAGAGTGGTCCATGACCTCAGTATTCATCTGGGTTGCAGCCTTCAGAATCAAGTTTAAGCTTTTCCTCTCCCTTCACTTTCCCTCTTCCCCTCTTCTCATAAGTCAGGTACATAGGCCTGTGAATTCTTCCAGTTATTTGACTTCTCCTGGTGGTCTCAGAAATGACTTCTCTGGTGTGCAGGCACACCTCTTCCAGAACAGACCTCCCCAGACGTGTCTACTCAGCCCCTTTCCCAAATCTTCCTTTGGCCCCGTAGGGTGTCTTGTGATGAGAAGTGAGGCTGGGGGAGATGGGGATGGAAAGTGAAGGGAGGTTGTGCCTTTGGAAAGAGTGCTTGGCTGTGTTGGGGAGGTAGGAGCTCTCCCTTGAGGGGTTTCGGCTAGAGGTAGGAAGAGCAGTTAGGAGGTAATGGAAGTGGCCTGGGCCAGCGATGGTGGCCTTCCAGTGAGGACAGGTGCAGGAGGGTGACCAGAAGGCTAGGAGCCATGTCCTTCCCACAGTGCTGTGTCACTCGTGACCATGTGGAAAGTCCTGAATAATGATACTGAAGCATGGAGGCATCTGAGACCAGTTCTGTGAGGCTGGTCTATTAAGCTTCCAATCTGAAGGAAATGAATATAGAAGGAAGACATAAAATTACCTCTTTGATTGTGACATAGATATATAAATATGTAGGTGGCAGGTCTTGATTAAGAAAATTGTTTTCCTCTTTATGAAGTCTTTAATAAGAAAATTATGCCCTTTAAACTGTAGTCTGAAAAGGTAATAAAAATGCTTCTTTTCATTGTATTTAACAAAATTTGTTTATTTTTGTTTAGGTACCTGGTTTAAGAGCAAAGGCAGAGGTAAGAGTATTTATTTATTTTTTTAAGATTTTTATTTATTTATTCATGAAAGACAGAGAGAGAGAGAGGCAGAGGGAGAAGCAGGCTCCATGCAGGAAGCCAGATTCAGGACTTGATTCCAGATCTCTGGGATCATGCTCTGAGCCAAATGCAGACGCTCAACCACTGAGCCACCCAGGTGTCCTGGTAAGAGTATTTCTTGATGGAAAGTAAGGTAGTTTATAATACACTGTCTTATTCCTAAGCCCTTTGAAATGAATACACTTAGGATTACAAGGATACCTTACTGTCAGTAACAAAATCATTTGCCAAAAGGCAAGCAGTAATGGAATAGGGAAGCTCCCTAGTAGCTAACCCTTTTGTAGTTACAAAAGGGGCAGATGTTAAAATTCTCTGTTTTTGCAGTTGGCACTTTTTCATATTTAAATGGCATAGCTGTCTTGACAGACAATGGGCGTGATTGGTTTCTGTGCTTTCCCTGGCATATCTTGGGATATTCTTGGTCTCTTGTCTGGAGAGCTGGCTAGCTCCCAGGATGCCGTCTGTGCCCATAGACAATAGAAGTATCTTGCCCCTGAATGTCCACACCTGTGTGGGGGCAGAACATTCCCGGTGTAGCTTCAGGGGTTGAGGTGTGCATGGAAGTTCTGTTGTAACCCAGCCGGAGGTTCTGTTGTAACCCAGCCCAGAGGTTCTGTCAGGCTGTGATCAGGTGGCCAAGGTCTTCTGTGGTTATGTTAGAGCAAAGGAACATGCATCTACCCCTTATTTTTGGGTCTGTGAATACAGTTCCCAAGGAGGCCGAAGGCGAGGCCTTGTTACAGTCTTTCAGAGCTCCTGGGATTGGCTACCCTTCGTTCAAAATTCAGCTTTGCCATTATTTTCTCAAGTGACATGTGCCTCACTCCTCCCAGTTGTCCAGTAGATGGTAAGTGTCTGCCCCAGAGGCCGACGTGAGGCTCAAGTGGGAGAATGCACATGACGTGCTCTGTGCAGTGTCTGGCACTCAGGCTGCACTTGGGGCAGTGATACCTACTGTAACTGATTTCATTAAGTCTCAAGATACAAACATGTGTTTAAGATAGACATTTGGAAGGAAATAGTCTTGTGACTTTGGACTTCACACTTCTGTGTGTGGGCCTGGATTTCCTCATCTGTGAAGGTATTTTCAAATTTGTTTTAGTTACAGAGCTTTTTCAAATATGATCTCAAGCAGAACTCTCCCCAGTGTGTAATTTGGATTGAATCCAAAGCCCCTGGTTGGAGCTGGGGTGGGACCCAGAGCCCTCCACCTGCTTGGCCTTCCCATCTCTCTCCTCTTTGGTCCTTCTGAGGAATTCTATGGATCCTAGGAATCCAGTTTGAAAACCATATAATAGACTAGCTCTCAAATACCTCTAACCTCTAAAAAGTGCTTTGTGGGTTGCCGCCGGCCCCAGGCCCGCGGTTCCTGGCCCTCGCCTCCTCGGTCCCACTGGCGTCCCGTGTCTCGAGCGCCATGCTCTTCTATTCCTTTTTCAAGTCCCTGGTGGGCAAGGATGTGGTCGTGGAACTCAAGAATGACCTGAGCATCTGTGGAACCCTCCATTCTGTGGATCAGTATCTCAACATCAAACTAACTGACATCAGTGTCACAGACCCTGAGAAATATCCTCACATGTTGTCAGTGAAGAACTGCTTCATCCGTGGCTCAGTGGTCCACTACGTGCAGTTGCCGGCAGATGAGGTGGACACACAGTTGCTGCAGGATGCAGCGAGGAAGGAGGCCTTGCAGCAGAAACAGTGATGGTTCCTTCTCCCTTCCCTTTCCCTCTTCTGTTAGTGACCTTTCACCTCAAGTCACAGCCTGGGATTCCTCCCTCCCATATTTGAGGGGGATTTTTTTGGTCTTTTTTTGTTTGTTTTTTTAAAGAGTGGAGGCTTTTTCTTTAAGGGATGAGTGGATGAGACTATTAATAGTGGGGAGTAGCTCTCCTCTGTTGAGGAGGGGACGATAATAGGCTGGGGAACTGCAAAGCCTGCCTTGTCCTCAGCACCTGCCTTTCTCACTCCTTCCCTGGATATGGCAGGAGAATCTCCTAGATCTCTCCAGGGCAGCATGTGATTCATTTGGGGGATGGAAGGAATCTCTCCCGCATCGGGAATAAACTTATGATGCACAAAAATAAATTAATAAATTAATAAATAAATTAATTATTTTTTAAAAAGTGCTTTGATTCTACCATTCAAAACTTGAACTGTCTGTGGGGGCAGCAACCCTCTCTGCCTTAATCATGATATATCTGTAGTGCCAAGGGTGGTGCCTAGTAGGTATTGGGCACTCAGCGGGTTATGTGTTAATTGAGTGAATGCTTAGGTTCAGTCAAGCAGGGAAGACCTATTGTGAGGATGATGGGTGTTATGGAAGGCATGTACTGTGTGCCATACAGTAAGTCCAGTGCATGTTTGAAGTCTGTTAGTTGTCTCAAATCAGAGATTTGCTTAAAGTTTTTTTAAAAAAGCAACTTCTAAGATTTGTTAGATGCTCAGGAATATAAAAATTGGATCCAGGCTCCCCATTAAGTGCAGCCCGTTAGGATTGCCTGGGATCAGTTAATATCTGCTGAACCATCAATGAAAGATGAAGTTCTGGCTCTATAATTTCAGTAAGTATCTGCACAGGGTGGTGTGGGAATGGGATATGACCCGATAGGACATTCAGAAAACCAGGGTAGGCCTACCATTTTCACTCTCTGACTATCCCAGTGGCTGTACCAGTGCAGCTCTTGTCACCTATCCTCATCCGTCCATCTTTCCAAAGCTTGTCTAACCTGGACCCTGTGGTGTCTGCCAGTCACACCCACATACCACCCAAACGGCTCCATCAGAGGCTGGTGTGGAAGGAGGTACATTTTCTTGGAACGACATATTATTGCTGAACCAGGGATCAGTAGGTTCAAATAAAGGGACCCAGGATTGTCTGAGGACGTACACTGAAGAGCTCATGGACTCATAGCACGGGACTCCCTATGTAACTTTTACATAGAGAGGGGCTTGTTATGTGGAGGGTGTTGTGATTGGGGTGGCCCTTCTGCCACTCTTGTCACGTGACAGCTTCCGAACCATGTCACATTCTTAGAGTTTGACTTATAAGGATAGTTACAGGTCTTCTTGGTCATAGAAGCAGACATGTAAGAACTACTTATTTATCTATAAAATGATAGTTAAACACTTAGTAATTTTGAATTCTAAACAGCATGGTACACGATTGAGGGCAAAGTTCAAGGCAATATAAACAACTAGATACAAGGTAGATTCTTTCCTGAACAGTGGTTTCTAAGTGCTGACATTTAGCACAAATGTCAGATTTGTCACACAGTATGAAGAGGCCCAGCTCCCTAGAGGATTGAATCATTTAAAGGATTGCTTGCTGCTTGTCACTCTGCTGGCAATGGCCATAAATGAAAGATGCCCTTTAATAGCACCGGGTTATTCAGAGCTTCCTGATTCTGCTTGAAAGATTTGTCTTACTTTGTTTTCTCTTCCAGTGATCCCACCACCTAGTGTGTATGTGTGAGGGTGTGCGTAGAAGTTGTGCATGAATTGGGTCAAGCATATATTCAGGTAGGGGGGTAGGGATCAGGGGGTTGTGTCCTGGGACTATGGAGAACATGCATCTGTGTGTATAGGGCGAGTGCATTTATTGGTAGGAGCTGTGCTTTGGAGGTGAGAGTACATTTACGCATGTTGGGTAGTGTGATGGAGTTGTGAGTGTGTGTGAATGTTTGAGATGTAATTCACATACCACAAAACTCAGCATTTTTAAGTGTACAATTCAGTATTTTTTTCACAAGCTTGTGCAACCATCTCCACCACCTAATTCCAGAACATTTTCATCACCTCAGAAGGAACCCCTGTGTTCATTAGCAGGGACTAAGTTCTTCTCCAGTCTTCTTCCTCCGCCCCTGGGCAACCACTAATCTACTTTCTGTCCCTAAGGATTTGCTTGCTCTAGACATTTCCTATAAATGGGATCATGTAATATATGACCTTTTGTGTCTGCCTTCTATCACTTAGTATGATGTTTTTAAGATTCATCTACGTGGTAGAATGAGTCAGCACTTTATTCCATTTTGTGGATGAATAATATTCTTTTACATGTATACACTATATTTTATTTTTCTATTTATCAGTTGACATTTATGTTGTTTTCTATTTCTGGCTGTTAGGAATGCCGCTGTGAACATTTGTGTACAAGTTCTTGTGTGAACATAGGTTTTCAGAGATAACCACTTTGAAAGCTTTGGTTATATTCTTCTCTAGTATTTTGTATGTAAATGTATGTACGTATAAATATCTGAATTTCTGCAAGTGTGCAGTTAGAGTATGCATATTGTTCTGTAGCATGCTTTCCTCTGCTGAGCTGTGTATTAGCAAGGATTTGTCTCCAGTTTCTCATCACTGTAACCCACTCATCTCTGTTGGACAGTGTCCCTTGTGAGCCAGGTCTCCTTTACTTTGCAGATCCCTATCACTGTTCACTCCATCCTCATTCAGTCTCTGAATAAAACACTAACCCAACTGGAGGACACGGTCATGTTGAATCAGACCCTGGTTGAGGCTGGGCATGTTAAAATCTGCACTAACGTCGTTCTTGAGGTAGGTGCCCAGTTTGGCTTCGAAAGCTGAGTCTGTGTGTGGTGGACTCAAGCTGCACAGGCCTGAGGCAGTAACTGAATGCCCTCCAAAGAGTGTTCTGGCCCATCCTCGGTATTGGTGTTCTTGATTTCCCACCTTCTTGGCTTTATGCTGTGTTATTAGAGGATGCTGCTTTAATTGAGGTCTCTGAAATAATCACGTGATTTTTCTCTGCAAACCTAGTGACTTTCAAGAATATATCAGAATTTTTTATTGCTTTTGTTTTTAACACATTTTCTCTGCAGAAATTGATCATATTCCACTCAGACCTGCTGATTTGGAACTCATGTAACTAGGTGCAGAGAGGCTCCAATGACCCTGTCAGCTGGAGGTGGTGCTGGGGCATTGCCTCCTGAAATCTGATGGGACAGGAGAGAAAAGCTTCCATGAGTAGAGAAATAGGAAAGGATTTGCCTCCTGTATGTACTTTGAGTAGTTGATACAGCTACCAAAATGCAATGGGCACAGGTATATTTGGAGTACCATTTTGTTTTTAGGTGAAGTACAGCCTCACATACACATCTGCAGGTGAGATAACACAGGCTGGCCTCTCTCTCCTTCTGGGGACAGTGAGCCAGGCAGTAGTTCCACTGGAGCAGAAGTTTGAAATTCATTTCATTCAGGTAAGTTTGATCAATTTTGTACACATATTTAATTGCAAGTAAAAAATCATAACTTGTCAGTGAAAAAAAAATCTCAGTTTAGAAATATTACCACCTATCCACTTGTACCAAACAAAGGGCTTTATGGAGCATGTGTTTGTAATGAAATCAGGCAGAGTCCTTGTGTCTTTTTCCTTTCCGGGAATAAGATTCTCTTCCACGTGAGCTTGTTCTTTTATAGAATGATGTACTCCTACACTCAGCAGACATATTTATAGTTCTGAGTAGGGGGAGAAATTCTTTTATTGGTTGGAAATCCCAGATTTTACTGTGAAAAGCATTTTATTTTTACCCTACTTCCTTAGTAAAATGAGAATTATTTGGGGGCATCTCTGCATTGTCTTTCAGCAAAATACAAAGCCAGTTCTTCTCAGTGGAAACCCTGGCTATGTTGTGGGGCTCCCATTAGTTGCTGGATTTCAGCCTCAGAAGGGATATCCTTTTTGGTTCTGTGGAGAAGCTTGATCTCCTTGTCCATGTGTTGTGTGGCTCTTCTCTTTATTGGTGAGGGTCCTGTGGGCTGGAGGTTAGTTTTGGTCAGGACTTTCTCCGGGTTGCTCTGGTGGGTGGTGGGTCCAGCTGCACAGCAAGTGGGGTTGTGTGTGGCTGGTGGTTGGGGGTGAAACAGGATGGTCCAGGAAAATGTGTTTTATAATGAAAATCTCAAGGCAGAAAAGTTGACACAGACTTTTGGATACATTTAATTACATACTCAAGCAGAGACTCTTAAACAAATTTAGTAGTTTTGAAAATTTGGAATTATTTTGGAGGAACGGTTTCTGAGAACTTTTCTTCTGAGGATCTACTACTCAAGGAAAATAGAACTATTTTTTTGTTCTGCCCTGGGAAATAACTGTCAAAATCGCAGAGGCCCAGAGAAGGGATATTTGGGTTTCATTCATTTCTTCTGTCACACATGTGTCACCATCTCCTGAGAATCGGGCTGTTTTAGTACTGGGTGATTGTCTCTTAACTTTTTATGTATATCTGGGATTATTCAGACCATGAACAGATACGGACAATTTACTGTTCTTCGTAGCACAGCGGAGCAGGACTGCTTAGCAGTAGAGGGGATCCGGACCCCAGTGTTATTTGGTTATGATATGCAATCTGGCTGTAAACTAAGGTAAGAGAGGAACTTACTTATTTTGGAACTTGTCTGTGTTGATCAGAAAACAAAGCATTCCTACTCTTCCCCGTTTTAATCAAACCTCTGCATCAGCCAGCGAGCGCCTGTGAAAGCCACAGTGAGTCCCATTATCACTAGTGATAGTACTTGTGTTTTCTAATTTTAATTTTCACCTCCATAAACCATTTGTCATGATTCAAAGGAAAACTGTTACAGTCATTTTTCTTATCAGATGTGGCAGGATAAAAATCCCAACGCTTGTGTAGGTTTTAAGGTTGCATAGCACTTGAGTTCACAGCAAAAATACATTGCTTGAAAATCCTTCCTATATTTCTGACTTAATATATGTGGTGTAACAAACCCATTAAGAAGAAGCCTGAATGTGATCTCTGTTTTTATCTTTCTAATACCAAACACATATGTAAAATGTCAACCAGCCCTGCATGGCTTACTATAAAGACACCAGCCCTTACCCTCATTTCCCCCACTCCGCAGGAGATCACTTAAAACTCCTGTAGCTGATTTTTTGGAAATTTTCTCCCAAATATGTCAATAACCTGTGTGTAATATTATTTGATATTTTGGTTTTATGAATTGTTGAGTTCCCACTATGGAAGACAAAAATTTGGTTCTTTCTCTTTTCTTCCACTACCCTACCACCCAGTCACTATCCTACCACCCAGGCACTTCCCATCCCTACATCCCCCAGGGTAATTATATCATTGTTTTGGTCCATACCATTTACATTATTGATTCTGATCACTTTAGACCAATATTTCTCAGAGGCTGTTCCATGGATTACATTTCCAAAGAGTTAGTCGGGGTATGTCTGTGATCCAATTCGTTTGTTTGAGGAACAACCCAATTAAAGTTAAAAATGTAATTCCTGGGCAGCCTGGGTGGCTCAGCCGTTTAGTGCCGCCTTTGGCTCAGGGCGTGATCCTGGAGTCCTGGGATCGAGTCCCACATTGGGCTCCCTGCATGGAGCCTGCTTCTCCTCTGTGTCTCTGACTCTCTCTCTCTCTGTCTCTCATAAATAAATAAATAAAATATTTAAAAAACAAAAAAAACAAAAATTCTTTAAAAACACAAAATGTGGGGGATCCCTGGGTGGCTCAGCGGTTTGACGCCTGCCTTTGGCCCAGGGTGTGATCCTGGGGTCCTGGGATCGAGTCCCACATCGGGCTTCTTGCGTGGAGCCTGCTTCTCCCTCTGCCTCTCTCTGTCTCTGTGTCTCCCGTGAATAAATAAATCTCTTAAAAAAAAAAAATAAAAAATAAATAAAATAAAAATAAAAAAAAATAAAAACACAAAATGTAATTCCTTACTGTAAGGACTTCTCAGAGCCTTTAATATGCCAGTGTGCTCCAGGAGGGACATAGGCATGTACTATTTCCCAAACTTTTGGCCATAGATCTCTTCTACAGAGCCTCTCAATGGAACAGTTTGGGAAACATTGTTTTCTCTTTCCATGGCTAACCAAGATTTCTCAGAGTTAGGGGTAGAGGCATTTTGGCTTCTGTCAAATAATCCTTTTGGAGAGTGAGATAAGCCCCGTGAGAACTGCTGGAATGAACAGCCTCATTCCATTGACCTCTTTTTCCTTCCCAAAAGACTGCCTCAAGCCATCACGTGTCAGCTCGCAGTGAAGAAAGTAAAGAACCTCCTGAAGGGCCAAGGCTTCCCAGATTATGTTGCCCCTTTTGGAAACTCCCAGGCCCAGGATGTGCTGGACTGGATCCCTGTCCACTTCATCACCCAGGCATCCCACATGAAGGTAAAGGGGAAGTTGAAGGCCACGTGCAGGTGGCCTCTCCTACTCCTACTGCTCTTCTGCCCAGTGGGGAGGTAGAGGTAGCCAGGGGAGCCACCTGTTGAGGGGGAGAGAGCTGTGGGCAGGAACAGATGGTCCTGGGTCTTGAGACATGATTGTGCCCTTAGTGAGCCCTCTCACCTGTGAGGGTTTGAGCCTGTTTCCTCACCTGTGAAATAGGAAGTGAGGCTGGAGTATCAGCTTCCTGAGATGGTTGAGTTAAACAAAGTAACGGTTGTGGGGCCTAGTTGTTGCTCCAAACATGGGGACTTGTCACCATGCCGACCCCTCCTATGATCACACGAGGCATCGTGTGAGGGCAGAGGAGCGTGAGTGCTGTGGCAGGAAGTGAGACTCGTCCTGTCCACGGGGCTCCCCGAGCCATCATTCCCTGGTCTGTAAAGGCAGCCCACACGTGAGTGAGAGCTTTCAGTTCCAAAGTTGCCTGAGTTTAATGGAAGTTGACTTCCTACAAAGAGGTTCCTGATCACACGTGATTCCTCTGCCCACCTTTTTCTTTTGTCTCAGCCATCAAAGTGTAGGCCGCCAGTCACTGGAGGCGTTACTGGAGGCGTGCTCTCCATCTTCTCCTTTAATTGCCCAGCTTTTGCTTGTCACAGCTTCTCAGGCCTCTCATTATCTGCTTAGCGTATTTATAGCAGGGGGACAATGAGGGTGAGGACTAGCTCTCTGGCTCTGATCCGGCCCTCCTCCTCATTCCCCAGCAGGGACCCATGATTACTCAGTAGTCCCTGCTGTTCTGCTGCTCTTGTCTCTACTCTGCCCCCTCGGAACCAGCCACATCGTTTCTGGCTTCTCAGAAACAGGTTAAGACATTGTTACTAGCCCCTAAGAAGGGAAAACCGCCTGGGAGGCAGTGCAGACATTAGCATTTTCAGGGTCTGTGCTGCTGCAGGGAGCTCAGAGGGCCCAGAGAGGGTTTGGTACCTACCTTGCAGGAAACTCAGGTGGCAGCAGACACAAGTGCACGTGCTAGGCTCGCTTCTACCACTGCGTGTTGCCTCTTCTAATAACAGATACTCACAAGGCTTTTTCAGCCTGCAAACTTCCTAAAAGGCAGTTCCCAGCTAAGGAGTTCCACCAGTGCCTTTTTGGCAGGCACCAAATTTAGCAGGCTTGCTAGCTTTTCATGCCCCGAAGAAGCATATTAAACAAACAAACAAACAAACTTGTTATTGTCAGAAAATTTCAAACATAACACAAAAGTAAAGGATTACAATGGAATCCCTTCTACCCATCATGCAGCTTCAGTGGTTGTCACATTTGCCAACAAACATGATGTAAAGGCAGGGAAAGGGTTAGAAGGCCCACTCGCCTGCTCTTCCATGGGGCAGAGACCTCAGGCTGGCTCCCAGGTCTCCAGCCTGCAGGCAGGCAGCACCCATGGAGAGTTAGCATCTTTGACAATTTACCCTCGGCTGATACCCCTGTGTAACATCTTAATTGCCAACTGATGAAATTAAATGAAAAGAAAATATTTACATTTCCTCTAGGTGCATCTTAACGTGATACACAATTAGGTTTAATTTCTATGACTACCACCATCCTCTCCTCCCCACTCAATGCCAGCTTCTCCCCTCAAGAATCTCTGAGTTGGATGAAGCTGGGCAGTTAAGGCCCAAGGTTCTGCGGTTTGTTGTTGGGATCTCCACAACTTCCAAGTAATCTTGACCTTTCTAGAAACAGGAGAGGATGGAAAAATGCTTTAAGTGTTAAAATATTTTTGGGAATATTGAGTACTTTAAAATATGTGCTCTCAGCTGTTTTTATCTGAACTTCTAGAGTCTCTTCACTCTCTTGTTCAGAACATTTTGTAATATGTGAAACACTTTATAATTAAAGCTCTGAAGTGCAGATTAAGTTTGACATGAAATTGTGTAATGTTCAAATTGATTAATGACATTCTGTTTTGCAGGATTCTTGCCAGCTCCCAGTGGCTTTGTTTATAGAAGTGAAGTGGACCAAATACGGGTCCTTACTGAACCCACAGGCTAAAATTGTAAACGTAACTGCAAGTCTCATTTCATCCCCCTTTCCTGAGGTAGGTCTAACTGGGGTTTCGAGGTGTGGGTTAAGACAGAAGTCCAGACAAAACTCAAGCGTGATAGTGAAATTTATTTTGTGAAAAAGATTACTGAAATTTATTTTTTTTTATTTTTTATTTTTTTAGATTACTGAAATTTAAACAATCTGAATTCTTAAAATAATCTGGCACTTTCTTAGGGAAAAAAAAATTCCACTGACAACAGTTGAATTCACAGTAGCATTTTTGTTTGGAGCTGATCTTTAAAATTCTTTGAAAATGGAGTTGTGGTTGACATTGGTGGGTAGGACAGCCTGGGTAAAAACCCTCTCATCCAAGTGAGCGTATGAGGAGCCCTGCATGCGCCTAGGAGATGGGCTGACCGTGGCCCCAGGAGGGAAGGGAGCACAGGGTATGCCACCTTGTGACCCTGTGCACATGAGCACACACTGGAAGCAGGACTCACAACACTCTCTTTATTACAGACCGACTCAGGAAATGAGAGGACGGTTCTTATTTCCACTGCGGTTACTTTTGTGGATGCGTCTGCACCTGCGAAGGCAGGCTTCAGAGCTCGGCCAACCATCAATGCCAGGCTGCCGTTTAATTTCTTCTTTCCGTTTGTTTGACGTAAGTTGTTAATCAAGGAGACAGCACCGCACCTCCAGAATCGAGGGGCCTCGGCTCCCTTGGAGCCATCCTGAGATTCTACCACAGATCTGCAGGGTTGCCCTCAGACCACACACTTCCCCTCTCCATTCACTCTCCTCCTTTTGGAAATTTTATTCTACTTGGTTGACCTTAGAATGTGGCGCCACCTGGTCTTGGTGATTTCCAGTACTGTTAGCACATAGGTCATGTGCGGAAACCAAATTGAGCCTTTGGGAGGATGGGGAAGAGGACAGACCCTGAAGTAGCATAGGTGTTGAGGCTTTATCCAGTTTATCCGCCTCAACATGAGTTATTTTTAAACTACTTGTTGTAGTTCATGTCCCGTGGAGATAAATACAAAAATAGCAAAATACTGCATATAAACTCATGTGAGTAGAGTACACGGTCTCGTGAAAGGATCTCCCCCCAGTGTCGTCTTCATTACATGGAGTCTTGGGTCTAATTGCTGTTTCTGTGGCAGGCACTGGAGCTCTCCATCTGATGGGCTGTATGGGATGCCACAGAGCAGTTCCAAGCCTTTGATGCTGGAAAGAATAGAGTAGGAGGGCTCGAGGGAAAAAGTTTCTTTTATACGTTAATTGTACAGTAATTGAGAAAATGTTGTCAGGTGGCAGAACAGGGTAGAGCCAGTTAGAAAGCTGGTTGCTGCAGAGAGGGGGCTGGGTACCTGTGAACAACCTCCTGGGGGAATGTTAAAACAGTTTGAAAAGATAAGACTTTTCTAGAATGGGCTGGTAGCCAAGGTAGCTTCCTTTTTTCTTTTGTCTTTCAGAATGCTCACATGAAAAGATGCACTGGTTCCTCATACATGGGAAATGGGAAAGTACATTTGATGAGATTAAATTTTATATACAACTAAAAGTTGTCCAGCTTCGTTGTTCATTTTCAAGCAAGAGTCAGGTGTTCAAAATGAGAAAATATAGTTTGTAATACATTGTGATATGGGGTGAGAATGGGACGGGAAGCTCTTGATCACACCAAGAAAGAGTGAGCCTTCCCTTAGACTCCCCCCACCCCAACCCCCCAGAATCTGAGCTGGGTCGGGGGTGAGGCAAAGGCATCAAACCAGATCTCTCTCCCAGACGGTCCCCAGGAGGGGCAGCTGTCTTTCTTATCAGAGGTGCAAGCCTGTGAGGCAGTCTTGTCTTTGGGACGAAGCAGGTACATGTCTAGTTGACTTCACCAAGAAGTCCATGCTGTCTCAATAGCTTGTTCAGTCTTTCAATTTCTTGTTCCTGTTATTAACAAAGGCAGACAGATAACTCAGTTTTACCTTCTGAACCTTGCCAGGGATGTGGCAATTATTTGATGGGCCCCAAGGATGCAAAGCTGAATGGAGGCTACATTCCTGGTGGAGTCTGCCAGTGGAGCCTGCTACGGTCAGCTGGGGCCCAGTGGGTGACTGCAGTGACAGGATGTCCAGAGGAGGGACACCTGGCATAGCTCTGGGGAAGGAGGTGATGCCTAATCTGAATCTGAAAGGACAAGGAAGACTGAGCGAAGGGTGATATCTGAGCAAAGGCCTGGCGGAGTGAAGCTCTGTGCTGAAGGCAAACAGATGGCATTTTCCCAAAAATGTCTTCTTACCTTCTCAGAGCAGCTGAATTCAAGGTGTTGGATCTTGGCGGCCAACTGTATATTCATCTGTTTTAACCTCAGCAGTTGTCGTTCTGAACGTGTCTTACCGAGATAATTATTCCTGTAAAATAACTGAGGGTCTCAGTGATAGAAGTTTCTAATTTAACCATTTGAAAACAAAACAAAACAAAACAACAACCTTGTATTCCTTATAAGTGTATATAGTTGGGAAGAATGGTGACAGACAAAACAGTCCATTTGCTTAAAGGCATCAGAACTAGGAGGGTCAGAATTTTTTTTTTTTTTTTTTCCTGAGCTATTCACTACCCAGTTGTAAAATATTTCCTTTCAGCTCACTTGGGCTAAGAATTCCTTAATAGTCATTGACCAGATGAGTGTTAAGCTCCTTCACATGTAAGCAGCAATACTGTACACAAAAGTTCAAGGCTGGAAATGCTCAAGCTTAGCCTTGGGATTGTCACTTTCCCAGTTTTCTGCCTTCCACAGCTATAGCCAGGTCAGCTGTCAGGTAATCAACTATGTCTTGGCCAACAGAGGGGTTATCAGCCTTATCTGATAGCTCCTTTATAAATACCCACACCACAGTGGGGACATGGCCTCAAGAGACTGTGCAGCAACAGGGGATGCTCTGCACCTTCCAAGTAAGAGAGACCATGTCTGGACTTGGTGGCCATGACGCCCGGGAGCAATGGCCCCTGGTCCCTGGCATTCTTGGTTGTCTGAGTTAGTTAAAGCTTGTGTTGCTTTTTTAGACTTCTCAGACTGTCCTGCCACTATATTTGATAGCAGTGCGGCAATGGCGTTAGGCAGTCCTATGGCCTGCTACCATTAAGACAAAGAAAATTAACAAATCTCAGGCTTCTGGTTTTATCTGCAAAAGCAAATGTCACCATGGTGTGATAGAGTAATGGGTAGTAACTGTGTTCATGAGTCATTCATAGTTAGTAATGGTTCATCTACCTCAATGGCACATAACCTTTGCACAGAGTATTTTTCTGTTCAATGAATAATCAATTAGTATAAGCTTATTCAATAAGTGAAAAGCTTCCTTTGTTTCCTTTGACAGCCCAAATGAATATGCTTAATGGGCTTTCATCAGTAGATCTGAACTGGCTCCTAAAACCTGGGGGAGCCCACAGTGTCCACAGGCAGAGCCCCTCACACAGCCCTGAGTTGGAGATATGACACTTTACCTGCCAGCCCCCTGTGTTCAAGTTAGAGGGCTCCACACCTGCCTCACTCACTCTCCTCGCCTATGACCTACAGCCTGGCCTGCTGAGCCCTTGTCTGGGGATGCCCAGACCTGGCTGGACACCCTAGGCACCTGCTAGCACTTCAAAAATAGATACCCTGTGAGGGTCTACCCCAGACTTCCAGAAGCACTGGATGTGATTCTGATGTGGTGGGTTCACAGATGGATTTGAGTACCTCCGACTAGTTCACTGAGAGCCGAGCAGCTAACAGCAGAAACATGGCTTCTCAGAAACGAAGCCTCTCTGCACCACTAGGATGTGTGTAAGGAGTAGGGTCTCTACCTGAAGTCTGGTAGAGCATTATCTCCCCATGTGTGTTCTCTAGAGCCAAAGTCTACAACATGTTAACAGGGGTTATTTCCCCCTGAAGTGTCCACTTGGTTAATCTGGGGAACCCAGAGTTCTCAGAGACTCCCTCATGCCAACAAATGCTGTGACTTCCTCCAAGGGGCAGAATCCAGGGTGCTGCATTTCTCAGCATCCTTGCCCCCCCGCCCCCCCCCAGGGGATGAGGCTTGGGAGAATGTTCTTAGGAAACACCAAATTAAAAACAAAGGTGCTCTGGGAACCAAGCTGGAGGGACTTAACCAGAGATTAGTCTGGCCTCTTCTATAAATATCTTCTAGTAATCAGGAAAATAAGGCCTGACAGAGAAAAGTGGTCCCTCTGAGCATGTCTTAGTTTGTAACCATAGGGGCAGTGGTGGGACACCAAATCAGATCACTTTATTTTTTCTCTGGAAAACACTAACCAGGAGGAGATGGAGCCAGGACCTGGGGGTCTACTCCCAGGCTCCACCCACCCAGCACTCCCTCTGTGGCTACCCCGAGCAGGGGCCATACCGTTGATGATCCGGGCCACCCGCCACAGCCGGAGCAGAATCAGCAGCCCAAGAGCCTCAAACTCATGCTTCTGGAACAGGAGGACAAGGTCGAGGATGAAGGAAACCACCACCACAAAGGTGTCCAGGATTTCAAATTTGTGGTGAAAGAACTCCAAGCGGAAGACAAATAATTTTAAAAAAACCTCCATCATAAAAAGCGTCAAGATGGCAAAGCTTGAGTAGTGGAACACCTGGAGATGACAGAGGAGGCAGAGTGAGAACAGATCCAGGGCTGGCCACAGGCTGGGGCACGGCACACAGAGGACCTGGCCTTGAGCGCACCTGCCCGGGCACCAGAGAGTGAATGCATTCGTCTGACCCATCCCAAACTCCACCAGAGCTCTGCTCCAACTGGGGCTACAGCTGGGGCACCGCAGACAAGGGCTCTGCTCTGCCTCTCTGCTCCCAATGGCAGGATTGAAAACCTCCACCATGCCCTTTGGCCCAGTAATTCCAATGCTAGGAATTTAGCCTAAAGCTATGCTCTCTCACATGTGCACAAAGGCATGTTGTAGCAATATTTGCTGCAGCATCATTTGCAGACAAAAGACTTTCTACATCATTTGTAGAATAGAAATATCTGTTAGAGGGCACTTGTCAAATGCATTACAGTGCCTCCAAATGGAGCTCTATGTAATTATTAAAGACCAAGGCTGACTCTTAAGTACTGACTAGAAATGATCACCAAGGTAGATGGTAATTAAAGAGGGTTGCCAGATCTTGATTTATAAGTACTAGTTTTCATTCAAGTAACCACTTCCATTCTAGGACAGGGAAAGTACAAAGTGACCTGGGACATTATATTGGGCCAGAAAGCAAGGAAATGCTCAAAGATGCTCAAACATGTAGTCATGTTAAAAGGATATAGCAGTCAGCTTAAAGAGACTCACAGTGACCAAATTTAGTGGGGCAATTCGGACACTGAACAGAATAACTATGATTGTAATACACTGAATAAAAAAAATAATCTATGAGTCCTTAGTGATACACACAAACATGGGGAAAAAAGGAAAGCTCCTCTTTATATATATAAAAAATAAAACACCAAAAAACCCCACCTACTAGATGTAAAATGAGTGCTAGAAATCTCAGTTTGCATCCCCCAGTGTATTCATTGACTTAGGCAGTGACCATCAGGTGGATGCTAATTGGGGATGAGGATCTTTACATGGCAGTCAAGTGTCACTGTGCAGATTATTTATAACTGCAACAGGAAAGTGCCCCTGGACAGTGGAACAGCTCAGCATTTACTACCTTAAGTGATCCCACTGAGTATCAGTGATAGTGACGTGCCACGCTATAAGGAAAACAGCCCATCAGCCAAGCACTGAAAAGTGCTAACTGGACCCTTGCTAACTGGACCTAACCTCTGGTGTACAGAGGTTACAGAACAAGGACAATGTAAGAATATGAACAAGTTGAAGGACCTCTGGGGAAACAGACAAGTCCAGAATGTGGGACATCCTACAAAATGACTGGCTAGATTCTGGGCAGGGGGCAAGGTGGGAGGATTCTTCTAGATTAAAAGAGACTGAGGAGATACAACCAAGTAGCATGTCAGAAGTCTGGTTTGAAGAGAAAAAAGCATTATAACAGATATTCGTGGGACAAATGAGGGAAATTTGAATATAAACTGGTTATGGAATTATAATTTTTTAAGTGTGGTAATGTGATTACGGTTCTGTGAGAGAAAGATCTTATTCTGAGGCATATTGAAGAATACTTCAATATGTGTGTCCTGATGTCTAACTTACTTTCAAATAGTCAAGAATACATGAGTGTGTTTGTGGATATATAGAGAAATAAAGCAAATGTAGCAAAAAGTGTATTTGCCATTTTTCATTTCAAAAAGTTGTGGGAGGGCAGCCTGGGTGGCTCAGCGGTTTAGTGCTGCCTTCAGCCTGGGTTGTGATCCTGGAGACCCGGGATCGAGTCCCACATCGGGCTCCCTATGGGGAGCCTGCTTCTCCCTCTGCCTGTGTCTCTGCCTCTCTCATGCTCTGTGTCTCTCATGAATAAATAAATAATATTTTTTAAAAAAGTTGTGGGAAAAGGCACAAGACAGTGAGGGGCACCTGGGTGGCTCCGTCAGTTAAGTGTCTGCCTTCGGCTCAGGTCATGGTCTCAGGGTCCTGGGATTGAGCCCCACGTTGGGCTCCCTACTCAGCAGGGAGTCTGCTTCTCCCTCTGCCCCTCCTGCTCCCCCTGCTTGTACACACACTCTCTCCCTCGAAAATGAATTAAAAAAAAAAAAAAGGAAAAAAAAAAAGTACAGCAAGCATGTCACTGATTGTGTTAAAAGGAGAGAGAGGGGGATCCCTGGGTGGCGCAGCGGTTTGGCGCCTGCCTTTGGCCCAGGGCACAATCCTGGAGACCCGGGATCGAATCCCACATCAGGCTCCCGGTGCATGGAGCCTGCTTCTCCCTCTGCCTGTGTCTCTGCCTCTCTCTCTCTCTCTCTCTCTCTCTCTCTCTGTGACTATCATAAATAAATAAAAAAAAATTAAAAAAAAAAAAAAGAGAGAGAGGAAAAATATTTATCCATCTGCAGAAGGACTTGGGCTGGCCAGAGAAGAAAAGCTAGCAGCTGCCTTGGGAAAGCTGGACAAATGTCTGGGATGGGCTCAGGCAGCAGCTGTGAATTGAGGAAAAACCAGTGGGCAGATCTCCAGCAGAGGGACTAAGTCAGAATGTTGACAGGCTGAGAAATAGCTCATCTGCTGCTAAACATGGGATCGTATCAAGCCCTTGGTTAGATCCTCCCTCTAGAAGCAGTGACACACCCCAGCTTAGCGGTCTAGCACCACTCAAGATTCAAGCCATCAAGTAAAATGAGAAGGTTTCCTTCTATAGTAGATGCTTGTCTACAATTTTGGAAAGAAAGACATTTTCTCTGCTCTTTCGTTAAAAGCACCCAATTGACTTAGTCCATTAAGGACTTGCTACTCCCAGGTGGGTGCAATTTGCCCCCCTCTGCCCACCTCAGGAAACATAGACGTGAACTGTAGTAAGGGGCCGCTGGCACTCTACCTTGGTGGCATAGTTATTCTTGTCACCCTGGATGATCTTCAGGTCCAGAATGAGCTCGGCCAGCACCAGGAGGGCATCCAGAATGACCAGGCAGATGATGATAACCTGCAGACCAAGGCAAGGAGCGAGAAACTGTGAGACCTTTCATCTTGAAGGGCCAGAAACATTTAAGGGAAACCATTAGGTGAAGATGCCAAGGATGAGAGCCTGCTGCCCACTAGCGAGTGCCTTCTAGGCCTGTCGGCCACCACTCGCCCCCCAGCCAGTTCCTGTCCTCCTAGAGCTTCTCTGCATGGGTGACAGTCACCACTGGTCTTTTGTATTCATTGACTGTTTCTCAGCATCTCCCAAGCAATTCCTAGATGGCAAAAAAAAAAAAAAAATTTTTTTTTTTAAGTTTTAATTTTCCTATTTCTGGAGATTTTCTTGCCAGGGTATACCCAGAACAGATGCTCAATAGATAATTAAAAAGATCTGCCTCAGAGATCTGAGTCACAGAAGGCCTGCTGGGGACTGCTTTCCTTTGGGTAGTGAGATTATGATGATGTCCACTGTATGCATAAAATAGCTTCTGCCTGGAGCCGGCAATACCTGCCCCTGCTCACTGTGCTCATTAGGGGTAACAGGCCGATGGAATCCTAGTTCCTGGGGACCGAGGAGAGGTGTGGGAAAGACAATCTCAGCAGCTCTGTGACCTGCTGGTGGAGGAGGACGGTGGGGACCAGGGTACATCGCCTGTGTGCTCTCATTGACAGTGACAGAGGCGGTGGACACGCTGGCAGGGGCTCTAATGGCAGGGCAAGGGGCTACGGGGTTTGATGGTAGAAATGGCAGCAATGGGAAGAACCCCAAAGGCCACCGTGTCATCCTTCTCTTCCCTTGGGAATTCTGGGCCTTCACTGTGTCCCTCAGGGCCCCACATCCTACACCTGATGCTCTTAGGTAGATGCCGCGCATCCGTCTGCCATTTCCTTGGCAGTACCGGTGCTCTCAGGTTGAAAGGGAACAGGCCTCAGTAAAGACAAACTTGTAAACCTTTTTGACCATTTCAGCCCATAGCTAATCATTTCAGTAATTAAAGTGTTTGAGGACATGGTTTACTGTGAAAATTACATGGCAAATTGCTTTGTAATGAAGTTTTTCATACGTATCCAAATTCAGTAGCTCAGTAAAGATTCAAGCCTCTGGCAGCTTAATTTTCTTCTCTTCTCTCTTCTTCTCTCCCTTCCTCCCTTCCTTCATCCTTGGTTTTATTTTAGAGCTAAAGGGATGTGAGAGCTCATCTGGTCTAAGAACAAGGCACACAGATATTAAAAACATATTATGGCTTCTTCCTTTTCAGCCATAAAAAGGAAAACGCCCTGATACGAGCTACAACCTGAACGACTGGAGAAGACACGATGCTGAGGAAAGAAGCCGGACACAGAGACCACACATTGTCTGATTCCATTTATATGAAGAGTCCAGGACAGGTGAATCTGTACACCTAGAAAGCGGATAAGCGGTTATCAGGGGCCAGGGGCTTATTGTTTAATGGGTACTGGCTCTCCTTTTGGGGTGATGGAAGCATTCTGGAACGAGATGGTGGTGGTGGTTGCACAGCATTGTGAATGTGCTAAATAAATGCCACTGAATTATGCACTTTAAAATGATCGACTTTATGTCATTTTCTCAATTAAGAAAAGCCTTAATTAAAACAGACCTAAGGTCACAATGTGTGGGTCCCAGTCCTGGCCTCTGTCAACTAATCCCCAGAACCTGAATTTGCCACTTCCGAAAGCAGCACTATTTCTGAGGGGAGTCACATCACAAAGAGAAATGCTGAGAATTCAGGTGAGCTGGTTAGTTCCAAATCCAGACGAGGCAAAGAGGGCCAGGCCTCTGCAGCTCTACGGAGTACAGGCTCTGGGGCTGCAGCCCTGGGCCGCCTCCTGCACTAGCCTAGACCTTGGGCATCTCTCAAGACTGATCAGCCTCCGGTGTTAACTCTAGGCTTTAAACATCCTCGTGGAGAAAATGGGGTCGACCAAATTTTCCACCGTAGAATGACAGTGGTAGCATGATATGAGGTAATGTGCGAGGGGTGCTTAGTACAGGGCCCAGCCATAGTGAGCAGGCAATGAAGTGAAGATCCTTGACCTTTCTGAGTGTCCTCCACTGGCTCAGCTACGCTGTCCACCCATGGATTCCACAGCAGCCCAACATACCCCACATTCTCTCCCTTGCTTGTACCATTCTGTGTGAGAAGTGATGGCAATTAACTATATATCAGGTCTCCTAGGCTGCTTCAAACCATGGAAACAGGTAGAGAATGCATCCAAGAAAGGGATACCAGAATCTTCTTGCATGTTGATTCTACTGGCTGAGATCAAACCCCTGAACTGAAATCCCCAGCTCCATAGTGGTCTCCCTAAGCCCCTCTACAAATCTAGTTGTGTGACTCCCTCCCACCATACATTTAGATTTTCCATGGCCACCCACTGCCCACAGATGACCTCCTAGCACCTCCCCTCTTGCCAAGTTATCCCTCTAATTGCTATACACATCAGCCATGTAGACCCTTCTCAATTCCAGGAATGTGGCAGATCCTCTGCAAAGGCAGCCCCTCTGCCTGGCAAGCTCCTCCCCTTCCCATTCAGAGCCTGGCCCAACCTTCAGGCGTTAGAGGAAATGTCACCTCCTCCATGACACATCCTCTGACACCCAATCCTAGGTCAGGTGTCTCCCTACCCCTAGGATCTCTTAGACCCCCCTTCTGTTTCCCTACAGAGGGTTTCTCTTCACTTGTAACCAGCATCATCTGGGCGACAGCACCTGGAGCGCCCGCCTCTCCACAGGCCATGGGCCCTCTGAGAGTGACGGGGTATATCTGCCATGCTTGCCACTCTATCCCCCTGCAACAGTGGGTGCTCGAGAAGCAACTGTCAAGTGAATGACTAAGCAGCCCTACTTATGTTTCAATGGTCAGTCGTCTTCTCCAGTAGGAGTGTCCTTAGAGGTCCTGGCTCAGGGGGCAGCCCCGTGACCCAATCAGGAGATGAAGGCCCTCCCCGAGCAGGGAGGTCCAGGGTTCCCCTTGCAGCTGGAAGGAAACTGGCTCTGTCTTTCTGCTTCTGAAATTGAGGGTTTGGGATTTCAACCCCAACAACTTAATACCACATTTCCTTTCCTGTCATAGACACATAGGAATGCACTGAGCCTGCTGGGCTGTTTGGCCTGTTTCATTTCTCTAAGCTACGTGAAAGCAAGGAAAAGACCAAAATAAATTTTTTTTTTCTATTTTACCCTGGAACAAAGACAGTGATGGGAGGGGCAAAGGCTGTTTCTGCTTCCAGAGGGGAAGTCAGCTCTAGGGGGGCGCTGGTTTATTTCAGTTCAGGAGGACACCTGCAACAGGGTCCCCAGAATGACTCCACTTTGGGACCTGGGCTGACAAGGGGCTGCGTGATTCCCTAGTGTCCCTGGGTCTCCTGCATTCACCTGGGCCTCTCAGAACAGGTTTCCAGACACCCGCCTGCCCAGTTGAGGGCTGGGGGCTAAGACAGTGCCCATCAGACTTGACCCGCACTTGTGCTTCAAAGTCAGATGCCAATAGACACCAAACCCCTCACTGTTCTCTAAAGTCTGCGTGTCCTTCTCAGGTTCTCCTGTACGTGCACCAGGAGGTCGGTGGTGGGCGACACCGGGCTCCACGAGATAAGAGACTGAAGCCCCTGTGGTGATAAGTCTGTAAGGCACAGGACCCTCTTGGCCTTGTTCCACTCAGGGCAGGCCCTCTGTGTTGGCTGAGTGAGTGCAGGAACGTTTTTTCTGCCTCCAATATCTTCGCTTTCGTTTATTTTTATGAGCAGGTACACTAAAATCTGCATAACATAAAATTTACCATAACAAAATCTGAACCATTTTCAAGTTGGCACATAGCTCAGGGGCAGGGGCACATTCCCCAGGTGGTGCAATCGCCACCACCATGTAGCTCTGTAATATCTTCATGATCTCACATGGCAACCTATGGGCGTGAGGTGGTCCCTTGCCATCCTGCCTTCCCTTCGACCTGTAACCACCTGTGCTATCTCTGTGGATTTGTCTCTTGTGGACATTTCACATAAATGGAATCCTACAGTATGTGGTCTTTTGTGCCTGGCCTCTTCCACTGAGTGTCATGTTCTCCAGGTTCATCCACTCATGGTAGGAGTCAGTGCTTCATTCCTCTTCACGGCCAGGTACGGACAGACCACATTTTGTTTACTCATTTGTCAGGTGGGAGACCTCTCACCTACTTTGGTCCATGACTGGTTTTCTCCCTGACGACACGGTATCCGCCTGGTGCTATGTGGGCACCTGAGCCATGGTTCGTACCCGGGAGACACACGTGGAAGGAACAGGGCAGTGACAGGCCCCCACACTCGCCTCGTGACTCCTGGCTGATGGCTCTGCCCCACCCCAGCCTCTTGGGCCTCTGCCCACCTACCTGAAACCTGTGGGAGCTGAAGAGCTTCCTTAATGTGGCCCTGAAGTCGAGGGGGGGCCTGGGCGTGGGGGCCGCAGTGGGGTCGGCTCTGCCCTCCTCGCCCGAGGCAGCTGTTGGTGGCGGCTGCTCCTCCTCTTCATCGTCCTCCTCATTCTCCCATTTCTTATAGTTGACATTCCAGGCATGGTAATCGTCCCCAACGACAGTGAAGTGCTTCAGGAACTTGCTCATCCTTTCGGCCGGAGCCACTCTGGCCCTGCGGGAGCTGGCCTAGAGGAAGTGGGGAGAGAGCGAGCGCTCAGGCCAGGCCAACCTCCGAGCGCGTCCAGACCATGCGGACCTCACGTTGCTCTGGCGGGGAGTGGGCCTGGGCCTGGCCACAGGGGTGCAGTGTCCTGGCACTCAGAGGACCATGCAAGCAGAGACCGTGAGGTCACGGTGGTTTCTTGTGCTTTTATTTTTGGAATGCAGGGTCTCAGTGCTGGTGAGGCAACAGGAAACCCCAGAAGCCATCAGGCCTGTCACTATGGTCTGGATGGCAATAACCAATGAACTTGGTACCGCAGCCCAGTCACAAAATACCCACCACGTGTAAATACCGGAAGAGCGGCCCCATGGTTCAGAGACATCACAACCTGAAAAACCGGAGGTGAGAGTTGGCAGGGCAGGGGTGTGGAAAGCCAAAAGTAAAAGTACCCAGAGTTTCACAGAAAAGTGAGCCACCCCCCCCCCACCCCCACTTCATGCCACAGATCAGTTCTTGAAATGTGAGTAGCAAATAGATTTTCCTAAGTTCAGCCAGTGCTATTTTAAGTCTACTATGGACAGTTGTTTAAAGACAAATGACTTCAAAGCAAAAAAGCAAATAATCCTCCCTTTGCCCAACTTACCCTACCAGATATCAAACTTCTATAAAGTTCAATAATGAAGACTTTGGGGTATGAGTCCAAGAATGGGCAATATGATCAGCGGAACAGGAAAAGAGAGCCCGACCAGACCCATACCCCTGTAGGAAACTGAATGTGATGGTGGTGGCAGTACAGATCAATGGGAAAGGGCTAGAGAGGTCAGGACATCTGGCCTTCACAATAGGAAACCAACCAACAAACATAAAAGATCCCTACCTCACACCCTACACAGAATAAATTTCAGATGCATTAACTGTAACATATATACATTAAAAAAAAACTTTAAAAGTCTTACAACAAAATATAGGCAAGTGTCTTCATGATCTTCAAATAGAGAAAGGTTGCTTAAATAAGACACAAAACAAAACAAATGGATAGATTTGATTCATCAAAACTAAAAGCTTTTATGTTTCTCTCTCTCTCTCTCTCTCTCTCTCTCATACACACACACACACACACACATACACACACACACACCACAGTCATATAATGTGCTTAACAGAGGTTTAGCATCCAGAATATATAAAGAAATCATACAAATTAGGAAAAAAAAAGATGACTCCATTGAAAATTGGTCAATGAATATTAACAGGCAGGTCACCCAAATGGCAGAGACACACAACCTCACTAGGACTCAGGAAAATGTGAATGGCAAGAATTCTAAAGTCTGCAATAGCAAATGTTGGTAAAGATGTGAAGCAATGGGGTCTTGAACACTAAACGCAGTAATTGACACTGGCACCACCATTTTGGGAACTAATGTGACACTGTTTTGTCAAGTTAAAGCTGTACATATCTTTCCTTAATAATCTAGTGATTCCATCCTGAAAAAGTCTCCAAAGAGAACCCCTCTCCATGTGCTCAAATCAGTGATATGTTTAAGAATGATCACTGCAAATGTCCACCTAAATGGTGGGAGATAGAAAATGAGCCTTCTCTAGTCATGGAATGAATACTATACAGCAGTTAAAATGAATGAGCTTCATTACTGTGTATCACTGATGACATCCACAGGTATCCACCTGGCAGTACCGAACACAGTAGATCAATCCTTCCTTCACTGGCTTCTGGGATTCCATACTCTCCCAGTTTTCCTCCCACCCCAATGGTTACTTCTTATTAGTCTATTTTGCTGGATTCCATTAAGAGAAAGACCTTATATTTAAGTATTGACATTCCTAAGGCTCAGGTGTCTCTTCTTCACACTCAGTTCCTAGGGCTTCTCATTCAGAGGAATAGCTTTATTTATTTATTTATTTTTTAAAGATTTTATTTTTTATTTATTCATGAGAGACACAGAGGGAGAGAGACAGAGGCAGAGACCTAGGCAGAGGAAGAAGCAGGCTCCATGAAGGGACCCTGATGTGGGACTCGATCACAGTACTCCAGGATAAATACCTGAGCCGAAGTCAGATGCTTAACCACTGAGCCACCCAGGTGTCCCTCAGAGAAATAGCTTTAAAAGCCATCTATACATGAATTATACAGAAACACTATCTCTGATCCCAACCTCAACTAAGGACATCCACCCTTAGTTATCTAAAAGGCATCTTCTATACCTGGCATGTTCAAAGCAGAATTACTCATTTGCAACCCAAAAAGTCCCCATCTCAGTTTAGGACATTTCATTTGTCTAGTTCCTTAGGCCAATAACTTTGGCATCGTTCTTTAAATGTCTCTCTCCTCATTCAATACTAATCTAACAGTAAATTTCGTTGGCCCTACCTGTAAACTACTTTCCAATAAAGATCACTTCTCCCCATCATTTCTTGCTATCTGTTGCCTGGATTACTACAGCAGCCTCTAACCTCCTCCCAATATCCATTCTCCATCCAGCAACTTGAAAGAATTTTCTCAAATATAAATGAGATCATGTCATGCTCTTCCTTAAAACCACACGTAAAAACAAAAAAAAAAACAAACAAAACCTTCACATGTTTTTTTTTTTTTTTTTTTTTCCAGCCTATTTAGGCTTTCTTCCTGGAAATGTCTTCCCGCAGACATCTGTATGGTTCACACCTTCACTTAGGTCAGGCTTCTGCTCAAATATCACCTCCATTGAGACCTTGTCTGGTCGCCCTTCCTCAGTCACACTGCATCCACTTACATTCCTGCTTCATTTTTTTCTTTCTTTTTGTTTAAGATTTTTAAAGTAATCTCTACACCCAACATGGGGCTCAAACTCACAGCCCTGAGATCAAGAGTTGCATGCTCTACTGACTAATCCAGCCAGATGCCCCTCATGTTTCTTTATTGCACTTATTGGTGACATTATATATGAACTTGTTTATCTGTTTATTATCTGCCTACCCCTCCACCCCCAGACTCTAAGCTCCATGAGAGAACTTTTTCCATTTCAGGCAAATGGCACGCCCAGTATCTTGCACTTAATACACACTCAAAAACAAATATTTAAGTGACTGAATAAATACATAAATGTGGATAGGTCTTTACAAATATGTTGAGGGGTGCCTTGGTGGTTCAGTTGGCTGAGTGTCCAACTCTTGTTTTTGGCTCAGGTCATGATCTCATGTGTTGTGAGATCAAGCCCTACACTGGGCTTTGTGTTCGGTGGGGAGTCTACTTAAAGATTTTATCCCTCTGCCCTGCCCTGTGCATGTGCTCATGCATTCTCTTTCTCAAATAAGTAAATATATGTTTTAAAAAATTAAAAATATGCTAAGTTTGGGGGTACCTGGGTGGCTCAATTGGTTAAGTGTCTGACTCTTGATTTTGGCTCAGGTTGTGATCTTAAGTGTTGTAAGATTGAGCCCCAACTTTGGGGTCTCTACTGGGCATGGAGTCTGCTTAAGATTCTCTCCCCCTCCCCTTACCTCTCCCCCACCCTTTCTCCCGCTCAAAAAAAAATATGTACGTTAAGTTTAAAAAGAAGAGGGATCCCTGGGTGGCGCAGCGGTTTCGGCGCCTGCCTTTGGCCCAGGGCGCGATCCTGGAGATCCGGGATCGAATCCCATGTCGGGCTCCCGGTGCATGGAGCCTGCTTTTCCCTCCGCCTGTGTCTCTGCCTCTCTCTCTCTCACTGTGTGCCTATCATGAATAAATAAAAATTTAAAAAAAAAGAAAAAAAATAAATAAAAAGAAGATATATTAGAATATGAATATAATATCACTTAAGTAAAATTTTTAAAATACATGCAAAATATTACTATATGCTGTTTTAGAAAAGTATAAAGTGGAAGTGTAAACATACTAAAGAATAGGATTTCTCTTTCTGGTCATGATAGAATAACTGGTAGAAGATTAGGCCTCTTGGGATCCCTGGGTGGCGCAGCAGTTTGGCGCCTGCCTTTGGCCCAGGGCGCGATCCTGGAGACCTGGGATCGAATCCCACATCGGGCTCCCGGTGCATGGAGCCTGCTTCTCCCTCTGCCTATGTCTCTACCTCTCTCTCTCTCTCTGTATCATAAATAAATAAAAATTAAAAAAAAAAAAGATTAGGCCTCTTGCCATAAAAAAAACTACAAAACTGGATAAAACATATGAAATTTACTGCGGTCCCTGAGAGAAGAGAAACAGATAAGGTGAGCCCCACACTCACCCTGGCTTTCTGCCTAGAGTACTTTCTGGACTGTAGCAGCAAAGACCATAGCTCAAGGCTATTGAGCCTCCCTCCCTCAAGAATTTGCATGGCAAAGTACCTGAGAAAGAAATGGAAGGTCTACAGAGAAGGAGCTCCAAAAAATCCAACTTAGGTGAATTCTAAACAGCTGAAAAACTACCAGAGATGACACAAGGCAAGGTTGGGAGATATGTGAGTTCCAAACATCCAGAGTAGAGATATCTTGTTGAATACCCTGAGCATTCAGTAGAAATTCCAGAAAGGTCATGCCATATTAGTAGGTATAATCCAGCTGTATAGTAAGAACTACCTTAGATCTGTCCCAAATACACTTTAAAAGAAGCCTTGAAAAGATCAAGCAGATGCCCATGTAAATTGACTGCCTATTGGAACAAAACTCAAACTCTATTAGGAAGAACAACAAAAAACACTCAATAATGTAGCATTTATAAATACACAGCATGCAGTAAAAAATTACTAGACAGATAAAGCAGAAAAACATGACCTATAACCAGTGGAAGCATTAGCTTACCAGCTTAAAATGGACAGAGATAATAGAATTGGCCAACAAAGACCTGTGAATAGCTATTATAAATATGTTCAAGGATTTCAAAGAAAATATGAGCTTAATGAGGGAACAAATAGAGACTCTTTTTTTTCAGATTTTATTTATTTATTCGAGAGACCCACAGAGAGACAGAGACATAGGCAGAGGAAGAAGCAGGCTCCCTGCAGGGAGCCCAGTGCAGAACTCGATTTCAGGACCCCAGGATCACGACGTAAGCCAAAGGCAGATGCTCAACCACTGAACCACCCAGATGCCCCAAACAGAGACTCTTTCTTTTTTTTTTTTAAACTTTTATTTATTTATGATAATCACACAGAGAGAGAGAGAGAGAGAGGCAGAGACACAGGCAGAGGGAGAAGCAGGCTCCATGCACCAGGAGCCCGACGTGGGATTCGATCCCAGGTCTCCAGGATCGCACCCTGAGCCAAAGGCAGGCGCTAAACCGCTGCGCCACCCAGGGATCCCTTTTTTTTTTTTTTTTTTTCCAAACAGAGACTCTTAATAGAGAAATGGAAACTATATATAAATCAAAATGGGCTCAAAGCTGATTAGATACCATAGGACAAAATATCAGTGACCTTAAAGACACAGCAACAGAAAATATCAAGTGGAAACATGGTGAGAAAAAAAGGTAAGGGGAAAAAACAGAGCCTTAGGGACAATATCAAGTGGTCTAATACACATGTACGTCATGTACCAAAAGATGAGCAACTGGGGAGAAAGAATTTGGACAAATAATGGGCTGAAAAAAACTTTGCAATTTTTTACAAAAGATTTTATTTATTTATTCATGAGAGACACACACAGAGAGAGGCAGAGACACAGGCAGAGGAAAAAGCAGGTTCCATGCAGGGAGCCCAATGTGGGACTCAATCCCGGGACTCTGGGATCATGCCCTAAGGCGAAGGCAGACACTCAACCACTGCCCAGGAGTCCCAAAACTTCACAATTTGATGGAAAAATATAAACATGTAGATCTAGGAAGCTCAATGAATACCAGGGAGGACAAACATAAAAACAAATGGACTGGAAGAAGACACCAAATTCATGATGGTGGTTGCCCTGTGGGTGGGTAAGAGCCAACAATGGAAGGAGTCAAAAAACACCTGAGTGCTATCTGAAAAACAGCCTTTCTTTAAGATTTTATTTATTTGACAGAGAGGGAGAGTACAAGCAGGGAAAGGGAGAAGCAGACTCCCCGCTGAGCAGGTTGTCCAATGCAGGGCTCCATCCCAGGACCCTGGGATCATGACCTGAGCCAAAGGCAGATGCCTAACCGACTGAGGCACCCAGTGCCCCTGAGAAACATCTTTTTAAATTACATAAAGATTTGAGGAAGGGACGCCTGAGTGGCTCAGCAGTTGAGTGTCTGCCTTTGGCTCAGGGCGTGATCCTGGAGTCCAGGATCGAGTCCCGCATCAGCTCCTTGCCTCCGGGGGAGCCTGCTTCTCCCTCTGCTTATGTCTCTGCCTCTCTCTCTGTATCTCTCATGAATAAATAAAATCTTAAAAAATAAAAAAAAAAAACAGATTTGAGGAAAACATGACAAAATGTTAATAGCTGTTTATTCAAGATGATGATTATCTAAGTACTTGATAATATTTGTATTCTTTTCTATTTTTACACTTTTCAAAGTAAAATAAAATGATCTCTCTCCAATAATACACCTTGGATAAATACTCAGATTTTTTCATAATGGGTTTCAGGAGCTCAGGAAAGGTTAGAGTCCAAAGGGGTTACCTGGTCTGATCTCCCCACTCTTTCAGAGATGGGAGCGTTTCTGAGATGGGTTTGTTCAAGGTTTCAGTGCACTTGGGAGTAGAGAACTCAAACTCTTCTGCCCTCAGTCCACTGTCTTTTCATCTGTTCTATGAAGCCTTGTATACTTCCCAACTCCAAATCCGGACAAAGGACACTGCCTCTTGGAATTCAGAAGCCTCCCTAAATTCTAACATTTTCTGGTTAAGTGCCCCGGGGAAGTCTGCACCCCAAAGGCTGCAGGGTGATGTATGGGATGTGTGTGGAGGGGGTGGTGCTTCAAATGCTATATCCAGGAATCCCACGGTTTGGATTCCAGACTGCCTACTCTGCTCAGTCTTCTGTATGCTTCAGGTGCCTTAGGAGCTCCCTACTGGAGACTTCCTCAGATACTGAGAGGTCCAAGGAGAGCTCATGACCAATGTATAACCTCCTAAGAGTGAACCTTCTGATTCTTTCCCCATCCATGATCCTGGAGCCCGTCTGGCTCTCCTCTCCCCACATATGCTATTCATTTCTTCCTCTTCTACCACCCCAGTCCAAGCCTTCATCCTGTCACCCAGAAGACTACAACAGTCTCCTCATAGATTGCTCTCCCTGGACCCAGTTCTTCCAGTGCATTCTCCAACCAGTAGCCTGAGCAGACCTAAGAAACCCTTAACTCTGATCCCAGCACCTGATCATATCACAGCCCCCTGCTTTTTGGATAAAAATCCAAGATCCTTCCTATGACATACACAGCCCTGTGGGAGTTGATCTAATCTCCTTCCCCATGACCTTCTCACCACACTCCAGCCATGCTGATTGCCCTTCTCTTCCTCCAATGCTCTGCACTGTCCCCAGGCTCAGTATTCGAATACATAGGCTCTTCCCTCAACCTGCACTACTCTTCTCCCCACTCTGAGCTTGGCTCACTTCTATGCCTGCTTGAGCCTCAGCTGAAATGTCCCTTTCTCAGAGAGGCCCTCTTCCTTGACCCCTAAAATCTAAATCAGACCCCTTCTTAATTTTATAACCTCTGTTTTTTACAGTTTCTAATCAGGATTTTTTGTGTGTGACCATTTATTACTTCCCTTTCCATATTAGCAGTTAGGCTCCAGGAAAGCAAGGCCTGTGTCCCCAGAGTCTCATGTGACACCTGACCTAGAGCAGAAGCCCATCAAGCATCTATTGGCTGAGGGCACTGATACCCAGTCTCCCATGCTGGGCTGCAGCTTATCTCAGGCTGGACTCTCCATTGTTAGGCTCCTAGGGTTGGCCACGGGCCAGGTCCACAGCTATCCTGAGGTCCTCTGGGCAGCTACTGACCATAATTCCCCTGCCCCCAAAACACTTTACCTGGCAGATGGAAACTTTCTGTGCTAGTTCTCAGTGTGGCGGGAGCCATGGGAGTGCTTTGCAAAAACCACATATTTTACTGGAGAGGAAATTTTTCTTTCTGAAACTGTGTGACCAGTAAAAAGCAACTTTCAGTAATTTGGGATGAAAATGAAAATATTGACGGCACTCAGCAGAGCAGAAAACAACTCTGGTTTTAAGTAAAAAATATGGTATACCCAAAGCAGAGAAGTTTCAGAAAAGGTCAAAAAGATAGCTGATCAGGAAAACGTGGGCCTCGGCAACTCCACCCACCGTGGGCTCTGGGGTTCCTCCCACTCTGCCCGGGAGGATGGAAGGCTGACTCAGTGAGCACTGACCTCGACCTCGGTGCCCAGCCCGGAGCTGCCCCTCCAGAAGTGCTGGCCATTTGTCTTCGGCAACACAAACTCTCACTTAAACTCCCCTGACTTCATCATCGTCCATGGATATTGTACTTCTCTGCCCACCAGCCCGCTGCCTGGCTCTGCGAGCCCCAGACATTTTAGTCACATGAACTGATAGATCCCCTTTGCAGCTTAAGCTAGATTGAGTTGTGTCTGTCACTTGGAACCCCAACAACTGAGACCAGTAGAGCCCCTGGCACCAGACACCCCTCATCTCCATCTCCCCTGCATCAACCTTTGCCATCCCATTACATCCCAACACCACTCTCTCCAGGATCACCTTTCTGTATCAAAGCCCACAAAGGGGCTCCCACCCTGACAGTATTGCTTCCTCTCACTGGTGACTTGGTTCTGCTTGACAATCCCACCTCTGGATTTCTCTCCCATCTCCAGCCACCCTCCTTGGCCCCCATGTCCCTGCCCCATGCCACTGGAAGTCCCCTAGACCCCAATTATGACCCTGTGCTTGTGCAGGGCAACTCTCGCCCGTCTCAGCACACCTGTGTTCTCAACACTGAGAACATGTGCAAATCAGTCTCATGTGCAAATCAGTCTCCAGACTGATGATGTCTGGTACCTTGCCAGGTCATTAGTTTGCTATGACCCAAACTGAATCCATCTCTTATCTTCCCCCCATGTCCACTCTTCCTTCTGTGTTTCCCTAGGGCACAGCATCATGTCCACCCTGTTGCTCAAGCCAAGAGCCAAAGGCCATCTTGGGCTACTCTCTCTCCCTCAAGGCTTGTCAATCTAACCTCTTAAACATGGCTGCTCATGCTCCCCCTTCTCTTCTCCCTCTTACCCGCTCCTACTGCCATCACCTCTTGCCTGGATGCCTGTACTGGCCTCCTTCCTTGTCTTTTCTTCACATGGTAGTGGCCAGGAAGCCTTTTCTGCAGTGTCTCTGCTCTCACCTGCCTCTGCCCCCTCCCACCACGACCTTTAGTCTCTCTCCCATCCCCCCATCCCCCCTAACCACTGCCTTCAGGACAAAGGCAAAGCTCTCAGGGTCCCCCCAGGCCCTGGTCTCCTCCCTAGGCCCCTTGCCTGCCACACCCCAGCCACACCCAATGCCTCATGTTCTAAAATAAGCCTCACTCCTTCTTGCTCTCGGACTCTGCACACCTGTGCCCACTGGCTGGTAGATCTTTTGCCTTTTGCACGCTACTGCTCTTTCAGGTCTTACAGACATCTAGCTTTTACTTCCCTGGGGAGGCCTTCCTTAGCCACCAGCTGCGGGGTAAGTGTCCTTCCTCTATTTCCCGGTCTTGCCACTTACTTACGAGTGCTGTGGCATCTCTGTACTATTTGTCTCCTGCCCTGGTCTGCGACCTCTAGGCGGGCAGGGACTCTTCCTTCCTCAGTCACAGGGAGGAGGCGTTCAGTAACTGTCTAATAAATGAATTAATATCAAACCACAAGAGCTACCACTCAAAGGTAAATGTATCGCCTGCTTTTCTTTTATACACCACACGTACCACACCAGAAAGATTACTACCTGGGGAGAGGGGGGAAATGAGAAAAACAGACCTAGGAGAGATAGAGAAAAAAAATTCTTGTGAACGTCTGCTTTTACAGGTTTGGTCAGAAGCTGCCATCTGTAGGAGGGAAAAAGTCCCTATTTTGTGGTCATCCAACAATCACAGAAGAAGGTATTTTTAAAGAAATTTGGCAGACCCCTGATGTCCCTTAAGTACCCATTTCTCTGCTCCCTCCCACAGCCTAGTTCTGGGGGCCTGATTTGCTTATTATTCAACATCTCCTGCCCTAAAACTCCAGTAAGACACAATAGCAGTGACATCTATTATTATTGTTTATTAATTTGTTTTATTATATTAATATACCACTAAAGTTCCTTAAATGCATTATGTAATTTTATTCCTAACAACTCCCTGAGGTTGAGGCCATCATTTCAGGTCTTAGTAAGGCAGCTGGCTTGAACCAAGTCACACATTTAAAAAATGGCAGAGCCAGGCTCTGTTCCTGGGCTGCTGTGACTTGGAGCCCATGTTTTAGAACACACGGCTGAGAAAAAGCCACACAGCCAGGGACTGGAGATCTGTCTTCTAGGGCAGTATAGTGGGTGGAACTGTGGCTGCCAAATTCATGTCCATGTGGAACCTCAGAATATGACCTTACTTGAAATACGGGTCTTTGTCAGTGTCACTAGTTAAAGGTCCTGAGATGAAATCATCCTGAATTTAGGGTGAGCCCTAAATCCAATGACTGGTGTTCTTAGAAGAAGAGCAGGGGACCACGTGAGGATGGAGGCAGAGCTTGGAGTGTTCCATCTACAAGCCAAGGATGCCAAAGATTGCCAGCAACTGCCAGAAACTGGGAGAAAGGGATGGAACAGATGCTCCCTCAAAGCTTCCAGAAGGAAACAACCCTGCCAACACCTTGATTCCAGACTTCGAGCCTTCAGAACTGACAGAGTACATTTCTGTTGTTTTAAGCCACCCGGTTTGTGGTTATTACAGCAGCTCCAGGAAGCTAATGCAGAAAGTATGTACCCAAGTCAGCCTATGACGGGTGGCCATGGAGGGTGTGTTCCCTCCCTTTATCTTTGTGGACCACACATCCATCCTGGACCCCGAGGAGAGAACTGGGTCCTTCAGAGGTCACAAAGCCGCCTGTTTCCAATTCTGGCAGCAAGTGCCTCCCTTTGCTCACAGCTTACAGGCCACCTCCACCCCTTCTGCTCTCGCTTGATGCTCATAACAACCCTGAGAGGTAGGCAGGGTAGACTCTCCACTCCACAGAAGAGGACACTGAGGTGCAGGGAGGAGAGACCAATTGCCCCAAGTTACATGGTGTGGCAGGATGACAGAGGCTAGCTAGGGAAGGGGGCACACGAATGGGTATGGTCTTCTTAGGAGGGCAAAGGGACAGTTTCTTTCATCTTTCGAAACAATGTTTGAGTTTCTCCAACGTGCCAGGTATGGGTGGGAGTGAAGGAAGGGATCAGCCTTGGCCAGTTTCTATCAAAATTTAAAATGTCCCTATCAAAAAATAAATAAATAAATAAAATAAAATAAATTAAATTAAATTAAATTAAATTAAATTAAATAAAATGTCCCTATCATTGGACCTGACAAGGGACTCACATAAGCACATGCATGCTCCCTATGGTGTTGCTACAACAGCCTAAACCTGGAAATGAGTCCATCATTCAATACATCGTGGCAGATCCACACTGGAGAATACCAGGCAGCTGTTCAGAAGGCAGTCAGCCCGTGTAGCCACAGATGCTGACACAGGAAGGTGTCCTTGATCACATGAACTCTACGTGAAAACCAGCCACGGGCCAGATATCATACAATGCCATCTTCGTTAAAAACAGACAAAATCAGGGCATCCAGGTGGCTCAGTCTGTTAAGCATCCGACTACTGGTTTAGGCCCAGGTCATAATCTCAGGGTCCTGGGATCAAGTGCCATGTTGGGCTCTGCACTTGGCACAGAATCTGCTGGAGATTCTCTCTCTCTCCCTCTGCTCCTCCCCCTGCCCTCTCTCCACAATAAATAAATAAAATCTAAAAAAAAAAACAAAAACAAAAACAAAAAAACACCAACTTCACCAGACCAAATCAATGACCCAAACCAAATAAACCAAACCAATCCCAAACCTTCCCTCTGGGAAGGGAGTTGGAGAGTGAAGAGAAACTTCCAAATTTTATTCTATTAGATTTAACCATAAGAAAGATCCATTTTTGGAGGGAGATCCCACCTACAGAGAATTGAGTGCTGAATGAAGTATTTGGGGGGTTGGGCAGGAAGGGGAATGAACCAATATATATATTACTGGAATCCCTGGATAAGAAGACAGAAACAATGGAACAAATACCGTAAGAAACAAAGAAACATAAGTGGTAAAGCCAGCATATGAACTCAAGTCTACCAGCTTTGTTCTTTCTAAAATGCTCTGCCAGAGAGGGATAGTATGGCAGGAAAGCTGTTTTTTTAAAGCAACAAGAAGATGATATTATGAGAGGTAGAATCAAGGTTCTGAGGTGCCATCTTCCCTCCTCTAGCAGATGGGGAAACTGAGGCCCTACAACCAAGCAAATGTCTCCAGTCAGGGGACAGTCCTGTACGCGTGCCTGGGTCTCTTATCTTCCAGTCCAGGGTACTTGAGACATACTCAGAGAAGCTGTCCCCAACGCCCGCCCACTCCCCCCCCTTCTCTCTCTCCCCCATAGCCTACACATCACTAAGCCTTCTCCTCCCTTCCTCGGCCACCCCCTGGACTCCCCGATACTTCTCACACTTCTCACGTGGAAGATGGGGCAGCTCCTCGCTACCCTCTGGCACTCCATCAGCAGCCAGAGAGCACTTCTCAAACCTTAATCCTGTTGCTGCCTGTGCAGGACAGGCTGGAGGCTGCTGTCCTTTGAAAGGCCTGCTTGGCCCTGGCTAGCATCTGGAGGGTTCCACCATTCACTGATACGACCAGCTCACTAGGCCTAGACTGGGTACACCATGGGGTTTATGTTGAACACTTGCTTTCCTTCGGGGACTCTGGAATCTTGCAAGTGCTGGACAGAAGGTACCTCTGTGACCAGCCCCCAGCAGAAGCCTCAGGCACCGTGTCTCTCAGAGGCTTCCTGGTAGACACCTACCTCACGCTGTCACCACTCGCTACCAGAGGAACTGGGAGGGTCCGGTGTTTGAGACTGTCACCCACCATCAGGGCCCTTCATGCCTGGCAGACTGCAGTTTCCTGCTGAACCTACCTTGATGGCAAAATGAATCCCCCAGGCAGAGCTAAGGTCTCCTCTGTTGGGAGGTGGGAAGACTTCCAGCAGCAGGTCACCTACACCAGTGCCACGCCCCCAGCCCCTGGGGATTTGTGTTCTGAGGAATGCCTATTTTTAAAATCAGGGAAGTCTTTAAATAAGCGTGGCAGCTTTTCCTTCTCTAGGGTGGGGAGGAAGTCTGAGGTTGATGCAAACCACCACCACTGGTGGCTGATCAGACTATGGGGGCTGCTGCTTATGGGCTGAGGAGTCCAACCAGTGGCTCAGGTACCCCCAGAAATGCTGCAGCATTTTTCTCCTGTCCCAGTCTGCCAACCTGGCAGACTGATGGTGAGGCTGGGTGGAGATGAGGTGGAAAAGAACATCCAGAGCAGGAGCTGTAGTGAGTGTTAACTAACCCCCCACTTCCAGCACCTGCCATTTCTGAGCTCTGCACGAAGCCTTCTGTGAACACACTGCAACAGCCTCAGGAGGTGGAGACTGAAGCATCTCCATTTACAGGCCAGGAAATTGGGAACAGAGAGGTGGAACAACTTGCCCCAGGGCACACAGCCAATGAGAATCAGAGCTCCGATCCTGAGGCAGGCAGCCTGGCCCAGAACCCCCTCCTCTTGCTCTTTGAACACCACCCTGGACCTGGCTCACAGCTGGGAAGAGCTCAGGGCTGGCAGGGAGCTCAGCCCTGTGTTACTCAATGAGAAAAAAAACCATCTTAATCCTGCCTTGTAATACATGCCGACATATGTGTGTTCTACAACCAAGACTAAAGTTTGTAAGTGTGAGCACTCATGTTTTCCATTTTATTCCATTTCATTGCTTAAACGACTGACAGCACCCCATTAATGGATTGCAGGAGTCACCAATGGATTGAGTTTGAAAGACACAGGCATGGGGAGGCTGTGGCTGGTCGATTTGCCTGGGGTAGAGGAATGACTGCCAGAGAGGAGACAGTCCTGGTTCAAAGCATGTGACATCAGCCATGTTAACTGGGAAGCACAGTCATGTTATTTCATTATGAAAGCATAAAGAAAACAAAAATATAACAAGAAAAAAAAAAACAACAGTTATTTGGCCAGAAATGAAGACCTATTACTAGTGTGACTGAGTCATCCAGGCAACTTGTGGCCCCAACGTCTTAAAAAGCTTTGGCTGTGGAAAAGATGGGACAAACAGAATTCAGGACACCCCTCTACCCTGCCTCACTGTGATGCAGCTCATGGAGAGAGGCCCTACCCAGCCATAGTCTAACCAGTGGCTCTCAGCCCTCCCTGCGCTTTGAAACCACCTTTTTAAAAAACCCAGTGCCTGGGTCCCAGGCCCCAAGGTTGTGATGACAGCCGGTAAAGCTGGGGATGGGGACTGTGCAGGCGGCTATGAATGAAGCCAGGGTACTGGCGGGCTGGGTGGGGGGAAGGAGGATGGCTTAGAACCGCAGAAGCACAGAGCAGGACTGCAGAACCAAGGACGCACTGGGGGTGAAGGGTGAGGACGATGGCTGGGGGCATGGGAGGGGACCAATTCAGTGGTCTGGGGTTGGCCTGCATGTTGGGATCTCCCACGTGCAGCCAAAGTTGAGTACCAGCACTGTAAATAAAACTGAAAGCTCCAGATGCTTCACAAGAAAGGAGCAAAGGGCTACAGCAATTTCTCAGCACATTGGCTCCCAGTTCCCCAGATGTGGCTGGTGTCATGCAATCATCTGAGAGGAGAATGAGGTCAGCTGATGGCTAAGAACCCAGCTCATCCTCATCACCGGGTCTACAAGCTCTTTCCTGCAGCCGGGCCCTGGCTCAGTGAACGGTATCCATGCAGGAGCTTCTTTGATCCCCACAACTCTAGAGGGAGTATCACCGTTCCCATTTCACAGAAGAGAAAATCTGAGGTGCAGGGAGGTGGGAAGGGGCTGCCCACAGCCCCCCTCCTCAGAGCTGACTACCAGTAAGATGGGTCTGAAAAAACCCTGCCAGTTTCTCCTTACAACACCATCATTTTCCCCTTAAACACCAGGGCAGCCAGACAATTAAAAAGCTCCTAAAAGCAATTCTATTAAAACAATTTTTTTAAAACACAAATTCACTCCACAGGCATAAATTACTAAAAGGAACTTGCTCTTTGCATCAATAGAGGCTCAATTGCTACAAGTGGTCCTGGCCCAATATTCCCTGGCTGGTGACAGTGCTGCTGCTGCCATCCCCTTGTCCTGGCCTCTGTGTCATGACAAAAAGGCTCCTGTGCCCCTCCTCCTGGGAGTCCTTCCCCCTCCCATCCCCCCAGCAATTGTCCTCACCCTTCACCCCCAGTGGGTCCTTGGTTCTGCAGTCCTACTCTGTGCTTCTGCGGTTCTAAGCCATCCCCCTTCCCCCCACCCAGCCCACCAGTTCCCTGGCTTCATTCAGAGCCCCCTGCACAGTCCCCATCCCCAGCTTTACCTGCTGTCATTCACCCACCGGCAGACCTTCACCCCAGATCTAGTTCCTTCAGCATTGTGAAAACATGAGCAAAAAGACATAAATTCATGTTAATCCCCACATGCAAGCCTTATCTTCTGCCTAAGGTGTCTAATTATAATCAGAGGCTGCAGACAATTTTGTATCTTATTTTTCTCCTAGTTATGCACATCAAATTTATGCCTTTTTAATGGCCAAGAAATTTCACCAAGAAGTTAACGCTCTCACTATTGCATTTACCAACTGCTCCTCATTTCTAGCACCTTTATCACCGATTCGAAGACTACATTTTCTCATATTTTAACATTCCTGAAATCTGAATGTCTCACAATTGACCAGTTTCAGTGTTATGTCACATTATGTCATAGTAAATGGCAGCATTATTTTCTTCATAGGACAATATAATGGACATCTATTATCAGTGGCCCCTTATGTGCTACGAAGTCCGATGCTATCCATTCGTTTTCTTTTTATGGGTTATTTCCTTTTAAGTGAGAGGACCAGGTTTGATTATGAACGTTTTCACGATTCTTGACACAGACTATTGTATTTTGTCCAGAACGGTGGTATGGGTTGATCCAGCCCCTCACTAGGTATGAGCTGGTTTCACGGAATAACCAGCATCGAGCATTTCCGCTTGTTTGGGTTTGCCTGATTTAATAGGGAACTACAAATGAAGGAAAGTAGGAATTGGTTCCATTTGCCTTTGATTAATGACAATCACTGGAACTCCTGGAATTCCTCACTCTCAGGAGGCAGTCACTGTGCATCCAGTACCTTCCCAGGAAGGGTCACAACTACATGGTGAGGACTGTTGACGCCACTCATGGTCATGGACATGGAGGCTCAGAGAGGTTCAGAAATTGGTTTGAGGTCACACACACACACAAACGCTCTGCCCCACAAGGGGCAGAGATAGGATTTGAATCCAGGCTGTCCAGCCTTGAGCTGCTCTCACTGGAGCTCACGGCCTGGAGTCACAGGGCAGCAGGCAGTATGCTACCATCTCCCAGGTAGGCAGGAAATCCGCTCTAGAACTAGGGTTCTCTGTGATGAAAGTGCAGGCTCCTCAGCTGGCCATTGGAGGACCTCCACCATCGCCCTCCCCCCACAAATGTCCTCTGCTCTGGGGAACTCTACATGAGCCGCATCCAGGCCTTTGTCCATGCTCTTTCTGCCACTGGAAACGCCCTTTCCTTGGACCCCATAAGTTCAAATCCAAAGGTTCCCTCTTCTGCAGAACCTTTCATGACCCTCCAAAGGAAAGGGGACTTCTTCCTCTGAACATCAGTCCCACATTCTGTGCACCTGCCACTGCCACTCTGGCCCCCAGATTATGGGCACTTCACTCACAAATCCCTCCCGACCCGCTTGTTTCTCTCCAGCACCATGCACACCCCCGCTCTCCTATAGGAGGGCTCCCACCTTGCTGGCCTTTCCTCCCTTCCCCCCAGGACACCAGACAAACTTTCCCAAGTTCAGGCCTGACTGGTCGCTGCCCTGCCTACCCACTGTTCTTAGCACCAGCACCAGAACCTTCGGTGTCCCCTGCACTCTGCTTGGCCCTGCCTCTCCAGACTTAGCACCTCCTGGCCCCCCACCACACTGCACCACCCTGGCCTCCTCGAAGCCTCCCTTCCATCTGCCTTCTGGGCTCTGCGTAGGCTGCTTCCTCTGCCGAGACACCCTCTTGGTCTTCCTCCTGTACCTGGTGACCTCGTCCGGCCCTCCAGGAGTCAGGTCAGAGAGGCTCTGATCTGGTCAGAAGGGTCTGAAGACCTCAGTGGCCCCAGCGAGGGGCCCACATTCAACCACAGCCTCTCCTTTACAGCTCTGCCCATGTGCACCTTTACACACTCAGTTTTGTGATTTGATAGGGGTCTGTCTCTCCGCTAGAGAGGAATCCATAGACAAGCAGGGACCAGTCTGCTGCTTTGCTGCTGCTACAGCCTGATAGCTATGGTGGGTGCCAGGACACAGCTGGTGTCCATAAACATTTGTTAGATGAATTAATGACGGGGGGAAAGAATCTGCCCTAGAGGATTGCTGGGGAGGATTGCCCCTGTGATCTCACTCCCTGCTCTCTTCCCTCTGGAGACCTCGTCTATCTTTGGGATTGACCGTGTTTGAAAAAGGGCGCAATCACTAGTCAGTAATTAGGGCCTGGAAGCCAGGCAGTATGGGTTTGAACCTCTTGCTGGCTGTGTGACCTTGGGCAAATTGCTAAACTTTGCTGTGCATCAATTTCCCTATCTGTAAGATGGGAGAAAGAAATAATAATGCTTTAATGCATAGGGCTGTTGTAAGGATTAAAAAAACAAAGACATAGAAAGCCCTTAGCAAATGCCTGGCACGGAGTGTTCGATAGACGTTGTTCAGGTTATTATTGCTACTACTTCTGCCACTGTATTTCATTAATTTAAAGATGAACATTTTCCCCAGATTTCAACATTTCTAAAATCAGAATTGGTAGCATCTACCCTGGGCCATTTCCCCCTGCCACACTGTAAACAGCTCTAAAATCCAAATGACGCTTGGAATTAAAGGAGTCATCATTATCATCCCATGACCCTGCTTCTTGGATCCTGCTCTGATTACCCTGCTTCTACCTGGAGCTTCCAGCACCATCCTGACAGCTCTACGTGGCTCGACGCCTGCACCCTCCTAGGACAGCTGAAACGAAAGCGAACACTTCCTTTCTACCTCATCCTCACTATTCACAACTGATGTCCCCCTAAACCCAACATACCTGCACCCCAGATATCAAGGACAGGGTTTAATAGTTTGGTTTGGGATGGTCACATGATACAGGAGGCAAAGCATTTGCTCTGGAGTCAGACCACGGTGAAATCCTATTTCTGCCACTTCCTACCTGTGTGATCCTGAGCAAGTGGCTTTACCTCTCTGTGCTCAAGTGTCTTTATCTGTAAAATGGGCAGTAGGGAAAAAGCACTTATGGGCTCAATATCAGCCTAGCATTTTGAGACCACTGTCTCCTCACCTCTTCCCGAGAAGCCTTCAGGAACAAGGATAATTTTCTCTCCGTTCCCCAGATAAGGAAACAGAGGTCGCAGAGAAGTGAGGGTCCTGGCCTAATGACACACGGTTATTAAAATGCAGAGGAGAGATTTGAAGGCTCTGATTCAGATTTTTAGACTATCTTGAGGTTTATGAATTCCTGCTATAGTTTTCACTTTTGTTTTATAGACACTTTGGTATGGCAGGAACATCCCAAACAGGTGTTTTCCCTTTATCCTGTTTGAGACACCCAACAGATTTGTCTTCAGGCCTGGGGAGGTCCTTTAACATGGCTTGTCCACCAAAATTAATTTACCTTTTCATCCCAGGTGGCCATTTTCCTGTCTTCTCTGGATCTGGAAAATAAGAAAACATTTTTTTTAGATCTGACATCCTGCAATCATTTATCTTAGTATGTGCTCTGCAACACTTTGTTACAAATTATTTTTAACTTGCTGTTAACAGTGTCTAAAAATAGCATAAAGTTCAAAGCCTATGTGGAAGGGTGCACATCCTTCGTATATATCCAAAAGAATTGCAAACAGGCACTCAAATACATATAAGTACATACTCATAGCTAAAAGGTGGAAATAACCCAAATATCCATTAGAGGATGAATGGATATAATAAAAGATGTATATCCATACAACGGAATGTTATGCAACCATAAAAAGAAATGAAGTATTGATCCATGCTACAACATACATGAACCCCTAGAACATTATACTAAATCAAAGAGGCCAGACACAAAGCTTCACATATTACATGATTCCACTGATAAGTAATACTCAGGATATGCCAATCCACAGAGATAGAAAGCAGACTGGTGGTTGCCAGGGATGGGGTGGGGAGGGTGGGAGTGCCTGCTCTATGGGTGCAGGGCTTCCTTTTGGTTTGATGAAAATGTCCTGAAACTAGATAGATAGAGGTGGTGGTTGTGTGACATTGGGAATGTGCTAAATGTCATTGAATTGTTCACTAAATGTTCACTGAATTGTAAAATGTTATGTGAATTTCACTCTAGTTTAAACTTAAAAAAAAAAAAGATATACACACGTACATTACAGTGTTGAGAATGCTCTGGAAAGCAGCAAAATATCTAGATGTCCACCACTGAGGGTCTGGTTAAGTCAGTTAAGGTATATCTGAAGAGTGAGAAACCCTAGTGTTGTTAAAGCTTCTTCACATGGGGAAGAGGAAAGAGGTAAACAATATAGCAAAACAAAAAAATTCACATTACAGTATAACAAATACAGTATGACCCCATCTACATGAAAAATTACAAATGCCTTTTAAAAAATAAGTCTGTAAGATATAGAAAAACTCTTTTACAGTGATTATTGCTGGACAAAAAGAGTGATTTGGACTGATTTTTGTAGGTATTTTCCTTCAATTCTGAAAGGTCTAAACTTTTACAATGAGTATGTGTTACTTCTTAAAAAATTTTTTTTAGAAATTTATTTATTTATTTATTTGAGAGAGAAAGCAGAGAGAGCTCATATGAGTTGGGAGGGGGCAGACGGGGAGGAAGAAACAGACTCCCTGCTGAGATCATGACCTGAGCCAAAGGCAGATGCTTAACCAACTGAGCCACCCAGATGCCCCTTAAAATTTATTTTTAATGTAGGTGATACATGCATGTACTAAAAAGCTGAAATAAATCAAAAAAGATACACTATGACCAGTTAGCCTCCTTTCTACCCATTCTTCCCAGAAGCAGCCACTCTTAACCAGTTTCCTATGTGGCCTTCATAGGTATTCTGTCTTTACAAGTGGATCCATATTTATTCTTTTTCTCTTTTTGAACCTAAACAAATGTGAGCCTACACACACTGCTCTGAACCTTGCTTACTTCCCTTTGGGGTGTGGCAGGCTCGATAATGACCCCCAAAGGCACACCTGTCCTAACCTCCAGAACCTATCGGTATGTCAGTTTATATGGCAAAAGGGACTTTGCAGATGTGATTCTATCAAGGCTCCCAAGGTGGGGATTAGCTGGGTGGGCCCAATGTAATTGTAAAGGTCTTTATAAGTACAGCCGGAGAATCAGATACAGAAGGATATGTGAGTACAGAAGCAAAGTTGGGAGTCAGAGATTTGAAGCTGTTATTCTACTGGCTTTGAAGAGGAGGGAAAGGATTACAATCCAAGGAATGTGAACAGCTTCTAAAAGTTGGAAAGGAAACAGGTTCTCCCCTAGAGCCTCCAAAGGGAAGGCAGCCCTGCCAACACCTTGCTTTTGGACATCTGATCACCAGCACTTTAAAGTAAAAAATTCATGTTGTTTTAAGCCATCCAAAATTTGTGGTCATTTGTTATAGCAGCCATAGGAGATGAATACAGTATGTTTGATTGTTCTAGATCGGGGTGTGCTAGATCAGGTACACTCCTTGGGACGACTCCGTAAGATTTCCCTGTAGGAATGTGTGTAGTCCCACAAGTGATCAGAATTTAGATTATTTCCCAATCTTTTGCTTCCCCAATGTTCCAATGAAGAACCAGGCATCCCATGTGCTTTTATAATTTAAGAAAAAATTATTCACAAAGACTAAGGAAAACTAAGTTCTTTCTCTCCTTAGTATCATGCTGCGGGCACAAGGGACTCTCAAGAGTTTCTTGCTGGTTGATTTGCAGAACAGCTTCTGCAACCAGCTGAATTCGGCCTCAGTGTGTTCCTGTTCTAGCCCCCGGGGGCCCTTGCCCTGCTCTCATGAGACAGGCTCAAGCGGAACATTTAGTATAAGCAAAGGCGAAGGGAGTAATTAAGGTGCCTTGGAGATTTCCTTCCTTCACAAGACAGGAAATAGAATTGGCACATATATAGAAAAACACCTAGCTTCACTAATTCAAGCAACAGAAAAGTTAAACATACATACATGACCTTCCCATTAAACTAGAGAAAACAAAAGCAATAAAACTCAGTGCTTGTGGGGCTGCAGGAAAACTTGCACTATATTGCCAGGCCTGGTTTTTCCTCAGTGACCTTCTGGTGATAAATGGCAAGTGCCTTCAAAATAATCATACTCTTGACTTGAATACATCAGTTTGGAAAACACTATCTCAAACAAAATCATTTGGTAGCAAAAAAACAAAACAAAAAACCCAAACCACGTGCATTGTGGACAAGCTAATTTGGATATGATGGCTAGAACCTGGAAAGACCCCACAAGCCCCGCTTTAGAGAAAAGCTGAGGAAGGCAAGGGGCTGTTAGAAGGAATGACAATTCTGAGGTCTGTGTAGAAACAGAAAGAATGCTGTTAAGCAATGACAAGTTGAACCCTGATGGTTGAAGTGAAAAAGAAAAAAGTCAGGGCCCTGGTGACAAACAAGTGAACAAACAAGGAACCAGGGAAACACATAAGCAAGTTGGCATCACTCATGGCTAAGCATGGGAAGAAAGAGAAACAAGAACGCAGTAAGAGAGCAGGCGAGTGTGGCTCCTGCCAGGGTCATGGTCAGGGAAGACTTGATCTGGCAACTTGTAGAGCGGTCCCTGAATTGCAAAGAGGTAAGTCACAAGAAGATGACCGGGAAGAGCATTTCCTACAGAAGGAAGACCACGTGCACAGGCCCTAAGAAGGTGGGGGAAAAAAAAAAAAGGCCCTTAGCAAGTTCAAGGAAGAAACAGGAGGTCAGGGTGGCTGTAGTGGGAGGATGGTAGCAAGACACACGCGTCTGATCTCACAGAGGGCTTGGTAGACAATGCTGAAGACCTGGGGGGGTGGGGGGTCAACGGTGGGTGCAGGGAGGCCAAGTGGAGGCAAAAGATGATGAGGATGCAGAGAAATGGCCAGATTCAGGATATGCTGAGGAGTAGAACCTGCTGCTGGCTTAGATGTGGGGGATGAGATGAGGAGCGGATCTGGGGGCAATAAGACTCTGGGCTTCCTCCTCCTTGCTAAACCAGGGATCCGGAAGGGCTTAGGGACTGCAGAGTAGTTCTGGAATTATGCAAGCCTCAACCCAACCATTTTCAAAATGCTGCTCCTGCTAGTCTTTCCACCAGGGACTCAGGAGTGTGAGAAGTTGCCGCCACGAGCCTTGGTCTTACTCAAGAAGCGTCCAGCTGCTGGTGAAGCTGTCCGGAAATACTGCAGATCTCAGATAGCCCTGCCTGACCTGAGGTTAAGTGTCTGGAACCAGAGTGTTTTCAGAGGGGAACAGCTCCATAGTAACCTCGGGCTAGTTGCTGGGCTAAGACTTTATACCAAGCATCTCACTTAATCTCAGCAATCCTGTGGGTAAGTAGCATGCTTAACCCCATGAGACAGTCAAGGAAACCGAGGTATGGAGAGGTGAAGTCCCAAGGCAAAGCCTCCAAGAGCCCCGGCACCCAGCAGAGGTCCTACGTAGAGGTCTGTAAGTTCCTGGGGAGGGGGGCTGCACCTCTGTGTCCTGGAGTTTAACTCGCAACCCACCATTCTCATTCCTCAGCACATCTTGCCCCAAGAGGTGTTTAAAAGTATTTCCAGGGGGCCTGGGTGGCTCAGTCTGTTAAGCCTCTGCCTTCCCAGAGTCCTAGGATGGAGCTGTATGCAGCTCCACAGCTTCTCCCTCTCCCTCTGCCTGCTGCATCCCCTGCTTGTGCTCGCTCTCTCTCTCTGTCAAATAAATAAATAAAATCTTCAAAAAAACCATAAAAGTATTTCCAGGTGAAGGACTTGCTGCCCTGGAGGTTTGCTCAGCTCAGCCTCCTCCTGGAATACCCAGTACTACCTTTATCCTCACTTCTCTCCCTGCAGTCTCTCTAGGGAGGCAGAGATGATGCATAAAAGGATTTAGAGGTTCACACAGACCTGGGTGTAAGTTCTGTCTCTGCCTCCTTTGGCGGGGGACCCAAGGCAAGTAGCTTGGCCCGAGTTTCGGTTTCTTCACCTGCAAGAGGGAGACAAGGATGGTACTCACCTTACCTGTTGCTGCGCTCAGCAGGTGATGAAGGCAGGCACCTGTCTCCCAGTTAAGCACGCCATACAAAAGGGTAGTTCCTGTCCGTGCTCCCGTTTTCAAGGGTTGGTAACTGGGGCCAAGAGGGGCCTCCCCCAGGTCCCGGGGCAGCTGTGTGTCTGCGGCCCTGCCCTCCACCCGACTCTGGACCAGGTAGGGAGTCCCTAGGGGAATCCCGGTCCGCCCGCGCTGGAAGGCGCTGTTCCACGCTGCAGCAGAGGGCAACCGGGGGCGGGGTCCCCGAGTCGGGCCGGGTCCGCTCCCCGGAGGGCTCTGGCTGCGAGGGCTTGGAGCGGGGGCTGCGCGCCGCGCGGGAGCACTCACCCTGCGCCCTCCGGCCGGCGGCCACCGCGGGACTGCGAGCCGGCGCCCGCCCCCGCCCCCCCGCCCCCCGCCGCCCCCGCCCCCGCCCCGCCCCCGCGCCCCCCTCCCCCGCCCCCCTCCCCGCCCTCTCACCCGCTCGCGCCGCGGCCCGCGCCTCCTGCCAGCCCCTGGGGCCCCGGGCGCTCGCCAGTCGCTTCCCCTCGGGCCCTCCCCCGCCCGCAGAGGGACCGAGGCCCCGCCGGGGGGAGCCCCCGCGAATCACGAGAATCCGTCCGGGCTGGCCTGCGGGAAGCGGGGGAGGAGGGGAGCACTTCCTTCCCCCCGCGGGACCGAGGGCCCGACCCAGCCCCGGAGCTGAGCTGGCTTCTGGCGACGCTCCTGTCCCGCGGAGCGAGCCCCGTGGCTCGGCTTGGAGCCGTCCGTCGCCGGCGGAGGGGCGGAGCGTGGGCCCGAGGCTCTAAGGCCGGCGCTGGCCGGCGGGGCGGGGCGGGGCGGGGTGCAGAGGAGGCCTCGGCGCTGGACGAAGGGGCCTTCCCGCCTGGAGGCCGAGCCCCCTCGCTCGGGCTTACTCCCCCCGCCTTCCAGGCCCGGCGTCCGGGGGTCCCTGTCCTCCCAGGGCTTCCCCAGCACCCTGCTCACACTGGTCTCGGGCACCGCCCTGGAAGAGTTTCTGATGTCAGTCTCTGTCTTCCTAAAAAGTTCTTCCCGAACCTCAGGATGGAGGCTCCCTCCTACACACCTGCCCACTCCTGGCGTAATTGGGGGTGGGGGGAGTCTCTGTCCTTGGGCGGTATTAGTTTCCAGTTCCTACTGGAACATGTTATCACGATCTCAGGGGCTTAAAAAACAACACAAATTTGTTATCTTACAGCTCTGGAGGTCAAGAGTCCAAGTGGCCTTAATAAGGCTAAAGTCAAGGTGTTGGCCGGGCCGTATTCCTTCTGGAGGCTCTAGGGGGGGAATCGGTTCCTTGTCTCTTTGAGCTGCATTCCTCAACTGCTGGTGGCTTCACTCTGACCTCTGCTTTCATCAGCTCTCCTCCCCTCTAGGTCTGACTCTTCTCCCTCCCTCCTGGAATCCCTTGTGATAACGCTGGGCCCACCCGGATAATCCAGTCTCCTCTTCCCCTCTCGACATTCTTAACCACACCTACAAAGTCCCTTTCCCCAGGTATCATAGCATATTCACGGGTCCTGGGGGGTCGGATGGGGACATCTCTGAGGGGCCTGTAGTCTGCCTATCACAGTGGTATTGCTTCTACTGGCTTCTGCTGAGTCTACTTTTCCCCATCCTGCCCCTCCCCCACTCCTGTAGGGTAGTAGGCTTTCTTAAAAACATCTCAGTCTGGGGGCACCTGAATGGCTCAGTTAGTTATGCATTGGACTCTTGATTTTAGCTCAGGTCATGATCTCAGGGTCCTGGGATCCAGCCAGACAGGCTCCATGTTCCAGGGAGTCTGCTTGAGTATTCTCTCTCTCCTACTCCCTTTGCCCATGGTCTCTCCCCCCACAATCCCCTACATTCTCTCTTTAAAAAGAAAAAAAAAAAAGATCTCAGTCTGGTCTGACTTCTCAGTCACATTTTGTTATTGCAACATTCCTATTTCAGTCCCTGAACCACAATCTGGTCCATTTTTTAAAAAAAATATTTATTTATTTGAGAGGGGGTTGACACCTTCTGGAGGCACCTCTCATCATCCTTCCCATGTGCTGCCTCCTTGTCCTGCACTGCCATGGTCCTGGGGAAGGCTGCCACTGCCAGTGCCCACTTACCCATGCCCTGGAGACTGGGACCCCCACCAGCAGGGACCTATTTCCATACTTTTTTTTTTAAGATTTTTTTTAAAATTTTTTATTCATGAGAGATACACACACAGAGAGAGGCAGAGACACAGGCAGAGGGAGAGGCAGTCTCCTTGCAGGGAGCCCAATGTGGGACTCAATCCTGGAACTCCAAGATCATGCCGTAAACCAAAGGCAGACACTCAACCACTGAGCCACCCAGGTGTTCCTATTTCTATACTTCTTAGGAATCAGGATCCTGAGAGCAGCATAACAAGTAGGGAGACTTTAGTGATGTTTTCAATATTTCTGTCCACAGAATGCTTCTAGTGCTCAGTCTTCTCAGTTGGACAGGAAAAGAGCTTAATTTTGTCCCATCTTTATCCTTGGCTCAGAGTCTGGCACATAGTAGGTGCTTTACAGTTCTACTGCATAAATTGTTAAGTGAATATTGAGCATAACAAGATAAGGATGCCCACCGTCATGGCTTCTGTTCAACATTGTATGGAAGACCCCAGCTAATGCAGTGAGACCAGAAAGGAAGTGAGGACAAAGATTGAAAAGAGAAAATCTCTTGTCTGCAATCTATGTGATTATCTCCTTAGAAGATCCAAGAGACTCAACAGAGTAGTGCTGGATGCCCACCATGTGGTAGGCAGCCCTTCCCAGACACTCAATATAAGAGCAGCTCTGTCCTCAGCTCCCATTTGAGTTGGGGAGGCAATGCTCGGGGACATTCTTCTGTGGTCCAGAAAGTCTAAGAGGCTGATCATTTAGGATGGGTAAAATTCCTCTATTTTCATTACCTGAAATTGAGCATTTCCTTCCATGATGAATGCAGGTAACAGCCCACACCTGCATTAGCAGTACCCAAGGCTTGGTCATCAATCGAGATCACAGATATCTTCAAATCACAAGATAGTTATAGCAGATATATCAAAATATAACTTATACTCACCACTGCTTCAAAATTACTAACCCAGCTGTTAGTTCTCATAGTTTTTTTTTTTTTTTTAAGATTGTATTTATTTATTCATTCATGAGTGATACAGAGAGGCAGAGACATAGGCAGAGGGAGAAGCATGCTCCCTGAGGGGAGCCTGATGTCAGACTAGATCCCAGGACCCTGGGATCACCACCTGAGGCAAAGGCAGACACTCAACCACTGAGCTACCCAGGCGCCCCAGTTCTTATAGTTTTAATATGTCAACAAAGAACTTCCTGTATTTATCCACAATTTAAAAAATAATTCAATAACTGCATTTCAAGATAATGGGCCTTGTGTAATGCAAGGCATTCTCTTTATGCACTTAAAGACATTGCCCCAGAGAAGAGGACCCATGTTGTGAAGAAAGGATTAGGAACTCCTGCTGTAGAGGAAGGACTTGTCTGGTTTGAGCAATACCAGCACCGTTCTCTTGCACAAGCGAGTCTCTGCCCACCCCCCTTCACATATCTTACCAAGCGGTAAGCGCAGCTTGCTCAAGTACGAGCCAGTCACCATCCCAGGACCTGTCTGCATTTTGGAGATGTTTGTGGAGCCTTCTGGAGAAGGTCAGAGCATGGCCGCCTGAGTCTGGGCCTGCTTGTGCCCTGGGAGAGGCCAGGGGATGGGCCCATTCTGGCTTTACCCAGTGCTGGTTTTGGTTCCTGCAGGCCAGTGTTTTCAGCTGCTGCAGTTAACTACTTCCCTTCCTAGGGCAAAGCCCCAGTCTGGCTCTAGGAGAATACGAGGAAACAGAAAGGAGGAAAGAAGTCCATGAGATCTCAGTCGGGGCTCTGTTTGGATTTCCAGAGTTACATGTGCCATCTGGGTCCAGAGGCTGGTTTGCCAGCAGACACAATCCATCTACAGCAGTGACCACATGAGGCTCACGTTCCTCTACGTGATAATAGAGCTACATTAAAAGGTCATGGCTAACTCTGACCCCATTCTCTGATACTTGATTCAAGCTCCTGCTTCAAATATAGTTCAGAATCATGTGGAGGAGTAGAAAGAACATAAGAGTTGGCATCAAGGGGCACCTGGGGCTCAGTGGTTGAGCATCTACCTTCCACTCAGGTCATGATCCTGGGGTCCTGGGATGGAGTCCCGCATCAGGATCCCTGCAGGGAGCCTGCTTCTCCCTCTGCCTGTGTCTCTGCCTCTCTCTGTGTATCTCATGAATAAATAAATAAAATTGTAAAAAAAATAAAAAATAAAAAGAGTTGGCATCAAAGAGACCTGCCTGCCTCTGCCCTTCCCTTGTGAGCTGGGTGATCCTGCCTCTGCCCTTCCCTTGTGAGCTGGGTGATCTTTCATTAATTAAGCAAATAGCAGGGCACCTTGGTGGCTCACTGGTTGAGCATCTGCCTTTGGCTCAGGTCGTGATCCTGGGGTCGTGGGATCAAGTCCTACATCAGGCTCCCCCTGCAGGGAGCCTTCTTCTTCTGCCTATGTCTCTGCCTCTCTGTGTCTCTCATGAATAAAAAAATCTTAAAAAAAAAAAAATTAAGCATATAGCTTCTCAGTGCCAACTCTGTGCTAGGCACTGAGAACACAGAGGTGAATGAGACAGACAAGAGTCAACCTCCACTCATGGAACTTACTTTCTATAGGGAGGCACACAAGGACCCAATGATGGTATTATGAAAGAGACAACCAGGGGGTTATGGCAGACAATTACAGTGGTGGGAAGAGAGATGAGGTAGGATGGTTGGGGAAGGCCTGTCTGTGACATTTAAATTAACGCTGAAAACTGAGAGCAAGTCATGAAAGGAAGTGAATGCCTTCTAAGCAGTGGGAACAGTACATGCAAAGGGCCTGAGGTGGGAAAGAGCCTGGCTTGGTGAGAAAGCAAAAGGAGGCCAGAGTTATCCAAATATGGTAGGAGGGACAGAGATGGGCAAGAACCAGATCAGAGAGGAGGGCAGAGGCCAACAGGAAGCACTGGAGTTCATGTGAAGTGCAAGAAGCAATGGGAATTTTAAGCAGGGGAGGGACATAGTTTGATTTTTATTTTTTAATTTATTTTTATTGTTTTAAAGATTTTATTTATTTATTCATGAGAGAAACACACACAGAGGCAAAGACACAGGCAGAGAGAGAAGCAGGCTCCATTCAGGGAGCCCGACGTGGGCCTTGATCTCGTCTCCAGGATCACACCCTGGGCTGAAGCCGGCGCTAAACCACTGAGCCACCCGGGCTGCCCCATAGTTTGATTTTTAAATCACTGTGGTAAAATACACATAACATAAACTTTACCACTTTAACCATTATAAAGTATACAATCAGTGGCATTCAGTACATTCACAATGTTGTACAACGTTCACCACTGCTCAGTTCCAGAACTTTTCCATTATCTCAAAAGGAAACCCAGTATCCATGAAAGAGTTGGTCTCCATTCCCACTCCTCTCCAGCCCACAGCACCCACTGACCTGCATTCTGTCTCTGTGGATTTGCCTATTCTGGATATTTCTACACATGGAATCCTACAATCTGGGGCCTTTTGTGACTGGCTTCATTCACTCAGTGTGTTTTTGAAGTCCCTTCGTGTTATAGCATGGACCAGTACTTCCGTTACGGCTGAATATTCCGTTGTGTGGCTGCGCCGTATTTTGTTCATGCTTCCATCCATTGATACAGTTTGTTTTGCTGAGGTAACTCTGGTTTCTGGAAAAAGAGTAGCTCTTAGGGAAGGCAGAGGTGGGAGTACAGGCCAGATAATGGCTTGGACTGGTGTGCTGGGAGTAGGAAAGGAAACATGGGCGTGGGTTCAGGAGCTAAATGGCCTGGACATGGAGGGGGAGGAGGAGGTACCTGAGTGCATGCTGGTGCCATTGTGGAGACAGAAGAGTCTGGGAGAGGACATCCCAGTTGTTTGTGATAACATTTGGTTTGAATTGTCAGAGGGGACGGGTCATGTAGGCAGTAGGATTTGAGTCTGGAATTTGACAGAGAGGTTTGGGCTGTGATATTTTGATGGAAGAAATAGATATTTTGGTCTTCGTCCATGGCTCCTGACCAGAGTGCCTAATACCCTTGTAATTTCCTAAGTGATAGGAACACTAAGACCATCTTATGATATTTGTTTTTGGTCCCCAGCTCCTGAATAGCTCCGGGGTGATAAAGATGAAGGGAGCATCTGTTGTTCATAACAAGTCCCTTTCCAACACACCTGAATGTATGGGAGTGAGGTGACTTTGGGAAAGCCCCAAGGATGGGGGGTGGTTGTCAAGGGCTGGAACTTTCAATCCCACATCTATCCCCCTACTTCTTCCCACCCCACCCGGCCTCTCAGGGGAGAGGGGTTGGAGGCTGCATGAGTCATCAGTGACGCAATCAGCTGGGCCTGCACAATGGAGTCTCTGTTAAAAACCCTAAGGGGAAGAGTTCAGACAGTTTTCTGGCTGGTGAACACATGGAGATGCTGGGGAGGTGACATGCCTGGAGAGGTCACAGAAGCTCTGTGTGTCACCCCAAAAACCTTGCCCCATGCATCCTTTCCATCTGGCTGTTTGCGAGTTGTGTCCTAGAACAAACCCTTAATTATAAGTAAACCATTTTCCTGAGTTCTGTGAGCCAGCCTAGCAAGTTATCAAACCTGAGGAGGGGTCATGGGAAACTCTAATTTTTATAAAACAGGCATAGGTGTGCCTGAGTGGCTCAGTGGGTTAAGAGAGTTGTCTATGGCTCAAGTCATGATGTCAGGATCCTGGGATCGAGCCCTATGTCAAGTTCCTGCTCAGTGGAGAGTCTGCTTCTCCCTTTCCCTCTGCACCTCCCCCCAATTGTGTTTTCTCTCTCTCAAATAAATAAATAAAATCTTTTTAAAAAATAAAAGAGGCATAGATAAAAGCTTGGACTTGCAGTTGGTGTCTCAAGTGGTTGGTTGGGAGCAGGGGTGCAGGGTCTTATGAGACCCTGGAAGTATTTTCTGACTTGGGCTGCTGAGCAGAACTTCACACTAAAGGTTGGAGCAGCATTGCCTTGTTCCACCTGCTGGTTACTCATGGAAACTACTCAATGATGTGGTTCAACCTTCCTGGCCAGCTGGAGAAGGTTTGACCAGATGAGTCCCACATTAGCCCAGAATTGACCCACCCCCACCCCCAACTTCTTTCCACTCGTGAGATTAGTCGAAACCCATTTTGGCAATTCCATCTGTCCTTGTCATTATGTTTCCAGAAAGGGCATGTGATGAAGTGCCCTGGCCAGTGACACCTAGGGCTTCTGGGATATGTCCTCTTCTCAGGAGCAGCACAGGAGGGGCCTTCCTCTCCTTTTCCTCATCAAGTCTGGAGTTTCTGCTCGCAGCCTGATGGCAGAACCAGGGGTGGAAAGTACCTGGGCCCCAGTGATGCTGCTGCTGATGAGTCATTGAGCCACAGATCCGCTGGCCCTGAGCAGCCATGTGCAGGCATCCGTTTTTGAGAGGTGATAGATTTCACTTTTGTTTGGGTCCGGGTCTTTGCTTCTCACTTCCTGGAGCATCCAGACCCTACCCATACTTGGGACATTTGCTGCTTGGTGGCCATTTTCCTCTTGGGAATGAATTTACTCCTGTTGGGTCCGGATGGGGGACATGTTCATCAAGGTGTGCCCTCTTCTGAAAGGCAGGCACTCAAATGGAGCCGGTGGGAGAGACATGGGGAGACAGCAAACACTTGGCATCTACTCACATCAGGGTGGGATTCCTGTGTGTGGAAGCTCTGTGTGCTGGTAGTGCTTGTCTGTGCCAAGCAGGGGAGCCCTGCCATCCTGTGGGTGCCTTGCAGTTGTCCAATAATCAGCCGGAGCTGGTTTCTATCATTTGCAACCAAGGAACCCAGGCCAGAGCTGAGGGAGAGAGAGAAGGCAAAGCCCCTGCTGTGAAGGTACATGCCCCCAGTGTCAGTATGTGTGTGTGTGGGGGGGGTGGGCAGACGGTCAACAACCCAGGCATCTGTGGGAGGCAGAACGAAGTAGATAGTAATAATACTAACTGGGAGGAGAGAACAGCTGTCCACATGGAGGCAGCACCTACTATGCAGTGGCCCCATGCTGGGCATCTTCAGCACATCCTCTCATTTAATCTCCACAACCACCCCTGGGAGGCAGGGACTGAGTTCAGGTGACATCCTGCTATCATAGGGGGCCCTAAATTATCATGGATAGAACAAACCAGAAGTTGTTTCTCATGCCGAAGGCTGGAGGCCTGAATTCCAGGGCAGGTAAGGTGCCCAGGTCACTGCTCTGCCATTCCCAGGGCCTTCCTCCTGGTCAAGGGTGGTGGCGTGTCTCGGGCAGCAGGATTGAGGGTATGGGCCAGAAAAGAGATGATAGATGCATGCTAGCCGTGCCTTCAGACCAGTCTCTGACACTGCTGCCCACACCCCATGGGAGTCCCTAGTCCCCCTCTAGTCCCAGAATACCTAGCTTCAAGGAAACAGGAGTAATGTGCCTTTTATTCAGGGCATCATGTGCCCTGCTAAAAAAAAAAGTTTATGATATTTGAGGAAGTGCAGAGAGAGCTTTGGGAAACTGCCAGGTACTATACAGATGAGAAAACAAGGCTCAGAGAATGAAGTCACTTGTCCAGGGTCACCCAGCTATGAAGTGGCAGGACTTGAGCCCGCTCTGTCCACGGGAGCTATGGTTACAGTCACACAGAGGGAGGCAAAGCCACAGGGCAGTTGGGGGAGGAGGCTTCTTGGGGAAAGTGATGTTTAGGCTGGTCTCCTGGGTTAGGAAAAGGAGGAAGAGGACATTATAGGAGCTGAGGTCTAGAGGCATGAGAACTGTTTGGAAGAAAACCTTTCTCTGGGTAGCACCTTACAAAGTGCCCTCTGGCCACAGCCTGACCATCTCCAGGAACTGGGGTCTCACGCTTGTGAGAGCTCATTGTAATTTAGGGCTATTTCTCATCAGAGCTCTCCTATTGTCTCCTTTGGAGTGTGGTGGTCATCTTCAGTTTCTTCCTGCTCAGAATCTGTCCTCCTTCTTCTGGCAACGTCAGCCATTCCCTAATTTCATTCCAAGTGGTTCAAGAGTGGCTGACCCAACCAGGCCAGTGGGGCTCCATGGGAACCTCTGGCTGGGACTCTTTGCTAACAGTTCTTCTGCTGGGACTGCCATTCGCAAGGATGGGTGAGCCTGGCCTTGTGGGGCAGCAGGTGGAGAAGGCTTGCCTGGGGGTTAGGCCAACGCAGACAGGAGCAGAGGCATTCTGTGGTTGCAGGGAGGCTGTATCCTGCTGTGCTCAGAGCTACCTTGCACCTGGGAGTTGCAGAAGCCAATAAATCCCCTTTCTGCTGCAGCCAGTTTGATTGATGTTCCTGTCATGGCCACCAGAAGAGAAACTAACAAGAGGTAGAGCTATCACTTTTCTTTTTATCACCACCTGGGCAGTGTTGGTGGTGGTTGGTGGTGGTTGGGGTTGGCAAGGGAGCATGGGTGTGTTCTATTGGAGTAGGACCTGGACCCATGTCTCTGTAAGTGTGATCCACAAACCCCAGTATCTGCAATGGTCTGGTACTGAATGTGATGAAAGCACACATTCCTGGGCCTCAACTTCCAAATCAGAATCTCTGGAGGTGAGGCCAGAACTCTGTATTTCTGCCAAGCATGACAGGGGATTCTCATGGCACCCAGTATGAGAACCAGTGGCTGAACCAGGTGACCTGGGATCCAGCCCAGATCCTGCCGTCAACTTGGGAGGTTAAAGAGTCTCTTCAGGTTTTCAGTAACAACCAGACGGAGCCCTTCCACTGTTTCCCGTGTGCCTGGTATTGCGTGAGCACATGCTTTACACGCTTGCCTTATGCAATCCTCACAACCACTGAACATCTTTATTTTAAGGAAAGAAAGGGAGGCTCTGAGAGGCTGGCTGTCTTGCCTAATATCACTGCTGGTGAATTTGACACCAGTTCTGTCTGTCGCAGAGTCCCTTGTGGTCATGACCGTGTGCTTCAGTGCTTGTTGTCTTTAGAATGGAAATAGAATTTATTGTTAGGCACGTGGCTTTTCACATCAGAAAAGGATTTTGATTCTTCTCTATTCCCTCTACCCCGGGGTCCTGATGACTCACGTGAAACCCCTTGATTCTGCTCCCCTTGTCGTAGCTGGGGCACATCCTCTCTTGTCTTCACTGTAATCACCCTGGGGCTATGTCACCACTTTCTTGCTTGTGACAGTTTCTCCACTTCCACTCTTGTCTTCCTCAGACCTGCTTGCCACATAGTACTGAGAGCGGTTTTTAAAAATATAATCTCATCTCTTTGTTAGGAAATGTCACAGACGTTCAAATAATTATGCAGAATACTATAAAAAACACCATGTCTTTACCCCTAGGTTAAGGAATAAAGTACTTAATTCTGGAGTTCACAGAGCTCAGGAACCTTCCCTGGCTTCCCTCTTGCTCTTGGGATAAAAACGCAGGTGGCCCTGCCTCTCTGGTCCCTGCTCCTCCACACCCCACCCACACCCCTTTACTGTGCTCCCGATGTGCTGGCTGGGCTGGATTTTCTCTCATATCAGGCTCCTCCCTCAGGGCTGGCACACCTGCTGTTCCTCCTTCTGAAATGCTGCGTCCTCCAGTAGGGTCCAGCCAGTTCCTTCTCATGCTGGTCTCTGTCACAATGATGTTTCCTTAGAAGGGTCTCCCAATTCCCCCAGATCAGGCTGCCCCGGGTGCCTGCTTCATGCACACATACCCACAGCCTTTAGTTCTTGGTTTACTGCCTGTGTCTCCCACTAGACTGAATTCCATGAGGGCAGGACCTCTGTCTCCCCTGGTGCAGAGTAACCGCTATAAATAGTCCCTAAATGAAGAAAGGTACTAAGGAGTTATCAGCTTGTACAACCCCAGTAAAAGAGGCAACATTCATTCACTTGGTGAATATTTATGAAGTGCCTACTGGGCTGGGCTAACATTTAATTAAAAAAAAAAATGCATCGTTTGCCTTAGTAAGAACAACCGCCTCAGTTTTTTCACTATTCAGTAATATGGGAATCAGAATACCTACCTTGTGCTCGGGAAGACTGAATGAGCTGACACGGGGACAGGGCTCAGGACAGAGATGAGAGGTGGCCAACATCAGGACACACACCAAACAGAAGATGGACATCACCCAACTTGTACTGGGTCTTCTCTTGGGCTCTGGTCAGCAACGCCCAGCATCAGTTTGTGCTAGCAGCACCATTTCTTCTCCACATCCTCCAACTTTAGGCTATGGTTGCTCATTTAGAGGGAATACAAAAGCACTAGAGGGAGCTCAGTGCCTTCCTAGTGGGTGTGGAGGAGTTCACTCTGCTGGCCGTTACTTCTAGCTGTCCGAGAAGGAAGCAGGGGGGGCAATGAGCACATTAAAACTACCTCTCAAAAAAAAAAAAAAAAATTCCTCTCATACAATTCCACTCCATGTGCCACCAAAAGGTGTGGGCTGGGCTAGAGAACAAAGGTGATCTGTGAAGATTTTTCCTGGGAAACACAAAGATATATAGGTCCTCAAATGATACAACTGTTGATATTTGGTGGTGATTTTAAACTATTTTATTGAGAAGCTGCTTTATCTCCTATCACTCACTTAGTAATTTGATGGAAAACATAAGAAGCCCATTTTGGCTACAAGTACCAGAAAACTCAATTCAAACTAACCTGTATAATAAAGGAAAATTTTCTCTTTACTGAAATAGTCCAGTGATAGTGTAGGTTTCAGGTGCGGTCTGGTCAAGGCTTTAGCTGTTTCTCTGCTGTTCTCTTGGCCCCTCTATTTCCCTTGGGTTGGTTTTTTCCTCAGACTAGTTTCCTCCCTTGTTGCAAAATATAGCAGTTCTAGGCTTCACATTGGCATACTGTACCTGCTAGAGGAGATGGGCATTCTTGGTGCTGCCCCTTCTCCCCAATCAAAGGATGGTCCTAAGCTTCCTTCTGTTTTGATCAGATCAATGTGGATTGTCTTTCCACCTCTGAACACACTCTGGCCGGGGGAATACTGTGTGCTAGGTGGCTTGGGCTGGTCTGACCATTGCTAAACCAGTGTCTCTGTCAAGGAGTAGTAGATTAATTTCACTCAACCTTTGCCTCTATATAACAGGAGAGGATGGGGGAACAAGTTAGAGAGGCAACTGTACTGTCTAAAAAAATCCAGCACAACCAGCTTGGATTATCTATGTCTAAAAAGTTGGGGAATATCAGGGTGCCTGGGTGGTTCCATCAGTTAAGTGTTGAACTCTCAATTTTGGCTCAGGTCATATCAGGGTCCTGGGATGGAGCCCTGCATCGAGCTCCACACTCAGCATGGAGTCTGTTTGAGATTCTCTCCCTCTGCCCCCCTCCCCAAATAAGTAAATAAATAATTTTTTTTAACTGAGGAATATTAATGTGAGCAACACCACCTCCCAAAGTGTATCTGAGAGAAAAATGGATACTTGAGCCCAGAGATGCATCCCTTCCTCAGCCTGAAATTCCCATCCACATCAACCATGGGGAGGCCCTATTGTTTTCTTTCTTTTTTTTTTTTCCCTATTGTTTTCTAATCCAGTTTCACCCTTGCAGAAATAACCCTGAAGCCCAGGAAGGGTGAAGAGACTGTTCTGACACCTCTAATGTCCACTTAGGACATATCAGCCATTCAACAAATATTTGGCTTTGAAGGAAGGGACTGAGGGTGTGTTGACCTGTAATCAGAAGGCACTTACTGGTGAGTTATTGAAACTTGATGTCTGGGACACCTGGGTGGCTCAATGATTGAGGGTCTGTCTGCCTTTGGCTCAGGTCATGATCCTGGGGTCCTAGGATCAAGTCCCATATCAAGCTCCCCACAGGGAGCCTGCTTCTCCCTCTGCCTGTGTCTCTGCCTCTCTCTGTGTGTCTTTCATGAATAAATAAAATCTTAAAAAAAAAAACTTGATGTCTGACACATCTAGCCATGTACACATTCACAAATACAGACATGAGCTCATAAATTCAAAGAAATGACCTAGAAGAATCAGAAGAAACAAAAGACCAAAGGAGACTTGGCATCAAAATAATCATGGTTCCTGGTTCTGTCAGCATAGTCCCATCCCCCCTTCCTTGTCTAAGCCTGGTCAACAGGGCCTGGCTCTTGTGACCAGCTACTAACTGGAGGCTCAAGGGGCTCAAGGGTTAAGCAAGGACATCTGTAAATACACAAGGTGCCATAGTCTTACAAATGTGCATTTCGAATGAACCAGTCTACTCTCAAACACTGTTGCTAGAAAGTAGGTTGGCAATTAACATATCAAACTTAACAAAAAAGCATATAGATTTATCCTTTGAGGCAGCAATACCTCTTCTACAGACCTATCTCAAAGACACTGGGCCAGTCATATGGCAAGATGTATGTGCCAGTTGGTTACCACAGCACGACTGTGAGAGCACGGGCTGGGAACTGCCCCAGTGTCCACTGGCAGAGAACTGGTCGGATAGAATATGGTACCTTCCACTCTGCAGGATCACAAGGCTGGAGAACGGCAAGAGGAACTCAAAGACTGCCATGGAACGGTCTCCAAGAGAAACTGTTAAGGAAAAATGCCAGGTGAAATCAAGTGTGTAAGATCCTGCCATTCTCCAAGAAACAGAGGGCTTAGGAATATAATGTACTGACTTATATTAAACATGCATATACGTGCACACACACATGCATGCACATTTAGGAAGATAAACAGGGTGAGGTAAGGACAGGGTAGAGAGGGCAGGGGGAGAAGCTAGACTTCTTTGAACATACCTTGCTTTGTGTACTTGACTTTGGGACCCTGCAATTATTTTATCCTTAGGTACAAAAGCAAAATTAAATAAACATAACTTAAAAATAATATTGGGTGACTTTATTTTATTTTATTTTTTTAAAGATTTATTTATTTATGATAGACATAGAGAGAGAGAGGCAGAGGGAGGGAGAAGCAGGCTCCATGCTGGAGCCTGACGTGGGACTCGATCCCGGGGCTCGATCCCGGGGCTCCAGGATCGCGCCCTGGGCCAAAGGCAGGAGCCAAACTGCTGAGCCACCCAGGGATCCCCAATATTGGGTGACTTTAAAACAGTAATTGGTGCATCCCAGAAGGGTGAGAAATGAATCTAAGGACAAAAAGAACTGTAAAAAAAAATTAGTAGTCATGTTGCTAATAATTATTCATATTATTGGGGCACCTGGGTAGCATCGTTGAGTGTCCAACACTTGATTTCAGCTCAGGTCATGATCTCAGGGTCCTGGGATCAAGCTCTGTGTGCTGGTGCATCTGGCTTCCTGCTCGGCAGGGAGCCTGCTTCTCCCTCTCCCTCTGCTGTTTGTTCATCCTGTTTGTACTCTCTCTGGCAAATAAATTCTTTAAAAAACACAAAACCCCCACAAAATAATACTCATATTATTATTGTGAAATCATTATATATACTATAGGATGAAGCAAATAATTAGGTTACTGTGGCCAGGAACTAAGATTTTCACTATTTAAGAGGAGAGATACAACAATGTAAAATCAAAGAAGCAAAAATTGTATAATCCTAAATCTGGACTGAAAATATCAGCATAACCTAATGATTTATTTTTTCTTAAAAATATGTGTTTCCTGGGGCACCTGGGTGGTCAGTTGGTTAAGCATCTGACTCTTGATCTCAGCTCAGGTTTTGAGTTCAAGCCCTATGTTGAATGACAACACATTGAAACATTTCAAATATTCCTCATGATATCCAAACAGTGCAAAACCAAACCAAGTCCTAACTCACCAGTCACCTGTGAGAGGATGCTAGGGGACACATTTACTTTGAAAGTTGGTAAAAGGAAAGAGCCAAGCATTCATCCTGACTTTCCTATATATATTATATAATTCAGAGTAATCAAGTGGCAGGTGAAGGGGAGTTTCTCTGCAGAGACATATTCTAGGTAACAAACGAAGAAGGCAAGACAGAATCAGAGTGTGGACGTTGTGCAATCCCTAATATTTTCATTAGGAACCCATGGATTTCAGTATTTGAATGCTGACTGGTATTATGTATTATAATGGTATTATAGTTATGGTTTTAAAAAAATCATCTTTTAGAGGTACAAACTGAAATATCTAGAGTACAGTGATAGCTAGCTAGGGCATCTTCCACAGTGATCATATTGGGGAGGGAAGGAGATGACACAAGCTTGGCTGAGTTGGCAGCTGCAGAGGGCTTCATACTCTTCTATTTGGGTATATATTTGACATTTTTCCAGAGTGAAGAGTTAGAAAAAAAAAATCGACCTCACCCTTTTTTTTTTTTTTTTTTAAATTTTTATTTATTTATGATAGTCACAGAGAGAGAGAGAGAGAGAGGCAGAGACATAGGCAGAGGGAGAAACAGGCTCCATGCACCGGGAGCCCGATGTGGGATTCGATCCCGGGTCTCCAGGATCGCGCCCTGGGCCAAAGGCAGGCGCCAAACCGCTGCGCCACCCAGGGATCCCCGTTTTTTTTTTTTTTTTAAGATTTTATTTTTATTTATTCATGAGAAACACAGAGACAGAGCAAGGCAGAGACACACAGGCAGAGGGAGAAGCAGGCTCCATGCCAGGAGCCCCATGTGGGACTTGACCCCAGGTCTCCAGGATCACACCCCGGGCCCGAAGGCGGCGCCAAACCGCTGAGCCACTAGGGCTGCCCTTGACCTCCCTTTTGATTTGCAATTTGACATCACAGAATTTATTCAACACACAGCACCTGAATTGAACATGTAGGGCAGCCTGAGTGGCTCAGCAGTTTAGCGCCGCCTTCAGCCCAGGGCCTGATCCTGGAGACCTGGGATCGAGTCCCACAGTCCCACGTCAGGCTTCCTGCATGGAGCCTGCTTCTCCCTCTGCCTGTGTCTCTGCCTCTTTCTCTCTCTGTATCTCTCATGAATAGATAAATAAAATCTTAAAAAAAAAAAAAAGAATTGAGCATGTATACACCTCAGTATGAGCAACAATCTTTATTCCAGTATTATTTATAGCAGCAAATAACCTAAAAATCCATCCATAGGCAGCTAATAACAGTACGTAAGTGTCAAGGAATACTAGGCAGTTCCTAAAAAGAATAAGGCAGCAGTATGTACACATAATATAGGAGGAGCCCCAAGCTTTACTACTGAGTACGTTAGTAGACTTACATAAAATGAGATGTAGAAGTGTGCAAATTAGTGTGTAAGGAAAAAAGGACCCATTTATCCTTATAATGTACAGAATTAGGGATTCCTTGTCTCTGGGGAAGAAAACGGAGGCTCAGGAGACCTTCCACTGCCTATCCTTTCCTACCCTTGAAAACAACTTTTTAACCACATGGATGATGACCAGCTACTACATAGAAATAGTGAAAAACGCCTGCCCTAGCTCTACACCCAAGTTCCACAAACACTGGAGTAACTAAAGAACCAGCACCAAGCTGCCCCAGGCAGGCCCACCAGGCCCCTGGAGGAGTATGTGGTCCCTGCCACTTCCTTCTGGCACAATCACAAAGCTGTAGGAGGGCTCATTAAGCTCACTTCCCTCTTTTGGCAACAATTCAGTAGGTACTCCTCAACTTGCACTTGAGGAGCCAGGACTGAGAATGTGGCTTGTTACAAGAACAAATGTTTCTAGGTAAATGCTGACAGTTCTGCTGGCATAAAATAGGTCCCCGTGTGGGGAAGCATGGATCATGATAAAGCTCTCTCCCCACCTTCCCTCCATTTTTCTGTTACATACCTGACTTCACAATTCTCTATTTTCAACAAGGAAGAATTTTTTAAAAAAGACTTTATTTATTTATTCATGAGAGACACACACACAGAGAGAGAGAGAGAGAGAGAGGCAGAGAGAGAGGCAGAGACACAGGCAGAGGGAGAAGCAGGCTCCATGCAGGGAGCCCGATGCGGGACTCCATCCCAGGACCCCAGGATCATGCCCTGAGCCAAAGGCAGATGCTCAACCACTGAGTCACCCAGGTGCCCAAGAATGAGTTTTTTTAAATAAGCTTTTTGAAAAATTAGAATCAGGGGTGGAGATGAAAGAATGAGTTAGTTCTATAATATGCTAATATGAGTTTACGGTATATAGTTAAGTAATGAAAACAATATTTCAGTACCTTTTATGTTAAAAAAAAAGTGAAGTAGGATGTATACTCATACATGCTGGTGCATGTGTGCATATCTGTGGCATATTCCCGAAAGGTGCACAGAAAAAGCTTTATCTGTAGAGAGTCAACGTAGGGGGAACAGCTTCATCTGGGGGGTTGGGATGAAGGGAAGATCCACTTTAAATACTTATGGTGTCTGCAGTTTTAGAAAATTATTTACATATATTGTACCCCTCCAAATAAATTAGAAGATTGAAGATGCTAAAGATACTAACTTATAACTGATTTGTTGAGACTGTATACAGTGAGTTTTTAGTTTCCTAGTTAGCTTAGTGTTACTTGCAGAAAAGTCTGCAGCTCTTCAGAGTAGAATTTCCTAACAGTGCTTTTCACAGGTACTTCTACTTTTTGTTATCAAGTACATGATGGTGAGGGAAAGGAGTTGTTTGTTTTTCAGGATTAAAAAAAAACTTCAAATATGAGAGCAACTTAGATTCTTTAAAAAGAATCTGTCTCAAGCCCTTCTTAGAAAGATTTTGAGAGAAAGAGTGCATGCATGCCTGCCTGCGAGAGCGTGTGGGCATGAGCAGGTGGAGGAGCAGAGGGAGAGGGACAAACGACTCCCCACTGAGTGCAGAACCTGATGCAGGGCTCAATCCCACAACCCCGAGATCATGACCAGAGCTGAAATCATGAGTCGGATGCTTGACTAAACCACACATGTGCCTCTAGTTTTGCTTTTATTTAACTGTTTTACACCATTCATTTAATGCTACCTGGATTTGGTGGCAGGAGTCACAATAATAATAATAATGCCTCATGTTTATTGCACAGCTATAATGGGTCTTTCCATGTGTTAAAAAGCTTTTAACTTTGATCACATGGCATTCCCTGATGTAGATGTTATCATCCCCATTTTATCAAGGGAAGCACTGAGGGGTTAAAGGATTCACCCAAGGCCACACAATCAGAAGGGGCAGTGACAATCCCCACCCAGGCCTAAGGCTACAGAGCCTGTGCTCTAAACACTGCCCAGCATGGCCCTCAGGAGGAGGAACTGCTGTCCCTGTGGGCTTCTGCAGACTCAGGAGCTAGTGTAACCAGCCCCAGGCCACAAGTATTCACAAACTAATTACAAAAATGGGTACTTCTGTGTATAAAGGAACTAGCTTGAGCAGCATACTTCCCGGAAAACCTTATAATGCCAAGCTTGCGTTCCTACTTCTAACAAATGGTTTCTAAAGGAATAGAAAGCTTAAGCTGAATCTCACCCATCTATATTGTTCAGAAACTTAACAACTCAGAAAATTCTCTTATGGCTGGAAGATGTATGATTCTACTGTTTATTCATCAAAATGAACACAAATGTGCACAACGTAGTTATTACCAATGGGATCTGTTACTCTTGGCAAAGGAACCACGAATGAGATAATTACTAAGAAGAGTGCATGAATATCATTTCAAAACATGAGACCAAAGAGGGCGAGGGGAGAGAGAATTAAATTCTAGGCCTAAGAATTTATCTTTGTATTTTAGAAACTCCCTAGAATTACAGTAACTACGAGAAGATCCACTTTCAAGTCAAATGAAGTTTGAGGTAGGACCCAAGTCTATTCACTCATTTTAAACCACCACTTACACTCGCTAATTATGCAAACTTGATGAAACTATAAATCTTTTCCTTAGAAAGATTCGCATATGCACTCACAGGTAATGCACTGCATACAATTTCAGGGAGCTCACGATTCACTTCAGTAACCCAGGAGGTTGAAGTATGGAACTGTAGGGTGAGGGGCCTCTGCTGTCTGGCCTGCATCAGTCCTGATAATTAATCTCTCCATGACAGCAGCTTCGCTTCCTGGTATGGAAGCCAAGTGGTCTAATAAATTCTTACAGGAGGAAAACGCAAATCAACTGAGGAGCTTTAAAAATAACAGTAACAATACGCCTACCCAGTAGAATATTTTCTACATCACACTCTGACCTTAAAAGGACTTGCAGGTGGTAACTTCAAACAATTTAAATATAAAGGACAAAATAATTCCCACTTGAAGTGAGATCTAGGATCAAAGGATGAGACTATTAAAGAGAAATCTGACAAGCACCTGGATTCTAACATCTCTGTGTTTAGGTCGTGTGTTAGAATTCATAGAACAGCAGTAAAAACAATGCCAAGGATTCAACTTAATTAGATCAACTATTTTTTTTTAAAGATTTTTATTTGAGAGAGAATATGAGCAGAGGGAAGGGTAGAAGGAGAGGGAGAAGCAGGCTCCCCGCTTGAGACACAAAACACATGAAAAATACGTGAGCAGAGAGCGCATCTTGGGGTTCGATCCCAGATTCTTGGAATCATGATCTGAGCTGAAGGAAGATGCTTCACTGACTGAGCCACCCAGGCGCTCCCAGATCAACTATTAGAAATAGAAATGAGCTAAGAGACTTGGAGTGACCAAAGTATGAAGAAGGATCCTGAGAGAGAGAAGATCCTGAGATCCTCCTGATTAAAATAACTAAAATGTTAAATCAAATATAAAAAGTAGGTTTTTAAAAAATAAACTACAGGCCTGGCATAGGTTGCTCCCTAACAAAGTGGAAATAGAAAACTTGAGCTTGGCAGGCAGGGGAGCACCCAAATGGCTTCTATCTTCAAGGCTTCTACAAAACCCTGGAGACCCTCTGCTTCAGTTTTTACAACTCTCTAGGGCTCCTGGGGAAGGGGATAAAGCCTGGGACCTAGTCAAAGTCTATTAGAAAGTTGCCTTGAGGGGGAGAGGGGACAAGCTTTATGACACTGCTGATTTTTGTAGGCATCATATGGTTCAATCTACTTACAGTGGACCCTGAATCCAGCTAGGAATAATGGCATAAGGAAATAACCCTGCCAGACATAAGGAGACAGCAGAGACTTGCCTATCTTGACCCTGGCACTGGGTAGAGAGAAATAAAAAGCTCTCTCCTGAGAATTCACCACTAAAATGTTTAGGTCTGAGGCTTCATTTCATGATACCTGTACAATCTGAAAACTTTCAAGTGAGGAATTTATTAAGGTTTCTGTATTATCACTGTCACAGTCTATCTGCAGAGGCAAACTCCATCTTGGCTGACAAACTCAACTTCCATCCAGGCCACAGAGACTGCCCGTGGGCAAAGACGCAAGGAAAAGTGGGCAGCTCCCACTCAAAGGTCACAAAACACATGAAAACAACAATGAAAAACCAGTAGGAGTAACAAGCCATAGAAAAAGACCCCCTGAAACTTCAGATATTGGAATAATCAAATGGAATATAAAGTAACCATGGTGATTATACTTAGAGAAATAGAATATAAGACTTAAAAAAGATTACCAGGGGAGCACCTGGGCAGTTCAACTGGTTAAGTGTCTGCCTTTGGCCCAGGTCATGATCCCAGCGTGCCAGGATGGGGATTGAGCCCCAAATCAAGCCCCATATCAGGCTCCCTGCTCAGCAGGGAGTCTGCTTCTCCCTCTCCCTCTGCCCTTCCCCTCCTTCCACTCATGCTCTCTTTCTGTTGCTCTCTCAAATAAATAAATAAAATCTTTTTAAAAAAGAAGATTAGCAGGGAAGCAAATGACAACAAATGACCATGCAGATTTTTGAAAAAAAGAACAAACCAAGTGAGGAGAAAATGAGTAAACTAGAAGCTATAGCTGAAGATAACCATTCAGAATGCTTAGGGACAGGGATGGAAGAGAGAGAGAGGTTACAGGGAAATGGAAGAATGGGGCCTAACATGTGTTATTATCAATCCCAAAGGACAGAGAATGTGAAGCGCAAAGATAGTAACCTCTGAAGCTAAACAAATAGAAAAAAATAGAGGAAAAAAAGACAAGAGGAGAACCCCCCCCATCATACCCCCAAAAACCTAAAATGGGAATTGAGCATGTCAACATGGATAAACCTCTAAAAAAAAGTCAAGAAGCATTTGGCTGGCTCAGTTAGAAGAGCGTGAGACTTTTGATTTTGTGGTCATGAGTTCGAGCCCCACATTGGGTATAGAGATTACTTAAATAAAACTTTCTAAAAAATTGAAAGAAAATATTGCAAGAAGACATTCACAGAAGGATATACACAGCATATATAAAGTTCACAAACTGGCAAAACTTAATATATTGTTTAGGGACACAGACAATAAAAAGCAAGGAAATGATTAATTTCAGATTCAAGATAGTGGTTAACCCTGGAGGGAGTAGATGTAATTGGGTAGGTACACCCAGGCGGCTCCTAAGATATTGGTAGTATTCTATTTCTTAACCCAGGTGTGGGCACATTGGTATTTTACATACGTTTCTATTGTATTCAGATATTTCACCAAAAAAAAAAGACACTAAAAAATATACAGAATATGAAACATGTAACATAAAATGGTAATATACCTTGATATACATACAGTGAAATACATTTAATTAAATTGTACACACAATCAAGAAACAAGGAAAGCAGCCTGGGACCCCCTCAATGAAAAACCCTGGCCTTCTAAGATGTTGTATTCAGATCTACAGCATCTTTCCTGATCTGTCCCATGATGCAATGCTAAGAAGGGAAAGCCAGCTACATAATCCTAAAGTGATGACCTGTTTGACTATCAGGAGAGAGCTTAGATTAAAATCCTTAGCTAGTTAGATATTAAGACAAGGCATCACAAAGCTGAGAAAGCTCTAATGGTTAAGTTGTGGTGACTTCTTACCGATGCTGGTCTACAAACCCAGACCTGTAAGCAGTAGTTCTCAAAGTGTTGGCTTCAATCCTTGGGGACTGAAGCTGGTGGGGGACGAGCCCCCAGGCTCTGCTTTTACAGAGCCATTGTGACTTTATTCACTTTACGTATGTCTTTGATAGGATTTTGTTGGAAGAGTTCCACCTGTCAGTATGAACAGCATTGTCTTAGCGGAATCCTAGCTTTCTGGAGTTGGGAAAAGAATGCAAATCTCCTTTCTCAACTCTGTGTAAATGCAGAGGTGACCAAAATGTGCACCTAGTAAGCCATGTGCACTGCAGCAATCATAAGATAGCTGGCTTTCTTTCCTGTTTCGTCCTCATTCCATTGTCTTGGGAAATACCCAATGGCTCTAGAAGAGCAGTAAGAACAGGAGTCAAGCTGATGAGCAAAATCTAGCCAAACCCGATCCACGGATCCATGCATCTTATCATTTACGTTGCATGGTCTCCCAACTAAGAAACTATTTGAGTCAACTCCAACTATCCCTTAATCATTAGTTAGCACTAAACGTGAGAATATACTGGTGTCTGTAGGTGGGTCAATACTTGGAAAGATGTGATTTCATTTTGGTAAGTATCAGTTTATCAAATTTGTCTCCTCTGAAGGCTCCTGGAGTTGGCAAATGGAGCAAATCTCCAGCAGATAGCAAATGAACTTCTGCCAACCTCAGCAGAAACAGCTTTAACCCACCCGTTCTCCTGCCACACCTACCTAACTTGCCAGGGTTTTGCTGGAAAGGTCAAGCAGCCAGTCTGTCCCAGAACATAAGGACTGGTTACTGTTCTCTTGTATACCAGCCCTGAACAACTGGTGTGTGGGCTGGTCTTCTCTGGGAGACATGGTATTTGATACTGTGCTAATTGGGTGGCTAGAAGAAAAAAGGAATGCGTTTTAAAGTGGCTCCTTAGAATTTTTTCTACAGCTGTGCCAAATATACATCTTGGCTGAATGATTATTAAAATTCTGTATTGGTCACGGCCAAACATCACTATAAGAGAACTAGTTGTTTGTGACACAGGAATGAGTGTGAAATCTAGCCAGAAAAAAAAAAAAAAAAAAAACTTTATCAAACTGTCTGAATTTTCCAAAGTTTGACATTAGGCAGGAATGGAACTTTCTTAGCACCATCAGTTGATTTACTGTTCCTATGGCATCTGCACGTTTGTAATACTAAGTAATGCTCATTTTTACCTGAGGTTGATGGAAGAGAATGTTGTCTTGTGGCTGCCCCTACCACTGAATATTATGTTCTAATAGTAAGATAGTGACTTAGGCCCATCTTCCTTAGTTCCTAGACTTTAAAAAATCTGGTTGATGATTCAGTTGTACACAATCCCTCTATCTCAAGCTTTGTGTACTGCAAGATGCGTTCTATTTTCAGAAGCACTTAAGATTTTTGCCATACTATTTCCAATCTTTTGCATGCCTATTTCAAAATTCCTAAAGACTTTTAAGCTTAAAGTTCTTTCAAAAAAAAAAAAAGTTCTTTCAAACTTATCTAGATAACATTTTTCTACTTACTGCGTTCTTAAACTTTCTGATTACAGAAGTGTTCAAAACTAACTGAAGTGCTTTCATCCTGTAACATATATACTTCAAATAACTGACAAGTGACATAATCTGCACAAAATGCTTACCTGTATTTGAAATTGATATATGCAAGAAATCCAAATGCCACGTTTGAACTACACAGCAGCCATCATGATCAGCTAAACAGCAGTCATTTCTGTGACCACCCAATTGTTTATCATGCACTGATTCAGGAATGCCAGGAAGTTTCATTCCATTGGTCTTAGGATGTGGTTGAAAGCACTAATATCGTCTTCATTTTTATTCATCTGAAGCTGACATAGCAATCCACCAGGGGTGAATGAAAATCTATTTTTGCCTATGCTCAGACAAGTTTTCCCAAGTTCCTTTTTTGTGGCCATTGATGTAAATCTTAGAAATATCCTTCAATATCTTTCAGCTGCTTACTGAATGCTCATTATGTATAAGCCATGTATTAGGCACCTTATATGGGTTTTCAATCTTCACAATCCAGTCAGTATTCATAGTTCTCTATTTTGCAGGTGAGGAAAGCAAAGCCTGGGGTGTCCTATTCTTCTGGTCTAGGTTGATGCATACATCTGACGTACAGAACTGAAAAAAAGCAAATCATGAACCCTGCAGATTCCAGCTAGCTGGTTTGCAAGACTGAACGAACTTTGGGTCTGCCTTTTCCAGACGTGGGGAAATGGGCACATTGGGCTTCAAACCTTTTATTTTTTTAAGATTTATTCATGAGAGAGAGAGAGAGAGAGAGAGAGAGAGAGAGGGAAGCAGGCACAGACAGAGGGAGAAGCAGGCTCCATGCAGGGAGCCCAACATAGGACTTGATCCCGGGACCCCAGGATCACACCCCGGGCCGAAGGCGCTAAACCACTAAGCCACCCGGGCTGCCCGCATCAAACCTTTTAATCTACTTTTTGGAAGAACTCGTCTTGCCCACTCTGCCTCAGTTTGCCAGCTATTATCTTATCTTCACTTCCTAGCAGTTTCCTTTCAACCTTCCATCATAGTTCCACAGTAGAAAAACTCAGGTGATCTTTCCTTCCCTCAGTCTGAATTCTGTGCCTTCTTCATGACTCAACACTCAATCTTATTTGTTTCTAATTCCCATGTCCCATATTCCATTTATGTATCTGTAACTATGAAGTATGCCATGTCTGCATCTCTGTGGTTCATTGACAGGCGGGCCTAGTCAAGTAAGTACAAACCAGTGATTGCAAAAGATAGGTTTCAACTATATGATACAACTATTTAGCTACATAAGGATAGCTATCATCCTTCTAAAGGTGTTGTACTGGTGCAGTCATCTTGAGAGCAAGAATACTCAAAAAAAAAAAATCACACAGAAGAAAACTAGAATTTAAAATATTACATTCAACAACTGCATGTTTCCTGGTTGTTTCTTTTGTATCTGCTGAAAATATCTATCAGTGTTTTATGTGCAGTTAGTGCTCACAAGTACTTGGCTTGGCTGTCCATGGCTTAGTATCAGGTCATTACAGGCTATATATAATAGGTAGGTGCTACTTAGTACCTTAGAGAATTTAGATATTCAACCACATGAAACAACTGAGATTAATGATAAAGTGACAAACAGTGAATAATACTATTATGAGTCAAGCATTACTCTGAGCACACTACATCATTTCATTCAAGAGTCACAATGAGGCAGGTGCTTTCTAAGAGACACTGTGGCTCGGCATTTAAGTCACACTCAAATCGCACAGCCAGGAAAGGAGCCATGACCTGGACAGAATGTAGCCAATGGCAGATGTGACCAGATGCACATGAAGAGAAATTACAAGTGAGAATGTAAGGTTAGTGCAGAATAGGATTTATAAGGGAAGGCGCCAAGTTCTTTGGTCATATACTAGTTTCAAATAATTAGCGTCTAAGATCGCATGTCCTAAAACAAAGGTTGATTTTGTTTCCTACTTACCTGGTGCTGTGTCCTTTCTCAAAAAATTTTAATCAAGCTACCACTTCACGTTCTATAACCTGGGTAAAGAGGCCCAATTTTATTAACTATAGAATTCTGAAATCCTAGAAGTGACACAACTGATAATGTCCAGGGCACAGACTAAGGACACATGAAATCTGCCTTTGACATAATCAAATGCTGCTCATCTTTCTTCCTATAGTTAAAGAGGTCTGGGAGAATATGATAAAGTAAAATAATACAAGTTTGGATTTGTCACAATGTGGACAATGAAAAACCCTGGCAGGTCCAACCTCTCTGGCTGACAGGAGCATGCTGGAAGGGAAGTTGTGGCCAACGCCTCAAGACCAGAGACTATTAGTGCAGATGGGAGGCTAGACCCCAGCAGCCCTGTGCTTTTCTATCAACATGCCATCACTAGTTCAAACAGTCCCTTACTAGGAGGATTTCCTCCTATTCCCCGAGGGAAACCAGGTTTTGATAGAAGAAAGTGCTTTGCAAATGACATGCTCTTTGCCCACTTTTAATGTAAGAAATTAATACGCACTTCACAAAATTGTGACACATGTAGTATGATAGAACACTGTGTTCCATACAAATTGGGGAATAGAGAACAAAGAACTGTGCATGCAAATACTGGTGGGTTGAGCCCGAAAAAGAAAGTTGTTCAAGTGAACCCAGACCAACAGATAACTATGGGTGCAGGTGACATGGCAGCTCAGCAAGCCCCACATCTCCTAAACAGCAGGGGAGGACAGCTCAATCTCATCACCCTACTTCAGAAACGTAGTTACATCCAGGTTAGACCTCCACAAACATGAGCATCCATATTATAGTCCATCTTTGGAAAACAGACTATTTGAAGGAAAACAAATCCAAATTGAAACTGTGTGGTTTCCAGAGCAATTTATTCATTAAAATCTATTCAATATGCCATCAACAGTTCTCCTGTGTGTATTGTGCTGATAAATAGACACTGAGAGGATTTAACAAGTTCGTCGTTTAATAAGTCTGAATTCATTTTCACCACATGGTATTGTACACGGTCATCTGTTGAAACAGATTTCTTTTTAACAGATCTTAGTTTAAAAAAGTCATAGATTCTGTGAGTTCTGTATAAACTGGTGGATAGTAAGTTATTTCCTTTGTTTTGACTTATAAGCCTCAACTTCACCGCAGAATAAAGAATGTAGGCCAAAGAAAGCATAATCGGTCACTCGTATAGAACAGTATTGTTTCTATAATTTGAAGCTTTCTGAATGGACGGGTTCAGGCCTGATGTAACTGTAAAAAGATTACTTAATGAATAGACTATATGGAAATTGTACAAAATGTTATTAACTTTAATCATTAATACCTTAAATAGCACTATGTTACTAATTGCTATTCAAAACCAAAAACCTGTTTTTGAATCCCTAAGAAGGTAGCATGTGTGCACAACCATGTACACAACCTTGTACTTAGGGGTGTGTCAATACATATTTCAACAGAAACTTTGGCTTTAGGAAAGAGTCACAAACATTTAAAATAATGGCTTTAATCGTCATTTTGAGTATACGGTAAGGGAAGTGTGCTTTAATTAAATATACATCATACCAGTGATGCTGGCAAGGTTGAGTTAATCCTAATGTTGATAGCTATAAAAACTAGTTTGTACATGACAAGACAATGAGAGAAAAAAGCAATCCCTTTGAAACAAAATTAAAAAAAAAAATGTTCACAGTGGTTTGTAATCAACAGTATGCACTTTATGACAATAACATGTACAGATTGAGCACCCTAGGGCTCTCTTTATATCCTAAAGAAAACGAGCATTTACATTATTCATGGGTTGAACTGAATTTTAAAAAGATCAATTGTACACTTACCCCTTAGACAGGATAAACTGTCCTGGGGTGTACAGCTTTAACACCATCATTAAAGTTGTTTGCAAAAGGAATACAGAATTAAAAAAACAAAACATTTTTTCTTGGGAGTGGAGAATCTTTCATTTGCTGTTATAACCAGCAAATGCCATTCATTAACTCAAAAAATGGAAGAGGGGACCCCACAAACACATTATTTGAGCAAGCCGACCAATACACATTACAGTTTTAAAAATGAAGGTTATATACTCTATGTTACAAGTCCCAACTAGGCAGTGTCAAAATGACATCTATTTCTTTGCTTGCTTTGTGATCATACCCCTTGGAGGTGTTACAGGTCTCGTGGCATTCGGCTTCTTTTTCTCTGCAGGCTTTAAAATCTGCAAAGATTAAAAGATAGTGCAATTTTAAGAAATAGTCTCAACCCAAAATCTTAAGATTTCTTAAATCTCACTCAAATCTTTTGTTTAGAAAGGTTTCTGATTGTTTAAAACAGACCCAAGAACTCTCAAAGTCCCACTAACATATTAACAAACCAAGCTAACATGTACACATTTTGGTAATAAATGCTATGATGAACAGATGAAATACATGGACAAATTATTTGGCCTCTGGATAAAATGACAATTTTCTGAAGTCAGATCTTGTAGTATCTCTAGAGCAGTGTTTTTCAAACCCATAGGGAGCCCTCTCACAATCGCTGGGAGTTGCAAGTTTTCCCTGATAGTTGGTAAAACAACATTTAATTGACTTCAGTGGCTTTATGATTATGATTGGGCTAGCTTGAAATTGTACAAATTTAATCATAATAAGAGAATGAGAAAAAGATTCAGACAGACTTTACATGTAAATGATACTTTTGTGCCAAGTGAGGGCCAAATAAATGATGTCACGGTGAATCAACGAGTCTTATAGAAATTACAAAGAAGTGATGGGAAAAGAGTAATCACACAGCACATCTGGCATGTGGCAGTTAGTTCTACTCTAATTTTAGCTGAACATTACACTGACATTTTAAGTTTTAGATTTATAGTAAAAGAACTATAAGCACAAGGAGCCAATACTTTTTTTTACCCCACTTAAATAATGTAAAAACAGTTAAATTCAACATGGCAGCTAAGGTTCTCTGACAATTTCCCCCCCTCTTAAAAGGCAGTTCACTCATTACTGAATTAGAACTAACACTTGTATGGGAAAATAAAAACTTAGTCTACTCAACATAGATGAACAGTAGGCAGAAAACAGCAATTTCTAAAAAAAAGTCAGTAAAATTCAGCCTTAACAGTAGGAAACAATGTTGAAAGCATCATCTACCTGAAAAGAACACATTAGAGTTTCGTCCACACTCATCATGGCACCTGCATTGTCAAACTCTCCACAATAATTGGGTGCAGAAAACAGAGTGACCAACTGCCTCTTTGCAAAAAATTCATATCCATCTTCAACCACCTTGGAGAGAAAACGTTTTCAGTATAAGTAGGTGTAAACTGCAGGTGAGCAAAACTACTTTTCAGTTTCCCATTGAGTCTGATATCCTATAGGTCACTTGCAGAGACATTTTGTATGAATAAGCAATACCTACCCACTAAAATCAACAAGGAGAATCTGTGCTCACACACATGCTCTTAAGTGTACATGTAAAATTCAAAATCAATACCTGATGGGCTCTACATATAAGATCCAAATCATGCTTATGGAGAAATTTTGCAACCACTTCTGCACCAAATGTGAAGGACACTCCTCTGTCATTTTCACCCCAGCCTAAGACATCTTTATCGGGGTCAGACCACAAAAGATCACAAAGAAGACCTTGATCTGGTACATCAGTTGGTCGCATAATTCGCCGAATCTGCTCCATAGATTGAAGATCTGGTGATAAACCTATTAAATGGAAAAAAAAAAAAAAAGAGGAAGAAAATAGAACTTTAATATTCCATTTGCTTACAGAGATACTCCATGAGTCTAACATGGAAAGCTTAAACCTATGGCTATATTTTCTTATTAAGCTTTGGTTAGAAAAACAACTTTGAAAAAGCAATGCAATTTATCATATGCACCAATCTACAAGGCACAGTATGCTTAAACGGTATATGGAATCAGTTACCTCAACATACAGAGCTCTATAAAATTAAAATCTAGTGATTTATTAGACAACCACTCCTCAACTCCTTTGATGATAATAATGAACAATTGTACATTCTAGATTGCCAACCATTTGTAATGACTGTGTGTAGAGGGTGCAGATACTCAGGTGTGATGTAGCTTTCTAGGAAATTTGTGCTGTCCAAGGACCATCAAGTCTATCAGACCAGCTCAGATGCAGCTGACTTTCATCTGAATTTAAAATCACATGCCCAGGGATGCCTGGCTGGCTCACTGGGTGGAGCATGCAACTCCTGATCTTGGTGTTTTAAGTTTGAGCCCCATGTTGGGGGTAGTTTTTACGTTAAAAAAAAAAAAAAAAAAAAAAAAAAATCACATGCCCAGCTCTACCAAACCAGTTGAAATACAGGAGGGCAGGGATAACTGCTTTATTAAAATACATTCATTGTATTGGCTCTTTGACAGTTGTCTAATTTCTGACCACAGGCAACAAGAAATCCTTTTCGCAATTACTATCTTAATTAATTATGTCATACAAAGCACAACCACTGAGAAAAATAAAATCACTTTTAAAATCCAAGTCAGAAAAATTTCTGAAAGGAGAGGATGAAAAACAGATCAAGGAAAGTCTACTCACATTTTCAGTATTCTGGAGGATCTAGGATACAGCACATTAATTGCTCTTCATTTTATATTTAAAAACACTTTCTGCTCTATTTTCAAGTCAAACTGTTACAGAGCCTAGAATTCCCTGTAACAAATCAATTTCTTACTTTAGATTTCTATCCAAATGATCCTGGATGCACCAGAGTGGACCCATGATGTAGCACATCAATAAAAGAGAACCCTGACAGAGAAGTCATCCCAATGACAACTCATAAATGTCAAAGTGTATATACCCTTCAGAAGGGAACAAAATCTATCTGGAACTAAAATCAGCCCACATACCTCCATGACAGCAGAATATCTTCTCATCCACGATGGCTGCTATCGGTAAACAGTTAAAGCAGTCTGTGAAAGTTTTCCATAGTTTAATGTTATATCTTCTTTTACCTGTGAAAATTTCAGGGTGGTTAAAAAGAGACTGGTGTTCTGCAGGTTCATTCTCTCAGGACTTCTCCCCAAAATAAGGGGCTAATTACTTTTTAAGTAAACAAGAACTATGCTTTTATTAAAAATTCCCTGAAGGGTAGGTTTAACAGAACTAGATCTACTTTAAAATCCCATAGAGGTTTGAAATCAGAATCCTAAAGGTAATAACTAAGGATTATCATTAACCCCCAATCATCATTTGGTAGCACCAACTCTGGAATCTAAGTTGTCTGTTTTGTCTAATCTCAACCCACAGGCAATTATGAACAGCTTATGCATGTGCCATTACCATCTTCCTTCTGAGGAAGCTTCATAAAATTAACACTCATTCCATCTCCCACTATCAATAGCCCACTGGTACCAGATCAACTCCTAGACCTACACACCCTAGAAGGTACAAACGAGTATAAGGGAATATAGATTGCTTACTACAGACACTCCAGGATAACTTCCTAACCCTGCCATAAATGCTCAGAATGTCCCCCAGAAAAACAATGTTATAGGGTGGTTATATTTCCCTTACCAGCCCCTATATTCCTTGCATTCTGGAGTCATAGTGTGATTTAGACAAAAGCAGGACTCTAAGGTACTGTTTTCATTTATGTTCTGAGTTTAAAAACCTACTCATAAATTCTGGAAGCACAAATCTGTCTGAATTGGGTTGAGAACGGCCCAATTGTTGGGTGCCTTTCTCCTGTACCCTCTGTACCAGAAAAATCAAAGATCAAAGCACAATCTTCATTCCTAAATCCAAGTTTGTCCTTCGACTCCTCTCCTTTCTTATTCTAGGGACATCTACAGGTTTAAAGCTCAATCTCTTAGAAAGTCCATCAGTCCATCCTGCTGGCCCAAGCAGCAGGATCCTGAACCACACCTTCCACTCTACTGCCAATCAGCTGGGTATGGAATTTAGCACAGAGTTTGGAATGTAATACAAATTCAAAAAAAACGTGACTTCTACCTCTGTGTTGGAAGACTTCCTTTCTTACTAATAATTCGTATTTTTCTATGACTGGGTATAACTCTCACCATGGTTCACCCTGTTTTGTACTTCTTTGGAGGTCAATAATTCACTAATTCCTTATCTTTCTTCACTGGAGGGTTCTGGAAACCAAACAGCATTCCTCTCTATAAAAGGCTGAAAGGGAACCTGTACACAATCACCACCTCCAATTTTCCAACAATGATAAAATAACAAGGGTGGGCTAATCCTAACCTCCATTCATAAAAGTGATTTGGTTCCATCTCCCATTTTCCACAGAAGCTTATCTCTGGAAGACCATCCAATGGCTAAGGACTCGCTTGGATTCTTCCTTTGCCTACATGTTGCATTTGCCAGTGCTGATAAATCCTCTTCCTTCTTGAAGTCTGTCTGCTTTGCTCCCTGATTCTTTACTAATGCAATACACTCCAGCTTGTCTTGCCGATTCCTCTATCCTTATTGGCTCCTTCAACAAAAAGTAGGATTTTTCCTCCTGTTGCCTCTGAGCTTCTTTCTTTTCTTCTTTCTTTCCTTCCTTCCTTTCTCTTCCTTCCTTCCTCCCTCCCTCCCTTCCAGACACAGAGAGAGAGAGAGAGGGGGGGGGGGGGCAGAGACACAGGCAGAGGGAGAAGCAGGCTCCACAGAGAACCTGACGTGGGACTCGATCCAAGGTCTCCAGGATCATGCCCTGGGCTGCAGGCGGCGCTAGGCGCTAAACTGCTGTGCCACAGAGGCTGCCCTCTGAGCTTCTTAACTAAGTCTTAGAGTCCTGCTTTCTGTACTCTCTACACTTCCTCTCCAAGGCCACTTCAGACCAGAAGGAACATCTGGCTCCAGAAAGGTTTAGTCTGGATAACTGCCAAGATCTTTTCAAACTTCCAAATCCAGGGATTCTGAGCCAGATCTCCTAATGCAGTTTCCTATTACTACAGATCAGACAGCTCTGGTTATCAGAAAAGGATAATACATATTCACATTTTTTCTAACAACAGATACTCCAGCTTTTCTAGGACTACGTTTTTGTTTTTAAAGATTTTATTCATTTGACAAAGAGAATGCGACGCCTGTGCACACATAAGCAGGGGAAGGAACAGCAGAGGGAGAAACAGGCTCTCCAACAAGCAGGGAACCTAACGCAGGGCTCAATCCCAGGACTGTGGCACATGACCCAAGCTGAAGGCAGACACTTAAGTGCCCCCCAGGACTGCACTCTTTATATAAAGTTAGGGTGGGGGCAGAGAGAGAAACTGTAGTACAGAAGAGTGCGTGTTATACTTGTGAAATAAGCTTATCACTTAAAGCAGTGGTTTTAAATTGTTCCATGAAAATCTACATTTTAATAAAGCTTTTCATTAGAACTTAAAATTTTAATTATCAACAGTTTTTTTGAAGTCTGTAAGCCATTAATTGAAAGCCATTTCTGTCAAGATGCCTTTCTGCCCACAAGTAGATTGTATGGCAAGTTATACCTGCCTGATGGGGGTGAAGGGAGCTTGAGCAGAAGGTTAATCAGTAAGTCTTGATGACCAAACAAGAACCAATGCTGACCATCTAAAATAATTTTTAAAGTTTCCTGCATTAAAAAAAAAAAAAAAAAGTTTCCTGCATTAAAAAGAAGCTGAATACAATGTCTTGAATATCCTCACACTTGGATATATGTCACAACAAAGAGATCATCTGGATTTGAGTTTCATCAATGAAAACATCAACGTACTTGCTAAACAGTGTATAAAAGGAATCTGCTCTAAAAAGTAGCATCTATAGCAAGTATCCAAAACACAATTTATAGGGGTACCTGGGTGGCTCAGTGGTTGAGGATCTGCCTTCAGTTCAGGTCGTGATCCCGGTATCCTGGGATCGAGTCCCACATCAGGTTCCCTACAGGGAGCCTGCTTCTCCCTCTACCTATGTCTCTGCCACTCTGTGTCTCTCATGAGTAAATAAATCTTAACCCCCCCACACACACACACACAATTTATAAAACTTGTTGCCTCTCATTTCACTACCTTAGGAGTAATAACTGCTTTACTGGTACTTCTGATAGACTCATTGTCAAAAATCAAATCTTCCTTGAGGCACCTGGCTGGCTCAGTCGGTAGAACATCTGACTCTTGATCTTGGGGTGGTGAGTTCAAGCCCCACATTGTGTACGGGGATTACTTAAAAACAACAACAACAACAAAAAAAAACCTTTCTGGCCACAGACTCAATTGCCCTAGTCAGTTCAGAACCCATCAGATTTTTCTTTGGTGATCCCTTCCCATCTCATCTTACCAGCTGGGTGTTAGGGCCTTAGACAAGGCAAACATACAACTGGCAGAGGGTGAGATTAAGAGAGTGAAGTCTAGAAATATAATCTTTCTAGTAGTGCATGTCTAACAAATGATCTAGCTGAACACATCTATATGGAACAGAGATGGAAAAACAGCACACTACAGGTTATGACTATAGTCTAGGGGAGGACCACAGGGACAATTCTTAACTGGTCTTATTATCATCACTGGCAAATGCAGTAGCTTGAATGAATTCCTTAACCACCTCTCTCCCCCCAGCCCAAAGCTCCTCCTAGCAGAAATGGTAAGCACAAAAGAAGGGTAAGGGTAAGGACTCAAACCCTTTTCTTTAAACATTTTATACTTATTAAACAACACTACAAAAACAAAATTCCACCTAAACTGGTAATTTTTAAAGCTTTAAGAATCTTCAGCTTTTTTTGTCAACTACCAACCCAAAGTGCACAACAATCCAAAATGGGTTGTAATATGTATAAAATAGTATACAAATGATTTTTTCGTTTTATAATTTTGCTTTCTCCTTTCAGCACATTTTAGGATAGTAACTGCTGTTTGTCCTGGGTACACATGTGCCAGAAGGAAAAACAAAAACAAAACAAATCACAAAATTTAAAAACCAGTTATTTATATATTTCCAGATATCATTTACATGAAATTACCTAGAAATCTACAGACAGAAAACAGGTTAGTGTTTGCCTGGGGCTGTGGTGATAGTTGCACAACCCCATGAATTTACTAAAAATCACTGAACTGTACACTTAGACAGATTTTATGGAATGAAATTATATCTCAATAAAGTTGTTAAAAACAGATTTGGACAGGTTCTCAGAGTTGTACTAAAAATTAGTTCAACAAAGATATTAAAGAAGCCACCACTGCAATCATTACTTCTTAATCAAATAGTCACATCATAAAAGAAACTAGGGCATTATTATATATACCGCAGTGGCAGTGTTATTTTTCTAACCTAAGAAAAAACAAGTTTATGAAATAGAAAACGACAGATTAAACATTTTATCTAAATGCTCATGTATCCTAACAAAATATTTGCCGTTTTACGATCAAGTATTTCAGTTTGAGGAAATCTTCCTTAGATGTAGAAAGTACTTACATTCATCGTAAAATCCATAAATTCTATTGATGCTGGCACATTCATGGTTTCCTCTGAGAAGAAAAAAATTCTCGGGATATTTGATTTTGTAAGCCAGTAAGAGGCAGATAGTCTCCAATGACTGCTTCCCCCTGTCCACATAGTCCCCAAGAAACAGGTAGTTGCTTTCTGGCGGGAAACCACCGTACTCGAAAAGTCGAAGCAAATCATAGTATTGCCCATGGATATCACCTAGAAGCAAGAGTTCTGTTACACAGTGCCCTCATACTATTGTTTAATCCACCAAAAAAATTTTGGAAACATTTTTTAAACATACACTGCATAACGGGATTGACCTCTAATAATGAAGAGTTAAATTTGACAGCTAACACTAATTTCCAATCTTCTATCATATTTTAGTTCAATTCAGCTTAATAACAATTTTAAGCATATGTTTATGTCCAGAATCTCACAGACAACTCAGTTAATTAAGAATTAATTTTGTGGAAAGGATTATTAATGCCCAGGTAGGCCTTCTTGCTAAGTAACATGGCTTTCCTTTCAGGTTGGTTGTTCAATATCAGATCTCTGGCAGCTCAGTCTGCAGGTTCTGTGTCAGTAGAACTGCTGCACTGCTAGTGTGACCCAGACCTGTGTGAACAAAGGTACACACACCACACGCCCAAATTCATTCAGCTCTCAATATCTCCCTGCTACATAATGCCATAGAGTTTACTTTAAAAATAAACATATAAATGTTATCAATATAGTCAAATATGCTAAAATATTTAGCATTACTCAGATGAATTTCAGTTTTTATACAGATTATCTCTATCATGTAGAAACAGACTACAAAACAGTATCAAAGGAGGTCTATTTTTTAAGCATAATGTTTTGCTTTAAGTGTAAATGTAATTCACATATATTTATATAGTTCAGACCTTTTATTAGCTCTCCATTCGGTGTCGTTTCTTTCTGATGCAATGTTTAAATTACTTTAGTGAAATAGTTTTTAGAAAATCTGAAGCACATCTAAGTAAACTAAGTCCATTAGAAATATTTATTCTAAAGTTAAAATTATTTAATTTTAAGTAGTCCCAGGTTATTCATAAATAGCAAACAATTCTGCTGGCTAATACAAGGACATCTATATATCCTCAAGTCACTCAATCAATTGCGTAACCAAAGGCAACTGTTCATGTGCCAAAACCTACCACATATTTTGAGTGGTGCTTCAAGTTCTAGTAGGATAGGCTGACTGAGAAAGATCTCTCGGGACTTTAAGCACAGTCCTCGGATTTCATTTTCCTGTAGCTGGACATTCTTACCAGGCTTGGACCCTCTCACTGTAGGGAGAAAAACTCCAGTTAGTCAAATGAAGTCAAGATACAATTTAACATAAAAATTATCTGAAAAGGCACAAGTTTTAATAAGGAGGAGGCAAAAACAGTTTAACCGGCCTGACTTTATTTTTGTAACACTTCTAAAGAATATGGTTTGTTTGTTTGTTTGTTTGTTTGTTTATTTATTTATTTATTTATGATAGTCACAGAGAGAGAGAGAGAGAGAGAGAGGCAGAGACACAGGCAGAGGGAGAAGCAGGCTCCATGCACCGGGAGCCTGATGTGGGATTCGATCCCGGTTCTCCAGGATCGCGCCCTGGGCCAAAGGCAGGCGCTAAACCGCTGCGCCACCCAGGGATCCCAAGAATATGGTTTTAATGCCTAATTATAATTGTAAAATCTTAGATAGGATTTTATTTAGTTGCATCTTCTATAACAAATTAAGACTTCTTACAGTATCCTGAACAAAGGGCCACACACTGTGTATGAATATTGTTAGAAAGGCATTCTTTTGCTACTTGCTGAAATCAGACCTGCTGCGGCACAGCCCAAGGCCTCAGTTTTGCATCCAAGCCACACAATCGGCCTTGTTCACCTATAGCCTGCCCACCAGACCCTCTCTTTCTGCCCCCAATCTTGTCTACTCTTCTCCAGCCTTACAAATGAATTAGTAGGGGGATCCCTAAGTGGCTCCGCAGTTTGGCGCCTGCCTTTGGCCCAGGGCGCGATCCTGAAGTCCCGGGATCAAGTCCCACATCGGGCTCCCTGCATGGAGCCTGCTTCTCCCTCCTCCTGTGTCTCTGCCTCTCTCTCTGCCTATCATAAATCAATCAATCAATCAATCAATCAATCTATCTTTAAAAAAATAAATGAATTAGTAATTGTAGAATAGATTTCAGAGATTGTCATGTTACTGAGTTGATTCTATGGATTCTTGTTTTAAAATGTGAGATTGCGGGATGCCTGGGTGGCTCAGCAGTTGAGCATCTGCCTTTGGCTCAGGACATGATCCCGGAGTTCCCGGATCGAGTCCCACACTGGGCTCCTGCATGAAGTCTGCTTCTCCTCCTTCTGCCTTTTTCTCTTATGAAAAACAAACAAAGAAAGACTGGAAGAACACCTGGATGACTCGGTTAAGTGTCAACAATTAAAAAAAAAAAAAAAGACTATTTATTTATTCATGAGAGAAACAGAGGCAGAGGTGCAGAAACATGGAGAATCAGGTTCCTCACAGGGAGCCCGATGTGGGACCTGATCCCAGGACCCCGGGATCACGCCCTGAGCTGAAGGCAGAGCTCAACTGCTAAGCCACCCAGGTGTTCCTAAGTGTCTGACTCTTGATTTCAGCTCAGGTTGTGATCTCAGGGTCATGTGATTGAGCTCCGGGCTCAGTGCAGAGTCTGCCTAAGATTCTCTCTTCCTCTCCCTCTGCCCACCCCCCCGCCATGTGTGTATCTTCTAAAAAAAATTTAATAAAAAATAAAAAAGATTGAATGCTCAGAACCTTCCCCCGACCAGTGTTTTTCAGAGGATGATTGGTATTTCAAGAGTTCTCTGAAAAAATTTAAGTGTTGTTTGCATTTTATTGAAACACACTTTAGGCTCATTGTACATACTGTACATGTTTGCTCTGCAATCTCTGCGATTGCATCTGTGAATACGATTATGCCTTTAGAGGGCAAAGGATGTCAGTGAGTGCTATAAGAAAGGTTTCTTAGTAATCTGAACAGATACAAAACAAAACAAGAAATAGAATAAATAAATATTGGTACAGCACTAGGTGTTGCCCACATCCGACCACGCTTGAGGTCTACTCCCCATCAAAGTAAAGCACTCCAGCCCTGTAACAGTTCATTTATCAGCAGGTAGGCAGGAAATGAAATTTTCTTTCTTTTCTTTTCTTTTCTTTTCTTTTCTTTTCTTTTCTTTTCTTTCTTTCTTTCTTTCTTTCTTTCTTTCTTTCTTTCTTTCTTTCTTTCTTTCTCTTTCTTTCTTTCTTAAGGTTTTATTTATTCTGAGAAAGAGCGAGAGCGTGCGAATGAACAAGCAGGGGGAGTGGCAGGGGCATGCTCCTCGAGGAGGGAGAAGCAGGCTCCCAGAGGAGCAGGGAGACAGATGTGGAGCTCGATCCCAGACTCTGGATCATGACCTGAGCCTAAGGGAGATACTCAACCAACTGAGCCACTCAGGTGTCCCAAAATGAAACGTTCTGTTTTGATTCCAGTTGTAGCAGATTAGACAGTCACTAAGTACTGCTTAAATAGCACTGAATTGCTAATATCTTAGCTTTACAGTTATGAGGTGGTCTGCTTGATGGTAAGGTATGGTTAAATACAGGCAGTGATTATCTTCAACTTGTAATCAGTCTTACTTCTCATTCTGTATAAAAGATTTATAAAAGCAGACATTCTATGAATTAGAACTGAAGCAAAAACATAGGACCAGACTAAATATAGAATGTTAGGTTCTAACATCCTTCCATCATGAAACCTAATATAAAATGATTCTGTTTCAACAAAACCACAAAATCTATCAGATTAAATTATTGTTGATAATTTAAATTTTATCAGTTTGGGAGGCTTTATATTTAACTTACAAAATCATTCAGCTTAATAACTAAACAAATTCAAAGCAGTAAGTTTAACTGGTTTGTATCTAGCTTTGTTCTGTAAAAATCTTATTTTACAGAGTGATAAAAATTACAAATAAAAAACCTGATGCTTGTTGATAATTTTTCCTATTAAAAATGGCTGTGTCCATTTACTGTCTAAGGCAAAGTCATTCTTCAGCCTGAATAGCCACCAAAACCCTGAGTTCTCTGAAGAAAACTGCTTTGTTTTTTGAGATTGTTTTGTTTTTTAAGATTTTATTTATTCATGAGAGACACAGGGGCAGAGACATAGGCAGGCTCCTCATCGGGAGCCTGATAGGGGACTTGATCCCAGGATCATGATCTGAGCTGAAGGCAGATGCTCAACCACTGAGCCACCCAGGTGCCCCAAGAAAAAGGTTTTGAACAGAAACCGAACACTATGTATCCTTCAATGAAAGACAATAAGCAAGAAAAGATGACAGGAGGAAAGGGCCAAACTCCTGAAGCACATAATAAAGAGAAAATGTTGAGAGAGCAGTGGAACTGGGAGCCAGCCCCAAGTTTCTGTACTGGTTTTATAGTCTTGAGCAAATCACTACTTTGGACCCCAAAATATGTAACTAAACTATCATCAATCTCCTTCGAATCAAAATATTATGAAATGAGAAGCAACAAAGATGAAAGCAAAGTAATGATAATTTTTGAGGGAAGATATGAAACACACATCTATAATACTACAGAGCAACTGAGCAATAAAAAAATGTTTTTTCCAGAACCACAGTAATTTTGTCTCCTAACACACAGCAGAGAATTCAAGAAACACTCCTGTCAGAAAAGACAGTAGGATTCCTGCTTCACTGGCCAGAAAACCCCAATCATTAGCAATTATACCACAAGCTTGGGCAGACTGCCCAGCAGGAAACTTTATTTTTGGCTAGGAGGGGACTCCTAGAAGCTTCTGGTTTTCAATCTCAATCTTTCTCAGCAGAGCCCCAAACTTGTGAATGAATAGTCCACTTTAAGTCTTTTAGGAGAGTATACAATAATTAATCTACACCTATATGTAACAAAGGCTGTACTTTTTATATGAATGCTATATTAAATCAATGCCATCAGATTAAATCAATGTTGCTAATATAAATTTTACCAGTTTTGGAGGTTTCCCACTACCACCTTTAGACAATAGTTTGTGATAGTTTTCTTATTTTGTTTTCCTGTTGGTCCTCTGGAGTGTACAGGTAAGTTAAAAAGCAATATTGCTAACAAAAATTATTCTTAATGTGCAATAAGGATTAAATGCGGTTTTTCTAGAACAAATCAAGATTTTGTACCTGAGGAACAGTGCTCATTAAATACAAAGCTTCTTAAATTCCCTACAATTAGCTCAAGCAATAAAATTATGAAAACAGACACCACCAACACCATCATCTACCAATTGGCAAATACCTGCTCATCCTTCAAGACTGCTTATATATTACTTTGCCCCGCAGAGCCTCTCCTATAAGCTTACTTTATGCTTTCTGAAATGCTTTCACAACACCTGGAAACTACTCAGGGCACACATACTTTGTATTGTAAATGCCATTTTGCTTCCACCTATTCATCTGGACGCTCTGGTAGACTAAGTAAAACCCAAGACTACATGACTGGCTCTGCAGTGTACATGTCCTTGGCCATTATGTGGCAGATGCTCAAAACTTGTTGTGTGAATGAAATCTGGATAAATCTCCAAGTACTGATGACTTGTGATATTAGAATTAAACATGTATTCTGGACTACATACTTTTAATTAGCAAAAAACCGGTGTCTGTGCTTTAAAATTAAAAAAAAAAAAAACAATAGTGTCATTTTCCTATCAGCCTTTAATAGAGCATTTTTCTAGTTGCAAAAATTTAGGACTAATCTTAAATTTCAAGTTGAAGATGATTTGGCTAACAATTAGAAGATTTCATAATGGGTATTAGCAGCCCCAAAACACTAGATATTTCGTAAAAATGGCCATATTGGCCAATAGCACATAAATCTACTTCACTATTTTCAACGTTCCATCCAATAGAATTACTTACAAGTTGTAGCTAACATTTATCAAGCACTCATCATGTGCTGGGCACTGCACTAGAGGGTTTTACATTGCCACTTAATCCTCACAACAATCCTATGAAGTTAGGCTCTGTCACTTCTGTTACAATCTGGGAGAGGTTCAGTGACTTGGTCCAAGGTCACAGAGCTTATAAGGACACCAGGCCCCACCGAACTAGGTCTAGTGGTGCTTCCACTATACTATTACCCTCCCAGCTAAGGATTTGTTCTTTACCAAAATCCTAATATATGGTCATTGCTTCCTAAGAAAATTCTGAGACAGGATAGAAAATCACAAAGCATCCTTACCAATGAGAAGCATTAAATCAGAACTAAATTAGGCAATCTGTTTAAGACTGTCAATACTTATTAACCATGCTTCAAACATTGAACAGAATAGTTGCAGAGTATCTACTATGTGCCAGACCCTCTGGACGCTGGTGATACCCTGGTAAACAAAATGGACAAGAATCTTGTCCTTTTCTTGTGGAAGACACAGAAAATTAAGAATAGGTAACTGCAGCTTGTTACAAATGCTTGACTACAACTATCCTTCCATCAAGATTATAAAACTAAAAGTTCACCTTAAGGGGATCTTCAATACCATTAAAAAGACAGAGGCTTTTATTTTTTATTTTTATTTTTTTTTAAGACAGAGGCTTTTAAAATAAAAACATCTCCATTTTATCACTAGTAGCTACAAAGAAAATTACAGTGTAGCTCTACTCAATAAACATTAGTCAATACTTACCTTGAGGTTTAAAGCCCTCCCTGTGGTTCTGTGTGCAACGGGAGAAACATGCACACAAAGGAGACCCTTAGTGGGAAATTCAAGAGTGGTCACATGTTACCTTCCTAATTAGTAGCTGCGCTAGTTCAAATTGTAAATATGAAGTTCTTTCAACAATTGCCAAAGGAATCCAAAATATTTCGACAAGAAAGAATTCCATTTTCCAGATGGAAGTGTTTCTCATAAATCCAGTTGTTAGGCATTGCATGGAAATCAGTAGGCACTGTAAACGTGTAGGTTAGTGATCAAGACATTCATATACCAATTTAGAACTTTACGACTTTTGAGTAAAAACCTTTATCTGACTAGAAAGATTCAGAAAAGTGAATTATAGCTGTTAACAGCAAAGGCTGTTCTGTAGAAACTTATTTATCTGGCAAATCATGAACACGAGCACATGATAGAAGCTTCCAGTCAATTTATCAAAAACAAACTGACAAAAAGTTGAAATAATAAAAGAATATTTTCAGTGATTATTTGCAATGCCAGTTTTTTCTCATAAGCAACACTAACTTTTCTGACAGCCTGGCCAAAAGCAAAACAAATGAAAACTATGCAAGGAAATAAGACTTTGGGATTATTTATGAATAATAAAAAAGTATTCTTCTTGCTCCTTAATTAAAAGTTCCTTAATTGTTAGAAGAAAGTCTTATTAAAGGAACAGTACACACAAAAAGAAAAGTTCCAGATGAATTATAATGAGATTTTAGAATCTAAAAATGGCACAACCAGCGTAAAAATAAGCCAACACAGACTTTGCAGTTTTAGGATAATCTTATTAAAGTAGGTGGTAATCTTCAGACTACTGCACACCATATTCATTTCAGTGACAGAATCAATAAATAACCTTCCAATATATGACAGATTTTGGAAGACCTCAAACCAAGACAAACAGTGAATACCTGCAGCATTAAATCTTTTCCACAAACAACTGAGTTCTTTTCTACAAAAAATATAAACCACAAAAATGTTATCAAGAATCATATGGTTTCACTGTAAAGTTATCAGCAGGAAGACTTCCCACTTTGAGAGCATCTGAATTGTTTCCTCGCCACACACTCCCTCATTCTTGACTTTACTAACTGCTGGTGCTATACTTTGTGCATTTTTTTATTGAAGTATGGGTGACACACAATGTTACAATGGTATATACTTTGGACATTTAGAGGCGATAGCAATTTTCTCAAGACAAATATTCAGGATGTAGTTAGAAAACACTATCTCCTGCTCTCCAAGTACCTGGAGTTTTCTACACCTACTGTGAAACCAGTTTATTGCAAAATGTTTCTTTTCTATTCTAACAACCCATTTTGATAAAATACCACTGAAGAGACCTGAGGTCTGACCCTTCATTTTAAGAGTAATTTTCATTTTCGTAAGGCTTAATATCAGTTGACACTCATTCTGGGCGCCAGCAAACCCTAGAGTAGTGGAGACACTGGAGGTTTCAGGTAAATAATTAAGACCTATAAGTAAATCATCTGTTCTTACATGCTCTGGATACAGGAGTCTGATCCTAAAACTCAGTAATTCATCCCAGAATTCCATTAACTCCAAAAATATAAAATCCTTCCCTATTCATCTTGAATGAGACTTCCAGTTTTAAAGCAATTCACATCAGAATAAGGTCTCCTTCCCATTTCAATCTTTAATGTCTTCTAATTGCCCTCATTGTAAATGAAGTTAATGTGAAGTGGGTATAAAATCATTATCAATCCCTGCCCTGCTTCAGGATCAGTAATCCTTACCTACCTCAAGTACACTGACAGGCACAGGCACATAATTTGCAGAACAGGTCGAAGATTATAGGACTGCAGTCTCAAAGCCATAAAACGATTTCACCAACCAACCTCTACTTTGACAACAGATTACTAATGCTTGACCCAGCACTGCCTCTATTTCACCAGCTGGGGAGAAGGAAAGCCTGGCCTCTGCTCTCCTGGCTTACATTTCCTCAAGCACATGATGACACAAGCCACCAACCTGTTAGATTTCACTGACGCCCCTGCTACTGACAAACAAGGGGGCACTTCAGGCATAAGGAGAGTAATCCTTTCCACGCTGTGGTTTAGGATTAGTGCAAGCTGCAGATCATGTCTCTCTTAGGAAAAGAGGATGAGGCCTACTACTGATATGCTGCAAGGGGAGGAAAGAGCAGGAGGCATTGAAACACAGACTTCTTGTAAATAAGGAAATTAGTAACATAAGCTTTGACATTACTGTCTTTATCAACAAAATGTCCTATGATAATTGCTCAAGAAAAGCCTAATTGTCAAAATTATCTGACCTATTAAAAAATCATTTCAGAAGTCTTATTAGAAAAGATTACTTTTGTTTTCTTTGATCAGATTTTTATCAATGCTTGTTGTTTTGCCATCATGCTTGTCCTTTGTATGATCTTCAAGACCAGGCACTGCTGCTTTTTTAACATTAGAATATAAATGTTTCATATTACACTAAAAAGCTAAATACATGGGTCACTTAATTTTATAGTTTCGAAGTATCTGAACACTATTTTCAGATGAACTCTTACACAGAGGATTAAGGTAGGAAATGCTTTCTGAGGGCCAAGGCAGAAGTCACATTTAAATCACTGAGGTAAGGAGAACAATTATGCAGAGCCTGACAAGGTCTTGCAGTTTGACAATGGTCATCTTCAGAGCAAAGATGCTTTTTGCAAATCAGGAAGTGAAATAAGTTACACTGCCTGCTGTGCAAGAAAAGTACTAGCCATCTCTCTGAGTCAGGTCACTTACAAAGTCAAAAACTGCCCTCTCACTTTTCTCCAACACGGTAGGAATATCAGACCAAATCAACAGCAGGCTTATTTTCTCTCAAAATCTCCCAACTTTAATAGTATAGTTATTAAATAAATGAACATTAGTTAAACTGAGTTTCAAGTTTTATCATCAGTGAGGCAGAGCTTGGATAAAACTTCCAAGGTGGGTCACCTAAGTGACCTATATAATCTTCACTTAAAAACAAAAAAAAACAAAAAACAAAAAAAACTTCACTTAAGAAAAAACTACTTAAGTTTAGAGTAGCAAAGAATTTCATAGCTACATTCCAAATCAACACACTGTTAATTTCTTAAGACCTCACTGAATTGCCTTTTTGGTACTGTTACCAAGCCACTTTTCAACTAAGCTTGTACAGTCTTAAAAGACCATTCTGAACATACAAAAAAGATCACAAAACTCATATGCCATTTTGATATACTTACATTTTAATTAAAATTCTTAGGGAAAAACATTTTGGGGGTATTTAAAATCACAAAATTTATTATCAACATCTTCTAACATGGATGTGTGTGTGTCCCCTCAATGGATCATCTTCAACCATTTCTCTGCCAAATTAACATTGATGAGAAAAAAGCAAATCTGAAGTATACAGTATTGTGCAGTAAGCCCATTCTGGAGGCATTAAAATGCCATGCTTTATTAATTTCAATGAAAAATGAAATATAAAAGAAAAATTCTAGTTTTCAAGTGCAACCGAACACATAAAGAGGAACTATTAAGAAATGATTAATCTCATTTTAGATGATTCATCAAGGTAAATCTCTTAGCATGATTTAAAAAGTAAGATTAAAATGAACAAATCTGTTATGTGAATGCAGAGTTATGGGCAACACAGTAAAGTTAATAAGACTTAGTTTTAAAGTTCTGATTATTCAAATAAAGTTCTGATTATTCTAAACACAGATTCCAATTTTTTGTTTCCTTAGTGAAATAAAGCTCATCTAATCTACCCATATATATCCCTGCACAGATATGCAAAAGTTAAAGCTTTTCATACCAAAATATTTAAGAGAAAGGTCCTTTCTTAGTGCAAACTGGTTTAATCGGTTTCTGGCTGGCTATGGCCTCATATAAATCAAAGGACCGTATTGACTATCATGAAAAATATAGTTCTTATAATAAATGCCAAGTACTGAATGAGTGACAAGGCTTTCAACCCACAAATGCCACCGACATTTCAAGAGCATTTCAGGAGACTTTAGACATTCAATGGGGTTTTCCTTTAAGAAAATATAAAAGTAAAAAATCTCAGCATGGATTAAGATATTTTCACGAGTTTCATCTTAATGACTTAATTATAAAAATCTGCAAATTCTAGTACCAGAGCTTCCCCAACTGTTCTTGCTCTGGACTCCATCTCTCAAGCATTTACAGTACAGTATTTTAGGGGAGAATTAAGGCAAAAAGCAGTTAAAACTCAGCCAAATCTACATTATCCAGCGCCCAAATCAAGAGATTTGAATTCTTCCAAAGTTTCAGAAAAAGACATTAGCAATAGTAGACAGGCTTGGGAATTCAGGTGGGCGTGGGGGGGGGGGGGCGAGGGGAGGTTCACTTCAGCGACCCTTTTTAAAATCCAAACTTCATCTGTATCCCACATCAATACGAATCAATTGTCAGGCACCTCAGGAGTCTAAGGGCAGCTAAAATTAAAGTTTTTTTTGTTTTTGTTTTTTTTTTTTTTAACCTGTTTAACCTCCTTCCTTCAAACATTAAGGTGTCTTGAACGTAGCAAGTTCTAGCTCCCGGCAGCCTGGGTTTGAAACCTCTCACTAATGTGTGACCTTGGTCAAGTGCCTTAACCTCTCAGTTCCTTCCAAAAAACGGGGGGAAAAAAACAAAAGCACCCACCGCTCAAGGTTGTTGGGAGAATTTATGAACTGTGTGTAAACCGCTCTAAGAATGTCTGACACAGAGCGCTTTAGAAACGCTATTCCTATAAATGTAATTATGAGATGCACCCGAAGCGCTTAATAAAGAGCCTGGCATATTGGAAAGATAACGAAACTGTCATCATCGCTGGTTTCACATTCAGTGGCACGTTTAGAAAAGAGCGCTGAGACCTCTTCGAGAGAAGGATAACTTAAGGGGAGTATTTGGGAAGGCAGGAGGGGGTCGGTTCCGACGTCCTCGGGGGTTATCAATGTTCGTCATCAAGTAACAAGCAATTGGTCCTCCGACCCCAGCCCCACACAAGAAAAAAAGCAAGACCGGACATTAGTCCCCAAAGCCGGTGGAACTCTCAGCCCCATCAAATTGGTTTCCGGGAGGACGGGTACCAGAAAGTAAGGAACACGCCGTCCTGCAGGTGGGACCAGGGCCCCCAGCCTTCTCTCTCCTCCGAAGACTGGTCCCATTTGCGGGGCGCAAAGGGGTACGGACCGGAAACGTGGGGGTGGGGAGCGGAGTTTTCAAATCTCCGGGAGGAAGGCTGCACCTCCGAGCAATGGCTGAGCGGAGCCGGCGGGATCCGCGGGTTGGGCCAAGTACGGGACCCCAGCCGGCCTCCCTCCGGCTGCAGCCCCCGGCCCCACGAGTCGACCGGCGGGGCTCGCTCCCCTCGGCGCTGCCAGCCCAACCAGCCTCCCAACTCGCCCCTCCCCCGCGAGCCCCCGGGGCGCCCGCCACCCCTCAGCCCGTCCGCCGACCCCTTCACCTTCCAGCAGCCGTTGGATGATGCTGTCGATGTTGAGTTTATCTATATCCGCCATCGCCTTCCACCGCCGACCCTCCCGCAGCGGCGCCGCCGCCGGCTCGCGCCCGGGACTCACACCTCCTTTCCCACGCCACGAGCACAGAGGCGGTGGTGGCGGCGGTGGCAGCAGCCGCGGCGGGTCCCCCCCAACCGCCCCGCTCCCTGCTTCCTCCTTCTCTCCCCACTGGAACCACGAGAAGAACAAAATGGCCGCCGACTCCTTAGCCAGTCTCGGTCGGCGCACGGATGCGCGCGGGGGAGTGCAGCGGCCCGGCCGGGACTTCTTTATGGGCCATAGGGCGCGCGGGAGGGGGCGGGACCAGAGCGCGAGCAGGGGGCGGGGCCAGATCGCGGGCGGCGGGGTGGGGGGAGGAGACGGTTGAGCGTAGCTGCGCTCGCGCGTGGGATCCCTCCGCCAAACGGGCCGAGCAAATAGGCCCTCTGGCGGGAGCGGGAGCTGCAAAGTTGCACTCGGGAGTTGGAGCTGAGGTGGCAGATGCATCTGGACGCTCTTGGGATTGCAGCCTCCGCCGGAGACTGTCCTTGAGGCCGGATGTTTACAGACTGGGCCATGTGAAAGCCCACCGGGAAAATTCGGGGGTCCTGGAATTTACCCCCTAAGATAAATCTGGGGTAGAGGTGGAGACAGTATTAAAGTGAAGTAGGTTGACTTATTTTGGGTTCAGATTTGATGGAATTGGGGGACAGGGAAAGGTTTACTTTGTCCCTAATTTAAAAAGTCGTCTCCCTGGTAAATCAAGAGGCTCACAGTTATTCATTCTGAGTGGTGGGATTATGGGTATGTATAAATATTTGTGTGTGTGTGTGTTTGTGTGTGTGTGTGTGTGTGTGTGTGTGCGCGCGCGCGCTCTGTAACTTTTGCATTTGGGGGAAATTTTTTTTAATCCACTCAAAATTTTTTCATTATTTCTATCTTTGGATTATCTTTCTTGAACTCGGCAAGTTATATAATCATCGGAACAGTTACCCTGATTCCAGCCAGAACGACGGTGAACGACGTGTGCAAGCAGATAAAGGGAAAATTTGCAGATTTCGCGCCTTGGAGCTCGAGGCCAGAAGAGAGGAGGGAGTTTGCAGGGGCCCCCGGCAGTGCGGGTAGTGCAGGCAATCCTGGCTTCTGCAGACATCCTAGGAAACTTAGGCCGGTTCCCCAAGGCTTCCCAGTCTCTCTAAGTGCATCCCTCTCCAGGAAGCCACCTCAGGGGGCTACGCGTTGCTTTTAGCTGGGTTTGGAAGTGCAGCCCACATTCAGCAAAACATCTGCTCCCTTTCCTGACCTTTACATTTGTCTGTTTTCTCCTGCAGCGTTTTAGTTTGCAAAGCCCTTTCTCAACCCCCGAGAAATTAATTTTGTTTCTCAAGGCACGCAGGATGCATGTCCCATCTCCAAATGCCATGGAGGTAATTGCACCAATCCGGGGAATCAATCCTCGGTAAGAGTGTCCTCTCTGGGGCCGCTCCTTGCATGTGTTTCCCTTGCTGGCAGGAGGGTTTGGGGTGGAGTGTTGAGATTCAGGGTTCCCTCTGCTTGGCTCAGCTGCTAACTCCACTTTCCCATTTTAAACTCATTCTCCCGTGCTGCAGCTCAGTCTACCAGAAGATACACAAGTGTCGTTTGTCAGCCTAGGGCACAGGGCCCAGTTGGTGACATTCAGAGTCGATGCCCAGCACTGTTGTGAACAGCTGGCTGTTGAGGTCAGGGTGGCTCTCGCTGGTTTCAGTGAGACTTTGGGCTCCTCCAGGGCAGGGTGCATCATCGCAATGGCAATTAGAGCAGGAATATGAAGACAGCAATTCATTCAGCAGACAAATATTTATGGAACACCTACTCTGTGCCAAGCATTGTTCTAGGCTGGGAAGCAGGGTTGAGTAAGATAGACAAGGCCCTTCTCATGTAGAGTCATCTAGTAAGCCAACAGACAATAAACAATGATGCAAATAAAAATATCAGCTTCTGATAAGTGCAGTGGAGAAAAAAAACAAACACTACACTCATTTTCTTAGTATGTGCCAAGAATTATCCCGTCAAATTCCTAAGACAATCCTAGGAATTATGTACTATTTCTATCATCTCCATTTTACAGATGAAGAAAGTGAGACACAGAGAGGCTAGGTTGTCTTCTGAAGGTCACACAGCTAGTAAATTGCAGAGTGAGGGTTAGTACTTAGGACAGCTAGAAACCAAAGCCCTTGTGAATCCCCTACACCTAGCACAACCCTGACACATAAATGTGGAACCAAATGGCATGATCTAAACACATCTCTACCACAAGAATGCCACGATTTTCCACACAAATGGCGGTAAGTTAATATCTGTTGACATCATCAGGGCTGGAGGAGAACTTCAGACTGGACTGGGGCATAGGGAGGGTGCCTATCCACATGCCATTCTTCGTTGGACAACTCCCCTTGAGTCCAGTTTTGCTGACATGTCTACATGCATTATTAGCTGGCTTAGAGCCTGAGAGTGGCATAGACTCACAGAGTAGCCCTGAATGGCTCCCAGAAACCCCAAACAGCTCTTACAAGAAAGAACTGATCCCCTGTTGGCCTTTTTCTGCCATTATCAATACTAATGGCCTCCCTAAGGACTAGTAGACAAATATTTGCCTGGAAGGCTACCGCCTAATAGGTGGAATGTCCCTTCCCTTCTCTATACTTCATTCCGCCTATCTAGATAATGTGGATAGTGTATTAAAATGTGATTTTGAGTGCTCTTCCTTGGATCCACAGAGCTTTCTTAGGGGCTGCCGGAGATGATGGGGAACTGGTGGGGTTCTGGTCCTCCTTCCCTTGTGTCCACCAGAGCAGCACCGTGGTACACAGTAAGCACTTAATATTAACTATTACTACTATGATATGTTTTATACATTGAGTTTCCATGTAAGAGTGGCAATGGCCAAAATATTTGAAAGCTCAACAGTATTTCTAGGAATACTTTAGCTTTTTTTAAATATTTTATTTATTTATTCATGAGAGACACAGAGAGAGAGAGAGGCAGAGAGAGAAGCAGGCTCCATGCAGGGAGCCCAATGTGGGACTTGATCCTGGGATTCCAGGATCACACCCTGGGCCAAAGGCAGGCGCTAAACCGCTGAGCCACCCAGGGATCCCTGGAATACTTTAGCTTTGAGGAGGACTCAGGCACCAAGTAGAGACTGTAGTGATCTGTAGAGCCCACACCCCATCCACCTAAGGAGCCAGCTTCTTCCAGTTCCAATTCATTGAGGCCATGTGAAAAATAGGTGCAGTGTGGCCAGATCCTCTGAATTTTCAGATGAACTTGGACATACGAATTTTTATGTGAAACGTTCTAATTTTTAAACTGGCTGGTCATGAACTCAAATTATTCTAAAACACTATATGAAAAAAAATAAAATAAAACACTATATGAGACTGACAAAACCTATCTGGGCTACATTTGGCCCTTAACCAATAATTTGGAACTCTTTCCAGAGAGTTGGGGGTGAACTCTTTTCCGTCTCTCATCCCAGTTAAATGAGCATCAGGATCATCGTTAAATGATACAAAGACATGATGTTGATGAAGTTTACCAGCAAATCCAGACCTTCCCGGGTATTCTGGAGGTTCCGTACAAAGTAGAGAACCATAGGAAAAAATATGGGTGAAAGCTTTAGACAGGGTCCACAGCTTTGTTTCAATGTCCTGTGGTATTACCAACAGACACTGGTACTCTTTTTAGCAAGTGTTCTTTGAAGCCTTACTCTGTTTTGGGCACCGTTTAAGAAGCTATGGACACAGCAGTAAGCAAACCAACATAGTCTCTGCCCTCATGGAATTCCCAGTCTATTGGAGAAGACAGACAGGAACAGAGAAACCAGTCAAAGAAGGTAATTTCAGAGAGTGGTGAATTTTGTGAAAGAATTAGAAGGAGTCACATGACTACATAGGAGAGAGACTCAGGGGATTTGACATTTGAATCAAGATCTGAAGGATAAAAAAAAAAAAAAAAAAAAAGATCTGAAGGATAAATGGGATGCCTGGGTGGCTCAGTGGTTGAGTGCCTGCCTTTGGCCCAGGGCAATTCGGGTCCCATATCGGGCTCCCTACATGGAGCCTCTTTCTCTCTCTGCCTGTGTCTCTGCCTCTCTCTGTGTGTCTCCCGTGAATAAATAAAATCTTAAAAAAAAAAAAAAAAAAGGATCTGAAGGATAAGAAAGAGTCACGGGGAAGAACTACATAGGGCAAGAACTGTTGTAACACAAGGAACAGTTGATGCAAAGGCCCTGAAGCAGGAACAATCTTCCAGTGTTGGTAGATTGAAAGAAGGCCAAGGTGTCTGGAGGATAGTGTGAGGGGCAAATGTTGGGAGGGGAGGCTGAAAAAACGGACAAAGACCAAACTTCTCAGGGACTAGGAAGCAATGGGAAGATATTTGGATTTTATTCTAAGACTAGTGGGAAATCACTGTAGAGTTTTATTAGAGAAGTGACATGATCTGATCCATTTCTTAAAATAAGTTTATTTTTTAATAATTGGGGATTTCCAGAGAGTTATAAAGATAGTACAAAGAGTTCCCATATACCTTTCACTCAGTTTCCTTTTAATGTTAACATCTAACCCAACCATGGCATTGCTCTTAATTTTTTTTGAGACACTTGAATCATAAAGAAACATTGGATCAGAAAATATTACATAATAGGGGTGCCTGGCCTGGCTTAGTTGGTAGAGCATACAACTCTTGATCTTGGGGTTGTAAGTTTGAGCTCCACACTGGGTATAGAGATTAGTTAAAAATAAAAATGAAAAAAAATTCTGTGCATTATTACCCAGAGAGCATCTTCTCCTAAATACGATCTGATTTCATTTGAAAAAGATCCCTTTGGGGGCACCTGGGTGACTTAGTTTGTTAATCATCTGATTCTTGAATTTCATGGCCTTGGGGTTGTAAGATTGAAGCCCCACAACAGGCTCCTTGCTCAGTGGGGAGTCTCCTTGGGATTCTCTCTCTCCCTCTCCCTGTGCACCGCCTCACCACCAACACACACACACTCTCTCTCTAAATAAGTCTGAAAAAGATCCCTTTGGTGTCTGTGGGGATAATGGACTGGTGGGTAAGTTTGGAGGCTGGAGATCAGAGAGGAGGCTGATGGAAAAAATGTCGCATCACTGCTCTGAGCCTCTGTTTTCTCATCTGCAGAATGGGGACAACATCACACACCTCAGATGGGTGTTGTGAGAACGTACCTTTCAATGTACTTGGGGAGATAGTAGTTAACAAGGTGGCAATAAAGATGATAAGAATAGCTAGCATTTATTGAAGGCTTATTGTGTGCCAGTCTCTGCTCATGGCCTTCCATGCATGATTAGGGAGAGCAGATTTTTTTTTTTAAGATTTTATTTATTTATTTGACAGAGATTGAGAGAGCACAAGGAGGCAGAGAGGCAGAGAGGGAGAAGTAGATTCCCCACTGAACAGGGAGCCTGATGTGGGGCTCAATCCCAGGACCCCAGGATCATGACTTGAGCTGAAAGCAGACACTTTGCCAACTGAGCCACTCAGGCACCCCTGGGGGGGGGCAGATTTTTTTAGGATGTTCCCACAAGCCTCTGACAGGGAGGATTTACATGGGTCTTTAACATTTCTTGAGGGGCACCTGAGTGGCTTAGTGGCTGAGCATCTGCCTTTGGCTCAGGTTGTGATCCCAGAGTCCTGGGGTCATGTCCTGCATCAGGCTCCCCACATGGAGCCTGCTTCTCCCTCTGCCTATGTCTCTCTCTGTATCTCTCATGAATAAATAAATAAAATCTTTTAAAAGAGTAAAATCTCTTGAACCATCCTTGGCCCTCATGGAGTCTATGTTGATGTTAGGTGTGTCTCTCTTTGAGAAGGCCTCAAATGTACTTCCATTTGGACTTACTCAACAGAGAAATTAGGATGATTATCACCTTGCTAAAAGTTCCTTACCTTCACAAAATTACTCACTGTGAAAGCTATCCCATTATCTGGAGGGTGGACCACATTGTCATTTGGAAGTAAGTCTGGCAATGAGAGGCTCACTATACAGCAGGGTCTCACAACCCTGGGCACTATTGACATTTTGGGCCAGATCATTCTCTGTTGTCAGAGGCTGCTCTGTGTATCATAGGATGTTTAGCAGCATCCTTGACTTTTACCTATTAGATGCCAGAAGCACCCCCTCCCCCCAATAGTGACATTCATGAATGTCTCCAGATACCACTATATATCCTTTGCAAAGCCGAAATCCACTCCCTCTCCCATCCCCCCCCTTTGGGGACCACTGCTTTCAAGCATTTGGGGCCTGTGACAGAGTGACTTTGAAATAGTTTTGTTCTTCTGTCACTTTTAACCCTATGTGTTAAGTGCTTTGCCCAAGTAGCTTCTTTGACCACTAACAGCCATTATTTATTGAGAATGTACTACATGTTAGGCATTGACCTAACTCTTGCTTTATTATATCTTCTGGTTTCATTCCCACTCAATATATAGAATAAGTAACTATTTCCATTTTAAACATGGAGAAATCAAGAGTCAGAGAGCTTAGATGACTCACCAAAAAACACACAGCTAAGAAGTGACAGAGCCTGGATTTGAACCCAGATTTGTCTGACAGCAGGGGCCATCATCTCTAACCATTCTGCCATGCTAAGCCTCTACAAAGTGTTAGAAGATCATCAGGAGAAAAAATATTTTTAAACCGTAAAATGCCATTCTAGTATCAAGCTGGAGAAGCAGAATGGAGTGAACTTGTTCTGGATTCACAGGTTGGAAAAGCCAAGTAAGTTCTAATGCAAAGTCCACCAGTGATTCACTGTGTGGCTTTGGGCAAGTCACTAGCTTGACCTCATAGGTGAAAAACAAGCCCAGCCCTGCCTTCCCCCATGTGGGAGAGATGGCCCTTTGAGCAATGATGGTGCCTCCCAGCCAGACAGTGCCAGGACCTTGCATATGTGTTCATGTTTACTTTTATCCACAGTAATGCTAGGAGTCACAGCCCTCCTACCTTTTGAAATTGAGATGAAATTCACATAAAATGAACAATTTTTTAAAAAAGATTTTATTTATTTATTCATGAGAAACAGAGAGGCAGAGACATAGGCAGAGGCAGAAGCAGGCTCCCTGTGGGAAGCCTGATATGGGACTCGGTCCTAGGACCTTGGGATCATGACCTGAGCCAAAGGCAGATGCTCAACCACTGAGCCGCCCAGGTGCCCCAAAATGAACCATTTTAGAGTGTTCGATTCAGCGGTGTCTGGGTGGCTCAGTTGGTTAAATGTTCGACTCTTGGTTTTGGCTCAGGTCATGATCTCAGGGTCGTGAGATCGAGCCCTGCATCGAGCTCCACACTCAGTGCAGAGTCTGCTTAAGATTCTCTCTCTCTCTCCCTCTCTGCCTCTGTCCACCACCACCCATGACCCCGTGCTCACTGTCTCGTGTGTGTGCCCTCTCTCAAAATAAATAAAATCTTTTTAAAAAGTGTACAATTCAGTGACTTTTTGTATATTCATTGTGTTGCACAAATATCACCTCTATCTAGTTCCAAAACATTTCCATCACCCCAAAAAGAAACCCCATACCTATTAGCAGTCACTACCTATTCCTCTTTCCTCCCAACTCCTGGCCACCACCAGTCTGTTTCTTGTCTCCCTATATTTGCCTATCATGGACATTTCATCTAAGTGGATTATGTGGTCACAAAATCCATACTATGTGACATTTTGTGTCTGGCTTCTTTCACTGAGGGTGATGATTTTGGGATTCATTGACATTAGCAGGTATCAGTACCCTTTTTTTTTTTTATGTCAGTACCTTTTTATGACCAAATAATATTCCATTGTATGGATATGCCACCTTTTGTTTATTCACTCATCCATGGATGGACATTTGAGTTATTGCAGCCTTTTATTTCTTTTCTTTTCTTTTTTTCTTTCTTTTCTTTTCTTTTCTTTTCTTTCTTTTCTCTCTCCTCTCTCTTCTCTTCTTCTCTTCTCTTCTCTTCTCTTCTCTTCTCTTCTCTTCTCTTCTCTTCTCTTCTCTTCTCCTCTCCTCTCCTCTCCTCTCCTCTCCTCTTCTCTTCTCTTCTTTCTTTTCTTTTTTTTTTTTTCCAGATGAGGGACATGAGGCTCAGGAAAGTTAAATGACTTCCTCAGGATCACAGAGTAAACAGACAAGCTGGATTTTAAACCATGAAGAACAAACTATCTTTTATCTGTTTTACCTATGATGGACATTTCCTAACTCTGATTGATGATGAAATTTTTCTTTTCTTTTTTGAAAGAGAGAGAGCATGAGCAGGAAGTTAGGGGCAAGGGGCAGAGGGAAAGGGAGAGAGAGAGAGAGAGAGAGAGAGAGAGAGAGAGAGAATCCCAAGCAGCAGGCTCCATGCCCACCATGGAATCTGCCATGGGATCAATCCCATGACCCTGGGATCATGACCTGAGCCGAAATCGAGAGCTGGATGCTAAACCAGCTGAGCCACTCAGGCCCCCACCCCCCAATGCTGAAACATTAAAAATTAATGAACTCTTTAAAACTTAGAGCAAGTACAATTTGGTGATTTATTTTTTCTCTTTTTTATTTTTTTATATTTTAAATTTTGGGGGGAACTATTTAATGCTTAGAGCAAAGCTTGGATGACCCTGTTCATGCTCTAGAATTAACAAATGTTAATATTTGGTCATATTTGACTTAGACTTGTTTTTAGATAACAAAAGTAGTGAAACATAGTTTAGACTCCTTTGGAACCCTTACTCCATTCTACTCAATTCTTCTCCCCCTTCCCAGAAGTAGCTAGCCCAAGACTATGTTATATGTAGGTGGACTATGTTTTTCCCAGTTTACAACAACATGCAAACTAACAGTCAACAAGGTACAAAATCAACAATCTTAACTCCCAGGGGCAAATAGAATACATTTTTATAAAGCCAGATTTATTTAATTTAGACGATTGCCTTTGATTCTGAGAGTAGGGCTTTCCAGCTTTATTTATAGTAAAATGTCCTTCCCAGTGTGAAATGGTGGTGATAGTGACAGATAGCTATTTTTTGAATGTCCCATTTGGCAAAAGAAAAAAAAAATCCAACAATGGGAGGGTGGAGAAGTAACTTGGGCATGTTTTTGCTGTAGTGGAAATGAATGAAAGCAAGCTATGTGGATTAATATGGATATATCTGGAAGCTAATGTCGAGTGAGCAAAAGCCAGTTGGGGAAGGATTAGTTTTTTTTTTTTTTTGCTTTTTTTTAGATTTCCTTTATTTATTCATGAGAGACACACACACACAGAGGCAGAGACATAGGCAGAAGGAGAAGCAGGCTCCATGCAGGGAGCCCATTGTGGGACCCCATCCCGGGACTCCAGGGTCACGCCTTAAGCTGAAGGCAGAGGCTCAACTGCTGAGCCACCCAGGCGTCCCAGGGAAGGATTAGTTCTGTAGGATACTATTTACATAAAAGTTTAAAATGATAATACAGTATTGTGTATTTAGGACAGTGTTTTTCAAACTGTTCTGGGGCCACATTGTGCTATAAAGAAAGATGTGTTATGTTCCAATCCAGTACATGTACACACGAATGTAAAATTGGAGCTAAAGTTTCAGAAGACAGTACTTATCTTACTACAGGTGATATACTCTCATTATTAGTTTTTAATTCTATCTTACCCTAGTCTATCCTAATTTGTAAAATACTGATCGTGTGGGGTGCCTGTGTGGCTCAGTTGGTTGAGCTTCTGACTCTTGATTTCATCTCAGATCATGATCTCAGTATCGTGAGACTGAGTCCCAAGTCCAGTCTGGAGTAGGGCTTCATGCTCAGCAGGGAGTCTGCTTGGGATTCTCTTTCTCCCTCTCCATTTGTCCCCTCCCCATTCTCTCTCTCAAATAAATAAATCTAAGAAAAGAAAGAAAATACTGGTATGACACTCTAAATTGATTTTACAATCTATGAACAGTTTGCAACCTGTGGTTTGAAAAACCCTGGTTTAGGAATATACATGATGCAATAAAGGCATAAAGACACATGAGAAAAACACTTACCATATTCAGGAAAGTGCTTCCGTGTGGTAAAAATATAAAGATCCATTTATGAAACACATCATATTTAGGAGGAAAGGATAAAGGAAGGAATTGGGAATGCGTGCACTTTTCTTTCTAATGTTTTATTTTCTAAATGGGAAGCTGGTCATGTGGGAGTCTGTTATAGTACTGCATTTAAAATCAACTTTGTTTAGGTACAGCTTAGGTATGATAAAATGCACCCATTTTAAGTCTACAGTCCAATAAATTTTGACCAGTGAATACACTCATGTAACCACCACCCAGTAAGATATGGAATATTTCCATTGCCCATAAAATTTTCTCCATGCCCTTTGTCGTCGGTCTACCTCCACCCAGTTCCTGGCAACAGCTGATTTGCTTTCTACCATTACAGATTAGATTTATCTTTTCTAGCATTTCAGATAAATGGGATCACACAGAGTGAGCTCTATTTGTGACTAGTTTCCTTCACTCAGTATAATGGTCTTAAGCTTCCACATGTTATGTGTGTCAATAGAACATATCTTTTTATTTCTGAGAAGTATCCGTAGTATGGATAGATAAGAAGATGTTTATCCATTCACCTCTTGGAAGGCGCTTCGGTTGTTTCCAATTTGGGGACTTAATATCATTTTTTAAATACCTGAGATGGTTTATTTAAAAA